>NW_017728997.1:1968006-2007830 GCF_001723915.1 Gavialis gangeticus
GTGAGGGGAACCCACTCTGCAATGGGGATTCCCTTTTGCAAGCAACTCAACCCTCTGGTGCACAGGAGCCAAAAATAAAATGTGTCAGAGGTGTTTTAAATTACCATGGAAAAAAAAGTCTAAAATGATAAAATCAGCTGACAACATGGATACACAGACACTATTTAGGTAGCTTAATGGCAATTTTTGTCATGTGGACACAGGAAAAATGTAACATGGTAAGAGGAGAGCTGAAATGTAGGCAAGCGCCCTAAGAGTTTGTCTGTCTAGGGAAACATCTTGAACGGCTACTCTGCACGACATGCCCATGTAGGCACTCCTATTCTGAACTCTAAGTATCTTTGTAGTCCACTTTAATAGATTTCCACACCGCGTGCTGTATACTGGTGTGATTTACACTGGTTTGGAGACTGATACCCAGAAGCAGGCGCCTGCTGTCACTGCTATTATAGCACCCCGCTAGCAGGTGACAAGGAAGCCAGTAATAGCCTTTTTGTACTGAGCAGAGGCTATATCACTCTCTGAAAGCTGCTGGAGCTGCAGACACATTACCCATTCATGGGACAACTTGCACTGGTGTGCGGTTACTCCCCACTTTGTGAGGGGTAACATTACCCCAGAGTGGAGTGATTTACAGTGGTGCAAGTGATGTATGTTGTGTGTCCATCCCATATTTCCACTGATATAAGGACAGATTATAACTGTAAATATATATGGTGTGTCTGCACTTTTTTTTTTTCAGAAAAGTGTTCGAAATGGGAAAGTGTGGAATAATGCTGGAAATTAATAGACCTTTTTATTTTGCAGTTTCTTCCCCTTGTACACAAGCAAAAAGGTTTCTTATAGCATTTCTCCCTACAAGGATACTTTGTAGATGCTGAATTGAATGCTTCATACATATTGCCTTTACTATTCTTGCAGATGATTTCTGTGTAGTTATCATCCTCCAGAAGTTTATAATTAACATCTCATTTCTTCACAGAATATTCACAGGTCAAATCCCACAGTCTCCTAAAAGCACCCATGCAAAGAAAAAGCAAATCCTTTTGTGCAAAGAATACTACAACTACACAAGGATTTTTTTTTTACCTAAGTAATGAGTGTTGGGGAGAGGGGGTTGTTTTGAGCCTACACTAATACTGTTGCATGATGGTGCCCTTCTGGAAGGTGGGCAGCACGTTAGTCATAAAAAGGAAGCTTTATACCCTGAGGAATATCGTGTGTAGGAAGCAGATTAAGCCAAAAGGGAATTTTTTGCTGTTGGCAATGTGATGGAGCATTTATGCACAGCACTTTGATATCTGATGTATCACTATTAGATTAGACCCCTCTTTGTTTGCTAATCACTAAGCAGCACTGCTGGCAGGGCAATCACTCTCAATCTATTTTATCCCGAGTGGGATTTTTATCTAGGCTGGATCTAAGTCCATCCTTATCTGCCCCTGCAGTCATTACACGTCCAAGACGTAAGCTTAATTGGAATTATGCATCACACCACAGAATTACAAAGTGATTCGCATGAGATTTATTCTAACCTTTCAAAACTGGCATATCATTTTTGGCTTTTACTCACCTCGTTTTAGAATGCTTGATTCATGGGGAGAAGGAAAAATAATGAGATGTAAGATTATCTCTGTCGGTCTGGATTTACAGCTGGTATGACTTGACATAGCGCTCTCGATTTTAAGACTAGGCTCTGGCCCTTTTTTGGCATTTGTTTGCAGCCATGTTTTTCCTGCTGTGTAATTGGCTTAACATTCAAACTGTGTAAGATCATAACATATTATTTAGCTTTGAGTATGTCTTGCTGTCCACAAGAGGACTTGGGCGCTAAAGCACTATTATTGCAGTGCCTCCTAATGGAGTCCACAGCCCCAGTTAAGTGCATACGTTCTTACTATATGGGGAGGATTAGGCCACTTAAGGGTTCTCCCTCTTCCATTGATGTGGCTACAGAGTCATTCTCAATTTGTGGCCCAAAATGGACCAACTTTAACAAGACAGATTAGGAGATATTCTGTAGGCCTGTGTTTAAGGTACTGAATGAGTGTTTTCACTACTGCACTATTGAGTAAAAGCGGGTGGCATGGGGAGTGATAGACTCTGCTAAAAACTCTTCCTACTCCTCTAACCCTGTTTTCTGGAGATCCTCTTTAGGTAGGCATATTCAGACATTGGAGGCAAGAGAGGCTGGAGAGTGTTTACTGTATGGTTATGTGGCTTGGGTGCCTAGTAGCTCAGTCCTGTCAAAATGTAGGTACTAGTGGGCATGACACATTCATGTTCAGTAAACTTTGTAGGTGAAAATTCTAGATATCTAATGAATTTGGATGCCTCTAAGCTTCGGTGCCAGGCACCTAAGTCAACCGATCAAGGTTTAGAGTATGTAAATTTTGGGCTTGAGTACCTAAGTCATTTTGTAGATCTATTCCAATTCAAAACTCATGGCTCCCATTGATCAGTGGTGGCAGCCCCCGGCAGATGTTACACTTAGGATACCAGTTAATCATGTCTTACGTGGTAACCCAGTCAAACGTTCAGGCAATCAGTGGTGCAATAAAATGGGGAAATAAGCCATGAAATAATTCCACAACATCTGTGAGATAAATTTTAGTTGGTTTACATCAAGCCTTAAGTTGAACATGTAGCAGAGTCTCTGGCAATGCAGCCTGAGCTGCATGGTGGGGCTCTGTGACTGGCCCTAGTGTGGTCCCAAGGCTGGGATTGAAGATTGTGGATACCAGTCCTGGGACTGGAGCTGGTTCAGGACTCTGGTGAGGTCCCAGGACTGAGAAGGACAACCAGCTGACTGTCTATGTCAGTCTTAGCCCTGAGATCTTCCTTGGAGCTGGTTCAAGAGTCTGGTGTGGTCCCTGGGGTGGGACTGCACTGGTTCACTGGCACCTGCCTTTCTACTTACCAATGCTGGGGGAGCCCCTAATCACAATCTCACATTTCCCCCACACTGGCAAGTAGTAATGGCACAACTGGGATATGATCCCTGATCCCATAATCCTGCATCCTGCCATGCATGTGTGGCATGGAAGGAGGTGCAATTTGTGGGATCAGAGAATAGATCCCATCACACCATTACATGAACTTGTGCCCAGGGCCACTGAATTCAGCTTTGTGTTTTGCAGCTGACAGCACAGCAGTTTATGATTTTTCAGTGTAACTGGCTTTGTGATGTTTCTCCAATGGGCCTGTTTATGAATAGCCATTAATTAAGAGTTAAGTGCATTGGTGAGGCTGCAGCTGGAGTACTGCATCCAGTTCTGGGCACCGCGCTTCAAGAAGGATGTGGAGAAGCTTGGGGGAGTCCAGAGAAAGGCCACTTGTGTGATTAGAGGCCTGAAGAGCAAGCCCTACGAGGAAAGGCTGACAGATATGGGACTGTTCAGATTAGAAGAGAGAAGATTTCGGGGGCGATTTAGTGGCCATTTAGAAATACTGGGGTCAGCATTGGGCTAGGCGAACAACTGTTGACCAAAGCACAGCAGGGGAAAACCAGGAGCAACAGTCATAAACTCCTAGAAGGAGGTTTCAGACTGGATATAAGGAAACACTTCTTCATGGTTCATGTGACCAGACTCTGGAATAGACTCCCAGCGGGGATGGTGCAGGCACTAGGCCTGTGCAAGTCAGCAGCGATCTGATCCAGCTTCAGATCTGGCCACTTTGGAAGTCGGTGATGCAATCAGGAGCTCCAGACCGGGTTTCCGCTTCGATCAGGCCAAAGCTTTGGAGCCGCCTCGGAGATCTGGCCGTAGGGTATAATGGGGAATCAATGAAATATCTATAACTTTGTTGTTTTTTGTCCAATTCAGATGAAACCTGCAGGGCTGGTAGCCCCTGCTCAGAGCATGAAACCTGCCAAGTTTCAAGAAGATTGGTGCAGGGACTGGGGGGAACTGTACCCCAAATTTGTGAAAGCCAAACTCCTGTCACGGCTGTGTGTTACAACACAGGGGGGTCAAAACTGCAGGGCTGGTAGCTCTTATTGAGGCCACAAAGCCTGCCATGTTTCAAGGAGATTTGTGGGGGAACTGCCCCTCAAGCTGTGGACAAGCAACACTGGTGCCATGGGTGACACTGGGTGTGCTAAGGCGCAGCGGGGTGACAGCTGCAGGGATGGTGGCCCCTGCTGTGACGCCTGCCAGCTGTGGAGGAGATCGGTGTGGGGGGCTCTGGGGCCCTGCACCTCTAGCTGCTGATGGACAAAACTGGTGCCAAGACTGTGTCCATCTTGGGGCAGTCGATTGTCTGTATTGAGTCTTTCCTTTCCTTAGCCTGGTTTTGTAGGTGCTACTTGATGCTCGTTAAGTCGTTATGTAGCAGCTAGGTCCTGTGTATTGAGCTGGTCCCTGAGCGAATCATGAGTGATAGGTTGGTAACTGGGAACACAGCAGCTCAGCAGCCAGGCCTGCAGCAGTGTCTCCCCTCCTGCCCCAGGACAGACACAGTCAGTCCCACAGCACCCATGGCACCAGTGTTGCTTGTCCGCAGCTTGAGGGGCAGTTCCCCCCAAGCCCATGCACCGATCTCCTTGAAACTTGGCAAGCTTTGTGGCCTCAATAAGAGCTACCAGCCCTGCAGTTTTCACCCCACTGTGTTGTAACCCCTAGACGTGACATGAGTTTTGCTTTCAAGAATTTGGGGTGCTGTTCACCCCAAACCCCTGCACTGATCTTCTTGGAACTTGGCAGAATTCATCCTCTCTGCCGAGTCTACCATCCCTGAAAATTTCATCCAAATCGGACAAAAAACCAAAAAAGTTATAGATATTTTATTGTTTCCCCATTATACATTATGGCCAGATCCCCGAGGCGGCTCCGAACCGCTTCGGGAAGCCGAATGAGGTCCCTTCCGGCCCTAAACTGCTGTGAATCCGTGAAATATTTATTTGACTATTAACAGTCCTTTTCCCATTAAAAACCAACAAAATATGTTAGCACTCTGCTCAGACTTCTGTTTACCTGTGTAAGAAGTAACAGATATGTTTTGGGATGTTTATATAACATGGGCTGTTTAAATAGGGGGTGGGGGGTTACAACACTCACTTGTCTGGGATATGGGAGACTGCGTTCAAGGCCCCAAATATTTAACGTATACAGCGTGCAGTAGCTCCATGAGGAAAGTTTGAGACACGCTCCAGAGCTGCTGATAAACTGGTGGTTAGGGCTTCCACCTGGCATCTAGGAGGATGTTCAAAGATAGAGCAGGAGTCTGAAGCTGTGTCCTCCACCTTCTTTGTGAGTGCTCCATATCCCCTTTCTGCACCTAAGCATCCAGCTTAGGTGTACTCTGAGCACACTTAGAGGGTCGGGCTCCCCTGATGACATGGGCAAGGGAACACCTAATTTAAGAACCCCTCTTTGCAGCCTCTAGGGCTTTGGCTTCAATGAGGGCGCTGAGTTGGTCATTAGCTTTTCAGTCTGTTGCACACGATTCCTGTGGGAAACATTTACTTTTCCTTTATTGAGGGCATCGGCTGTTACGGTTCCAAAGTGCTCCACCACTGACTTCATGTCCTCTCACTTCTATGGTTATATGCGCCAGGAGTCCTAACTCCGGAAAATGTCTTTTCTTTAAAATGTGCTTTACATGCAACTTTTGTCTGTCTCATGTTGGGTCTGTTGCATGCGGCTTTCCATTTGCTGGCTTGAGCACCTTGAGAGATGAATAGTGCCCTGTCGGCCACGGTTTGCTTTTGTTCCTGTGTGCCTTATATCTGGATCTGCTTGGATATTATTTTTTTCAGTTGGCTGGTTCCTGTCTCTATTTTTATACAGATCCTTATATTGTTGTGGCAGTAGCTCTGATGTAAATGGCATTTCCTATCCAAATGCGATCTCTTCGTAGTTTTAATACGCACGCTTTCACACAAACACCTATATTTAGAGGCACAATTTCAGACGTGCAGGTTCACTTCACAGGAGTAGCTGTACACTCAGCTTACATGGCTACAATTACATTTTCTGTGCATATTTGAATAGTGAATAATGAGGATTTGTCTTTCTAATACGCTGACTGCAACTACAAATCAAGTCCCTTAAAGCACAGATGTTTGCAGATGTGTACCTTGAATTCACTATAGGGAACCAACACAGCAGGCACACTCTGGACTCAGACAATGACTGGGATAGTTATTCCCCTTAGACTGGAGTTATGTGCCTCACTCTATTGTTAGCTGGAGATGAGAGAAACCGAATGCCCCGATTCAGTGAGGTGCCAAGTATCCTTATTTCTTAGTGTGATGGCTTGATGATCCTATTTCATGACTTAAAGCCAGGTCAAGAAGAGCAGACTTTTATGTATGTTTGGCCTTCAAAGCCAAGCCATGAACCATTTTCGGGTATGTGGTAAAAGTTTTATCATGTTTGTCATTTGGACACATTTGCTAAATCCAGTTGTGGAAGGAGGTAGTGGCTAGTTTGTTCAAATGAATTTGTGCCTGGATTTGATGTTCTAATTCTCCTTGAAGCATCTCAGTGTTCGACTCCAACTGGTAAAGCCCCCTCATTTTTTTTGCCTTGGGCCAACAGGCTAGATTATGCATTAGCTTTGCTGTATTAAGCCTTTCTCAGGGGAATGTGTCCAGTGTGGCTGTCTGTATTTGGTGCTGTTAATTAATTCTCGAGTAGACTATTTTGTCTTTACCTCAGTGATGACTGATGAATGGCAACTTAGTTTGATTTTTCTGGGGAGTAGGTTCATTCTGCTTGGGCTTATTTTGATTTGGTTTGTGTCTGTAGTGCTAGTATTGTCCGTGTCTGTGTTTGAGAGCAGTGGGCCAGATTTATCTTTGCTGGAACCCCACAGAAACAGTTAAAGAATTTAGTTAAATATATTTCCTTTTTTAATTAAAAACCCCCCCCAAACCCTTTATATCTTAAGGTTTGACTTAGTTGCCAACATTGGATGTAAAACAATCAATATGAAAGGCATTTGACTCCCACTTTAGACTCAGTTTGCAAACATGCAGATGAGTCAGTAAGGTACAAAGCAATGCAGAATCAAGTCCCTTTCTAGGCTTTATTTTGCTTGTTCTGTTGATATTTTATTTAATGTTTAGACAGCTGAAGTACATGAAAGCAAGTGACTTGAAATTATTTGGAAAATAGAGTGAAAGATCTAATACTACATGGCACAGTCTGTTGCAAGGAGGGAGCACACATACTGGAACAGATGCTTCGCTCATGGAAATCGGTGTGATTTTACTGAAGTCAACAGAGCTCTGCTGCTCTCCATCCACCCAAGGGTCTGACCCATTGTCGGATTGGTCCCTGAAATAATTCTTGCCCAGTATCAACAAGATTATTGAGGAAAAACATTTGATAAACAGAATTATAAAGTTTGAGGTCAAGAATTTCTAGGCATAGCCTTTCCTTCTGAGGCCACTCTTCGGACTTTATTTTTAAATCTCTTTAAACAAGCTGGGTAAAATTCTTCACATCTGTAATTCCCTTTGGTAGGCTGTTCAGTGGAATCTGTCCATTGTGACATGACCAGTCTAATTTGCTCCAATGCAGGCCAGTTCTGAGAGCAAGCGAGACAGATAGCAAGGTCCATGGAAAGGTAAATAGAGATCATTTTAGATGTACAGACCTATGAAATGGGGAGAAATTTGTAACAGATCTACTCTTGCTCATTACGGGCTTTTCAGATCTTCTTCAGTTGAAAGTTCATTCTAAATTTGCATAGGCATGCAGTATATAATTGCAACATCACAGCAGTAACAAATCCCATGAAATTGTAAATTGAAATCCAGCTGAAAACTTCAATGGTTTCACAGGAATGAGACAGAATTATTTTTGAGGAGAGCATTAACCACATCAAAAATACCATGTTGGGCTGCTAAGTAATTAATGAAGAAAAGAATCACTAAAAAGATGGTTCAGATGTAATGTTTAAAGTGCCTTGCCAAGGCTAAGCCCCTGTGAGTTTATGATAGAGAGATCAAAGGGAGTAAATTGTCTTGATTTGCAGTCTGAAATGATGCAATAAGGAGACTGAGGAATAAGTTTAAAAAAAAAAAAAAAGGCACCTGGTAAAAAAACCAAATGAGTAGTGAATGGGAATATGTCCCTAGATTTCCTTGTTGGAGAGGGAGTCAAAGGGCCACCTGATCTAACTGGCCATTTTGGCATGTCTGTTTTTGTAGCCTGTGTCGCACAACAAAGTGATGTAGCTAGCACTGTGTCTGAATGACCGTCTACCCATTTACTGAGCAAGGCCTGGATAGTGTATGGCTCAATCTCATGCCCTTGGAGCTCTAGCAAGATTCTCTTATCACCCTATCACCATAATTCACTCTGAGTAGCTCTCTGGGGAGTATATTGTTTTGAAAATTGGGATGTGACTTAGTTCATTTTTTTAAAAATCTATCATGTTATGATAAGCATATGTTATAGATTCTCTTCGGCGTCTGATCTAAAGAAGATTTGACTGTTACAAAGCCAACTTGAGGTCATCTTTTTAGCTTAAGGAGTAAGTGACTCATGTTCTTAGGTCAGCAGTTCAATCCCTGACATTTAGGGCAGGATGGTGGCTGTCACACTTGCCTAGCACCAGAGCTTTTGGATTATTGCATTTATCAGATTTGCTTAGAGTACATCTAGCATCATACAAAACACAACTGGAAGGAGTCGTCTTCTCCTTTGCTTCTACTCAATAGCTCAGTGATTGAAATCTAAGATGATGTGGGACACCCAGGTTGGAGTGTCTTCTGCATCAGAGGATTTGAGTCCGTCTTGCAGGCTTAAATGGTTGACATGATTGGCTAAATGACAAATAATGGCAAAGAAGAAAGAAAAAGAATTGATTTGATATTCTATTTCAGAACAGTTTCTTATGGTTCATATCTATACTGAAGTCACTACTTATATTCATATCTATACTGAAGTCACTACTCTGACTTATAGAGATACCTGAGCTGGCTTTACAAAGCTAGTTTGTGATCTACCAGTGGTCTAGCCATGACCGCAGCTCTTCTGAAGAGCTGATACCACAGCTCCCAGTTCACGTGCCAGCTGGTTTAAAACCTGCCGAAGAATGTCTGTGCTATAGTTCATCTGCTGCTATATAGAGTTATCTTTAAATACTTATCTGACTGCATCCAGAAAATTACCCAAGCATGAAACTGTAATTATCTGTTGTTCCATTTAATTAATAATTGCCTACTTCAAACTACCTTAAAATAAAAATAATTCTCTGATTCATCGATGTGTCATAGTACCAGCTTCCAATGACCCCCAACTGAACGGTGTAATTATCAATAGATAATTCTATCGTGTCATTGTCTGCAAATATTTAAATGCTAAATTCTATGCCTGAATTGTTTACAATTAGCAGGAAATTGTATATGTTTAGAGTCTTTTTTGAAGAGGATTAGAGTAGCTTTTATGTTGTGTTCAAAGAAATTACTGTGTTGGCTTAACCCTAAAGGAAGCACTATTTATGCCTCTTTACCTTCCATTTCTCTTGGGTAGTGCTGATAAACATACTTCTTTTGGAGGAATTAGTACTGATATAATATTCCTCTTAAGGGATGCAGTTAGTGTACATTGGCAATTAAGACATTAATGCTTTTATCCCTAGAGAATAATATGAAATCTTCCATCCTTCAGTGTTGATCTGAATGACTTCCTCCATTAGCTAGTAGAGCTGGGTGAACCAGTACCAGCTGGGGACCAACTGGCTAAGCAGCAGCTCTGCCAAAAAGGACTTGGGGATTACAGTGGACAATAAGCTAAATATGATTGTGCAAATAACAGTGTGCCCTTGTTGCCAAGAAGGCTAATGGCATACTGGGCTGCATTAGAAGGAGCGTTGGCAGCAGATTGAGGGAAGTGGTCATTCTCCTCTATTCAGCACTGGTGAGGCCACATCTGGAATACAATGTCCAGTTTTGGTCCCTGCACTGCACAAAGGATGTGGATAAATTGGAGAGAGTCCAGAGGAGGCAATGAAAATGGTTTGGAGGCTGGGGCACATGATTTGTGAGGAAATGTTGATGGAATTGAGCTTATGTAGTCTGGAGAAGAGAAGACTGAGAGGGGATTTAATAGCAGCTTTCAACTCCTTGCAGGGGGGTTGCAAAGAGGATGGAGTGGACTGTTCTCAGTGGTGGCAGATGACAGAACAAGGAGCAATGGTCTCAAGTTGCAGCAAGGGAAGTTTAGGTTAGATATTAGGAAAAACTATCTTACAAAGAGGGCAGTAAAGCAGTAGAATGGGTTACTGAGAGAAGTTGTGGAATCTCCATTTTTGGAAATTTTTAAGACCCAGCTAGAGAAAGCCTTGGCTGGGATGATCTAGTTTCATAGTTTCTAGGGTCAGAAGGGACCTGAGAAGATCATCTAGTCTGACCCCCTGCCATGACAGGAAAGAGTACTGGGGTCAAACGACCCCAGCAAGGTGTTCATCTAACCTCCTCTTAAAAAACCCCAGGGTAGGAGCCTGCACCACTTCTCTTGGAAGTTAGTTCCAGATCCTAGCCGCCCTGACAGTGAAGTAGCGCCTCCTGATGTCTAACCTAAACCTACCCTCTGCCAGCTTGTGACCGTTATTCCTGGTCACTCCTGGTGGTGCTCGGGGGAACAGTGACTCCCCCAATGCCTGCTGGTCCCCCCTGACTAGTTTATAACAGGCCACAAGATCCCCCCTCAGCCTTCTCTTTTGGAGGCTGAACAGGTTCAGGTCCCGTCGCCTCTCCTCATAGGGTCTGCCCTGCTGTCCCCCGATCATGCGAGCGGCCTCCTCTGGACCCTCTCGATGCTGTCCACATCCCTCTTGAAGTGCGGCGCCCAGAACTGGACGCAGTACTCCAGCTGGGGCCTGACCAGCGCCGCATAGAGGGGGAGGATAATCTCCCTGGACCTGCTCGAGATGCATCTGTGGATGCATGACAAGGTGTGGTTTGCCTTCCTAACTGCCTCCCCACACTGCCAGCCCATGTTCATCTTGGAGTCAATGATGACTCCAAGATCCTTTTCCGCCTCCGTGCTGACAAGAGGGGAGTTCCCTAGTTGAGGAAGGTCCTGCTTTGAGCAGTGGATTGGACTAGATGACCTTTTGAAGTCTCTTCCAACTCTAATTTTCTGTGATTCTATGAATAGCAGATTTTTCAGCATTGCTAGCAATAAAAAAAATAAAAAAAATATATACTTTCAATTTGAATCAGAAACTATTTTTCTGATGCCTGGCAAATTGAAAGAGCAGCAAAAAGCTAACAGAATGGTATACTGTCTGCCTGTAGCAAAAATAAGAGACGGGGGCAAGAGTGGGCATTATTATTCAGTCATTTGGCAAATCTCTCCTGCACCGATACATATAGGAATAAATGACACAGGATCATGTGGAAGGGTACAGATGATTTCTTCACAAACATTCTTGAAGCTGCACAAGTGCAAGGAAGCACAAAATGCTGTAAGTGAAATGTTGACTAATGCATGGCTAATGTGAAGCTTGTGGTTTTGTTGTAGATTAGGTCATATTCTAGTGAAAGAGGGTGCTGGGATGGCCTGTGGCTCACAGGTATGGGTCAGTTTATCTTCTGGAGATTAGCTTGACTGGAGATGAGCTGGATTCATAAATATTAAAATCACTAGTTATGGGAAGGATAGAATGGGGAGAAAAGGAGTGTGTGGGGATTATGCTTTACAGTAGGGGCACCTTTGTCTGTTTTAAAGTTAATTCAGAAGCACAGGCATTTTGTTCTTTGTGCTAACTGATAAAGCTCAAGAGGGAATCACTGACCACCAGTCAACCCACAGGACATGAAGTGTTACTTCTCTAGCACCTGTCTGGAATGTTAGGACAGAAAATGTGTGGTGTTATGGGTAATTGCAGTGTTGGAGACATGAATGGGAGATCCCAGGCAACTGGCAGTAAAGCGTTTTCTGGGTATCGAGACAGGTATCCAGGATGGCAGAAGGGGAGATGAGTTAGCCGCAGCAAGCTCACTATGCATGTGTCCATGCTCTTGGGCTTACGGCAGTAAACTGTCTTTGAAGATGGTGCGACCACACTATCTCATGCCCCCCAGATCTGCCTTTGTCTGTAGTTGGGAAAGAAGCAAGTTGATAGGCTTGCCTCACATGGAGGATGCTGAAGATGTGGAGAACTGGGAAATACTTCTACATGATCATGGGTGACTGGTGCCTCCTGAGTCAGATGGGGACACTTGCTCCCCCCCCCCCCCCAGCAGCAAGTCAGCCACTAGGGGGGTCCTCCCACGTCTGATCATGCTGACCGGGGGAGGGGGGTCCCCCCTGTCAGTCGCACATGCCGAGCCAGAAGTGCCAGTGGCACTTTTCCTGGTGCCCCCCCTCCCTGGCCAGTGCTCTCAGGGGGGGCACCAGCACTCTTGCCTGCCCCCCCTACCCATCACCTAAGTGGGGAGTGCTGGCTGTCAGGGGGTGCACCAGCACTCTCAGGGGGTGCACGTGCACCCCCTACATGTCGTCACTGTACACGATTCTACATATGTAAATATGTTACGTCCCGGGATGAATGTTGCATGTTCCTCTGTGCATGTACAACAGACTGTTTGCTCTGGAGTTAGATCACAAGGGAGTGTTAAATCACACAAGGGAGTTGAAAGGATGGTCTCTATATGAAGCATCCCCTCCAACTCAAGAGCCAGGCTTACAGCCGTGATGATGCAGTGACTCAGCCCCAACCCTGATGGCAGGATTGTTTGTGCCAAGGCTGAGAAGAGATCAAAAGACACCAATCTATTAAAAGAATGTCCCTGCAGAGTGCCAGCAGGGAAGTTGTTAGCTGCGCCAAACTGACTCAGATTGACTGGAATCAGGGGTTTGCAGCAAGCAGGCTCTAACCAGGTACCCAGGAGAAACGGGAGCAGAATGGCTGAGTCATGTCTTTCTGGGTATTTGAAGAGAGTGCTAACATAGGGTAAGGCATTATGTGCCAAGATCTACGTTGTTGTTTTACATCCACTTTTCTGAATGTTGTGCACTTTTTCATAAGGTAAATCATCCTCTGTTTTAAAGAAGCTTCTCATGTGATTCTTGGATAAATAAGCAAGAGAATAGTGAGCCGAACTGTTCTTGGTGGTGACAAATAAAAGAACAAGGAGCAATGAATGGTCTCAAGTTGCACCAAGGAGGTTTAAATTAGATATTTGGAAAAACTTTCTGACGAGGATAGTAGTAAAGCACTGGAACAGGGTACCCAGAGAGGTGGCGGACTCTTCATTCTTCGGGGTTTTTAAGACTCAGTTAGACAAAGCCTTGGCTAGGATGATTTACTTGGGGTTGAGCAGGGAGTTGGACTAGATGACCTCCTGAGGGTCCCTTCCAATCCTAATTTTCTGTGATTCTGTGAGTAGGGCAAAGTGGGCAGGTAATATTACAGGGTGGAAAAAATGCCTCATGGTAAGAGACTTAAAGAACTTGGTGAGTTCAGCTTATCAAAAAGTAGACTGTGTGATTATTTGATTACAACATATAAGTACTTTACTGTGGCAAAAATACTGGACACTAAAGGCCACTTAAGTCTAGTGAAAGATTAATCTAAAGAAAAGTATAACAAGAATCAGTGTCTGGTACCAGAAGCCAGACAGATTCAATTTAGGAATAAAGTACAAGTTTCAAACCCTGAGAGTGATTAATAGTTAACGTGATCTATCAGGGGATTAACAGTTGACGTGCTCTATCGGGGATGATCAGACGTGGGAGGACCCCCCTGGTCGCTGACTGGCTGCTGGGGGAGGGGGGGCAAGTGTCCCCAAGTGTCCCCTTGGTTGATGCTTTCCAAGAAGGACTGGGTGACTTCCTGGATGTTGTGCTGTAGTCAGATATGATACATAAGGCTTGATATAAAGCTTAACAGGTAAAATTTGGAGGTCTGTGACATACAGGAAATCAAAACAGATTACCTAATTGTTTCTTTTGTCCTTAAATTCTGTGAACCTGTGACTCTGGTATTAATGCACCCCAGGTAGTAGAGTGACTCTTGACATAGCTTACTGGAAACTGGAAAGCAACGGGAAGATAAATATTCAGCATCTGTTCCAATTAGACTTTTCATTTGATAATATAGTTCCTTAATAAACTAAATTGTGTAACACTGTCCCACTTGATATAACATCAGATGTTTTGGAGTTTGAATGTCTCTTACCCAGCTGTAACTGAGGGACTGAAAATACATCATCGCTATAGCCTGTTAGAAAAGTTTGAAGCCAGTTGTTTGCTGCCTTTAATCACAACTTCCCTACCCTTTGACATTTCCTCCTTCCTCATCTGCAGTGTCAAGTGGAGGGGCTGGGATAACTTTGGTGGGCAGATGCAGAATTCAAAACGAGGATTTCATGAAACTCTGATTTAAACCAGGTGAAATTCATTAAAGATAAGTTCAAAGAACCTAACTTAGGTTATGGAAAAAAGCTACATTCAAAGCATGGATTTGCAGCAGTATAGTAGACGCGTGGTAACTGGTCCACAATTACCCACAGTAAGTGAAGGTTGAATTGGGGCATCCCTGAATGAAACTAAGGCTAAATTGTTCCAGTTAACCTCAGGGTGAGTGCAGACAGATGAATAGTTACCATATGCCTGCTGTTCAGTGGCAAGACAAGAAGTATTGGCTAAGTTGCTGTAGGTGAGATTTAAGCTGGATGTTAGGAAAAAGCTCTCTAATAATAAGAAAAGTTAAGCAGTGGAACAGGTTAGTTGGGGTTAGTGGAATCTGCTTCATTGGAAGTCTTCAAGAGCAGGGATGGCTTAGGCATATTTGATCCTGCCTCAGATGGCAGGACGGTCTGGATGGCCTCTTGAGGTCCCCTCCAGCCCTGCACTTTTACAATTTGGTAAGTGTTGATACACTCCTCATATCACTCAGTTTAGCATCTGGTAGGTAACTGTAAAGCTGTATGATGACTTGATTTAACTCAGCCTTCAAAAACCCAGTTTCATTGATTTTGTTGATACTCCATTTTTCCTGCAGCAATAGCAGCCTTATGTTCCAGTGTAACTGGGCCTCATTTTATGCTTCTGTAACTATTAGTACACACAGTTTTTGCTGGCAGTAATAGAGGCTGGTGTTTAGAAATCAAGTACTTAGCATTAAAGGAAAGATCTATGTGTATATATATGCGAATATTTAGTTAAGAGATGAGGTGCCGGTAGATTGTGAACTAGAATATATAGCTTAGCCCCTGGGTGTTGTAGGGGCAATAAAACTTGTATACTGCAAGTGACTTTCACTGGCTGCTCTTTGCATCAGCTATTAGCATTTAGGAATCCTCCTTCTTCTGTATCTTGTTTTATATGTTCGTTTATCCTATTTTCAGCTTTGATTTCAGTTTTTATATGATGGAGCTGAATTAGGAGGCCCTTGGTTGAGTATATCTTAACTGTTAGGTCATAGATGCAGGAATTCTCTCTGAACATATGTTAATTTTACAGTCCCCAAACCCAAATCACCCAGTGATAAATGATACATATTCGGTAAACTAACAGGAATAGATTAAGATTACAAAAATCAAGCAAGAAAACGTATCCACATGCCAGCTAACTGCAAAAGGGATGTTTCTTACCTTCTAATGTTATATAGCTTTTCTGCTTTCCTGCTCTACCTGAGAACAGAAAGGAGCAAACTTCTCTAGCTTCCTCTCCAGATTAGTAAGTATGTAAAATGTCAAACTGTGTAGGTAGATAAAAATGAGAGGGGAAATGAATGGTTATGTGGCATAGGAAAGAGGAAGAAAAAGCAAATTGTAACCTATTAATTAATGTACAGATTCTCAGAGGCATCTAGGTCCCTGGGAATTAGGCATCTAAACACCTGGTGAGATTTAGATATGCCATCACAACATGATGCCTTTACTGAGAATGAATTTCCATCGGGTGCTAGCAAAAGGCAACATGCTGGTGTTCTGTCCAGAAGAGGACAATGAAAAACATGCACACAAGTTAGTTTGTTACCATATCACAATTTTGCTTTGAGAACTTAAGTCTTATGCCCTCAAATGCTCAGTGGTCCAGTGTGCCAGAGGAGCACTGCTAGAGGCATTCATTCTGTCTTAATGTGGTTCTTGTGCCGTGCTATGGTCTGTTTGGCTCATGTACTACTGCCCAGGGACGATGAGGAGCAAGACATGTACACTTTTGATTGTTGTTTAGCTCAAGGGGCAGGAATTTATCCATTGGAGCAGAATGACTTATGATTGTTGGAAGATTTCCATGGAATAGTAATAACCATTAAGGCCCAGTTGGTCACATTTTTTTTTTCATGTCAGGCTTGTCAAACCATGCCAGGTAGTACTGAACCTCCTCATCATATTTACCCGTCGTATTGAATAAATCTTAAGATTTTGAGTTTGGCTGTTTTATGCTTTGTTTCATGACGATGCTTTTCATATGCCATCCTAGGGAGGCCCCTACCAGGGTACTATTAACAAAGCCTTTGCTCCCCTTCCTCTCTCTGAGTGTTAAAAGATGAAGGACAGGGAGGAAAATTCAGACTGAAGCTAAACCATTTCTCTGCAGCGCCCACTCAGGTAGCCTGTTAAGGTTGCCTACCACAAAGTGCATTCATTGCATGAACCAATCCAGGATTACAGTTCAAATGCAGCCTTCCCAAAATCTCTATGTTTGGTCCTAATCTAGAATCTCCAAGCCTGCCTAAGCTATCGAAAATAGCCATCTGCCCATGTGAATATATGTGAGTGATATTCCCATGTTAGGATAACCTCAGGCTAGGAATGAAGACAGGCAACATGATCTCTCAGTATTTATTTTGTTTTTATTACTTGTTGATGAATGACTAGGCTGGGCAACTGAAATAAAGAATATAAAATTATTTTAAAGCACAATAAAAATAAAAGATGGTAAAGCGGTTACATAATCTCCTGGAAGCCTGAAACTGAATTCTGTACTTCTCTTAAAAAAAAAAAAAAAAAGTTCATTTTCCCACCATCATATTCACAGGCTGGTATGTTATTATCGGGTTGGTCAGAAGTGCTAAGATGAAAAACGTCTGATTGAGCAGGACATGGAATTGCCAACAGATATTCTGATCCCGACCCTATTAAAGTCAGCGGGTATTTTTTCCATTGACTTTAATGGACTTTCAGTCAGGAACAGAATGCAATGAGTCAAATTTTAGCATGTGCAACATCAGTGTGGAAGCCTGCTCAAAGAGCTCCACGAGAGCTTTCCTTCCTGAGACCACCTGCATTGAGGGGCAGAGAAAATTTAAATTTATTTCCCTCTCCAGGTTCTACAGCAAAGGGACTTGGACCTTGAAAAACTGTGGCAGGACATGGGTCGGGTTCTGGCATGGCAAGCTCTCGGGCCATCAGTTAATGTTCTTCAGGAGAGAAGGCCGACAAGCGCAGATCTACTTAGCTTGCTTCAGATACAGTGCCACCTTTACCGGAGCCTGAACATTAGGACTGAACTTGCTCTTATTACCCTAGTGTTGCACATTCTGATAAGGTTCCCAGTAGGGCTGTGTGAAGCTTTGGTCCCTGATTTGATTCAGTGGAGATTCAGCCCGATTTGCTGGCCGAATCTCTGAATCCGAATCGGATCAGAGGACCCTTCAATCTCTCCGAATTGTATTGGAACCTTCCAAATTGATTGGGAAAGATTCAGAGATTCGGACATAGATGCAGCTCTTAATGTTTTTTCTACACGCCTCTAGGTAGCAGGTGGCTTGTGGATGCTGTGATGCTGGGGTGCATGGAGTGTCCCACAGAAGCGTGTGTGTGTGTGGGGGGGTGTCCCCAGCACGCTCGGCAGCAGACCCAGAACTGGACCAGAAGCACTTCCAGTCCACTTCCATGTCCTCCAGACAGAGCACAGGAGGGTCCTCCCATGCCCCCCCGGCTCAGCGACTGGTGCCTCCTGGGTCTGGGGGGGCACCTGGGGTCCTCCCCATGGCTGGTTGCTGAGCCGGGGGGCACTAGGGCCCCCCCCATGTACTCCCCGGTGGACCCAGAACTGGATTGGAAGTACTTCCAGTCCACTTCCGTGTTCACCGCTGAGCACGTGGAGGCCCCCCCACTCCTGTGGGATGCTCCCTCCTCCCCAGCATCACAACATTCACAAGCTCTGCCTGGTACCTCAAGGTATGTAGAAAAAACATTTAAAGCTGTGTCTATGGCTGAATTGTTGATTCTCCAAATCAGTATCGAATCTTCAGATTCGGGTTCGGCTGAATCGAATCAGGGACAGTGATCTGAATCAACGAATCGAATCATTGTCCCTGATTTGAGCCAAATCCAAATTGAATAGGGCTTGTTTCACACACCCCTAGTTCCCATAACCCTTGGAAATGCAAACAGATGCATTTCATCACACTTGATACATCTCATTACACTTCCTGTTTAGAACTGGTTGAGTATTTTCCAAGGAGGGGTTTCTTGACACAAAATGTGATGTGATGTAGTCAGTATGTTCTGCAGGAGCAAGTCACTGCTGACAAAACTTTCATTGGCAGCCAGGTCAAATGAATAGCCGGTCTCCTGATATAGCTATCTCTGATCTCTCTCGCCTGCTTGCCTCCCTGACCTTCCAGGCTTCTTGGCCATCTGCCTACCTGTCATGGAGGTTTACTGACTCTTGGGTCTGTTGGTTACCTGCCTGGTAAGCTCCCAGGCTCTACTCAGAGCTTATTCTACCACTGACTGAGCCCTTGGGCTGCCTGCCGGGAGGACTGTTGTGGAGCCTGGGAAACCAGCTGTCCGGTTGACCAGGTCGGTCCTGGTGAAACCGAAACATTCCTCTTTGGCTGTCTTGAAATGGAACTTATTTTGGCCTTTTCATCCCATGAAAAATGATCAGCATTGTGGGTTTTGTTCAGCTTTGTAACTTTTTTTTATCCCCAAATCTTGACTGTTTTGCAGCAAGAAGCAGCCTGTTCCCACACTGCTCTACTCCTGAATCTGTCGGCATGTGGCTGGATATGCCTGAGCGACCTTCAAACCAGCTAGTGATCATAGTAACACGGAGCTCAGGGTGGGAGCAAAATCACTTTGCAAAGATACTTGGGTAGATGTGCTGTCTCAGCTACACTGTTACCAGGACTGAGCTCGCCTTTCTCAAAGGTACTTTTGTAGTGTTTATACAAATACGGCCATTGTCATACGCTCTAGGGCTGCTAGTCTTGCAAGCCAGTGGACCAAGAACTGAAGTCTTCCTTTGAGTATCCTCATAGAAATCACTGGGCTCCCCCTGCTTAAGGACTGAAGGATTAAACTCTGTCTTTGCAATATCGCAAATATAATGGAGTGATCAGATCTTCATCAAATGTAAATTGATACAACTCTACTGAGTTGAGCAGAGCTATGCTGGTTTCCAGCAGCTAGGGATTTGGCCCTTGGAATCTTGTCCGTAGCTCTGCATTTGTTGGCATTAAGCTAGAAACCCAACAGGATGCATTAAAACATTGTGTGGAAGTTTTCGGTTGCATTACTATCAACTTTAATAGTAGCCATGTGGCTAAAACTACGCTCAGTGTTTAGAAAATATATCTCTTGGGTACTGAGTTATTACCAGCAACTTCAGTGTTATTGCCAACCCTCCACATGCAGAAGTCCAATGGATTTTTTTAAAAATTATTTTTAGTCAGGAGGCAAAACAACGTGAGTGAAGTATGATGATGCAGACTTGAAATGGTGGAGGATATGAATCGCACAAAACTATATTGACATGATGTGAGAAGGTCTAAGCAAATTGTCAAAGGCAGGCATTCAGCATTAAAGATTATGTTCCCTTGATAAAATGAGCAATGCGGATAGTGATTTAAAAAATGTTTTGGATGTATAAGATGCTCTTGTCCCAAGCTATTTTTCTAGCAAGGAATGCTTTCCAAAGCTTGTTATTCCTACTATTGACTTATTCCTCCCCCTCCTTTTATCTGTGTGCTGGCCAATTTGATTCTTCACAATCAGCTTTTTTCCAAAACAAATTCTCCAATAGTGTACTTTCTACAACAAAACAAAGCCAATGCTTAGGAACAAGCCTAGAAGAACAAGCCTATGCATGTCCTCATAGAATTAAAATGTTTGAAATGGTAACATCCTTTAGTTTTATTCTTCTGTGGAGTTATTTACAAAAATTGCCATAAAATTATTATTTTAAAACTTCTGAACCCCCCCCCCCCATCTGTTGCGTGAGTATTTTTAATGGAACAGAAAGTGGAACTGGAGAGAGGTGATCATATAATATTTTAACAACATTTCTCCCATGTCTAAAGAACTTATGCTCAGTGTAATGTTATCACAAATTTATAAACAGATCTGTGCAATAATTTTGAATAACCTTTCTAACTCAAATACCCCATATATTATTTGCATGTAAACTGTAGCAATTATTGGCATAACTAGAATACATTTTTCCAAACATACCCATACCTGAAACAATCAGTTTATCTTCTGTAAATTATACCAAATGTATTTGGCATTTTTATATAATAGCTGTGTATCTGGTCCTATATACTTCTAAGAACACCAGTTTAATATTAATGATACTTACTGTTTTCCTAGGGCCTTATATTAAACCCAATACTTCATTCTTTCTCATGTGCTTGTGACAAAGTATTTAGCAGGATTTGCAGGTTTGTTGCAATCTGACATTGCTGTGTCGTGTGTGCTTCTGCTATGGCCTCAAACTTGTGACCTCTGGGCTGTCACAAGTTTGAGGTCACAAGGATGTGGTCTCTAAACTGTGTACTTTAGTGACCCCATCACTTCATCCCTCATTAAGCCCAATGAAGTTCCTTGTAGCTTTTCCTATTGACTTCAGCAGGCTATTTTGGGTTTGGGTCTTAACCTGTGTCTCATAGGAAGATTTATGCATTGGACTGTGTGTGTACCATATTTACTGATTACTACGTGTGCCTTTACCCCCCAAAAATTAGCCCTCTAAATTGGAGTGCATGTATGGGCCGACCCAGGATTTCATCAAGGGGAGTATCTGCACTACAGGGGTGGCTGGAGCCAGCTCCCCCCTCTCCCACACACATCGAGGTGGGCAGACTATGCTGTAGGAGCAGCAGCTGAGGACTATTTTTTTTTTAAGTCCCTCAAGCAGCTAAAAATCTTCCCTTGTCCATCCCTTCCCCTCCATGTACTGTGACATGTTCCCTCCCTTCTCCTTTCTTCACCCCCTCCCCGACCACTGCTGCACCTCCTGCTGTCCCTATCTGATCTGGGGTGGCGCGGGGTGGGCCCCAGGATCATTCCTGAATTGTCCCACTTGCTGGGCTGCACGTGGAGCCAGGCTCGCTGAGAGACGGCAGTGTCTGTCGGTGGGATCTCTTCCCCCATACCCTCTTCCAGGCTGGCAGGGAATACCCAGAGAGACAGGGTGGGGAGGAGGAACCTTGCCCGCTGCTACCGCTGTCCCTGGATGAGCCCGGCTCCACGGGGAGCCCAGCTGGAGTGGGCAGGAGGGTCTCTAGAGCTCCTCTGACCCCACTCCCCTGGGACAGATGGGGTGAGGTTGGGTGGGCGTAGTGGAGGGAACATGTCACTGAGCACAGAAGGGAATTGAGGGGGAATTTTTACTTGCTTTGAGGACTTTAAAAAAAGTCCCTGGCTGCTGCTGCCATAACATGGTCAACAAAAGTGGGTGCATCTGCACCACTGCGCCCTCCTGAATCCACCCCAAGTGTACGTTTTAAATACTTTTAAAGACTTATTTCAGGCTGCATGGTATACGAGCAAATATGGCATCTGTAGGAATTTGTTGTAACATGGCTAAAGTTGCACTTTTTGCAAATTCACTGCAGGGGAAAGGCTGTGAGGATCAGGAAGGGATTCCAGAATAAAAATAACTTTCCATGCAAAACTTTCAACTTCAGTTATGACAATAGACACACCAGAGAATGCATGGGCAGCTGCAATTTTAGTTGTAAAATAACAAGCTCGACTTGAAGGGCCACCTCCACCAGACCTCTTGTATCATGGGGACCATAAAGTTGGGATTCAAGAAACCTACTGGAAAAAACATGTATTTATGACACGAAGGAAACTAAAATGGAATTAAATTTAGCTTGATGCTGCTATTGAACTTTGTGTTGCCCCCAACGAATGACCTTAAAATAAAAAATGTTTCCAGCTTTATGGCATCATAGAAATTTTAAAATTGGATGGCGTTCAGGGTGACTCATTAAATCCATGTATTTTTGGGAGACTATTTCCTTCTGAATCAGTAGATATATCAATTGATGGGTACATGACCGGTCACTTGAGGTCGGGAGAAACTTTGTCTGAGCGAGGACTGCAAAGCTGGGAAGTCAGTATTCTTGCTTCCACCAGTCCTAAGTTTGGCTCAAGATCCAGGGAAAAAAGCAGCACAAATAAACCCACATTTTGACTGGACTTATACTAGCTAAATGGTGCTCAGTGAAATGAGCTACCTAAAAGGGTGGCGTGGTGGGAATTTGTTGTAGTTCTTATTAGCAGCATCCTAGAAAATAAAAAGTGCAGGGTATGCATTTTTGGAAGGAGTGCATTTTGGAAGTGTTTTGATCAGAGCCCAGAATACTACTGTTCAGTACTGTGGGGTTGCATAGTCTCACATATTCTGCAATTAACAGCTCTTACCCAATAGCACTTTAACACCTGGTCTCAGTAATGAACATGAGTTCCCTGAGTACATTTTAGTTTTTACCCAATCTCCATAATCATTCATTCTGAACACTTAGAGAGTCTAGTTTCAGCTTTAGTACCAAAAATCATTTTCACTGAACAGCTTTTTAATGAATCCATGACTACATTTCATACTCTATCATTTACCCCATAACTCTGATGTTTTAGCAGCATAGCAGCCATTATCGAAGCTTCACATTTGATTTTTACGCCCATACGGCAGCCCCCAATTGTGGGGGGGGTGGGGGGAATCATGAATCCTTTTATTAATAGACTGAATTAATAATTCAGTCTATTAATAAAAGGATTCATGATTTTTGATTGATATTTGATCAAAATCAAAGCCATAACCATTGATTTGTTGTAAAGTGTAGAGGTACAGTAGGGAACTGGACAAGCATGATCAACAATATAGCATTTGGATTTCACACAGCTGTAATTTATTGTTGTCAAAGATCAGAAGGATAAACTTGCTAACAGATGAGCACTTGCAGGAATTAGTAGCCACACATGGTTTCATGCACAGTGTAATAGGATCCTTTTTCTTTGCAGAGTTCACTTGATTCTATATGGTCTTTCCAGAGGCGTAGTGATGCGGCTGGGTGCCTGGGGCAGCTACTACACATGGACAGGAGTGATGTCCCTGGAAGCAAAATCTAACATCTAAGCAATGCAGGTTTTTGGAATAAATGTGATTTGTTCCTCAATAAATCACTGCCTATACCTCGTTTCTTAGTCTTCTTAAGTGGCTTAATGCTTTGGCAGTCCTTGGCTGATAAGCAAGCTCTGATCTCAGGATGGAGGAGATGGAAAGGTGAGATAAAATCATTTGCCTTTGAGTCCTGTGCTATCCAGAACTTGCCCTGAGAAATGTGCTTTTTGTGGGAGGTGCTTTATTGTATTATTGCTGCCATAAGTAAATAGCTAGGGGTGAGACAGCCTATAGGTGTCTGGAAGTTCATTTGCATTCAGGTAACAAGCACAGGAGAGCTTGGATGCTGAAGCATTTGGGGTCTCTAAAAAAGAAAGAGAGGTACTAGAACCTAGATGAAACAAGACTGCCACTCCCAGCAGTAATTTGAAGAGCTGGGTATATGCTTCCATTTCCCCTGTAGATCAGCATGGACAATGTGTCTGGGCATATCTACACTGGAGCCATGCCTCACTGGGGAGCACTGTCAGATAGCATGCCCTGCCTACTTGCTCCTTCCTCCTGTCACCTCTTAAAGATGAGTCCTTTGAAGTGGCACTGAGTGTGTGCCCACTACTTCCCTGGTTTGGCCACGCTTACAAGTGCACTCTTGGAGGAGTTTGAAGATGGCGACATTGCCTCATTTCCAGGATTTGGTACATGTGGCACAATAATGGTCCCAATCATGGCAGAGAGGAAACAGCATGTACAAGCCCTTAGAGTCAGGTAGAAAGCCATTACTATACTACTGTAGGAGTCTCCATTAGTATAGGGTCTATTAAATGCAGTGTCTTTGGAGTGCAATTTATAGCTGCCCAACAACATCTCTAAGGTTCATTGTGGGGGAGTCTGGTCTCCCATGGATTCCCTAACACCGTCTATTATACCCTCGCCCAGGAGATCTCTGCCAAGGAGAAAATTTGGATCCATCTCCCCAGGCTGAAGTGGCAAACATCCAAGAAGGCACATAACACATGAAAGGTTGAAGGGAAAGGATACAACAGATCCTCTGAGTCTGGATCTTTGTGTGCAGACCTCTGCTCAGAAGGAGCTTCGCTGACTTTGGTCTAAACCATTGCCATACACCATGCTGATGGGAGCCTGGTTTATGTCTTTTAAATTTCTTTTAAATCAATGAAGCAATGTTTTTGTCTGTACCTACTGGAATCTTTGCTGCTTGCTAGGTTGAACATGTCCACCAGATTTCTACAGCTCAGATGGGGCTCTACCATAGTAAGCAGACAGAGAGATAAAGTGGCATTAAATAAATAATATGCTCCATAAATAGGTAATTTGCCCCCAAAACACAGACCTTTACCAAAAGAGATGTATTATAATCTCTAAGGGGAGGTGGGCACACAGGAAATTTGAAGACCTGGCTTCCATGTTCAACTTTGGCAGTATTGTGCTGTCATTATAGGCAAACCACTTCCCTTCTCTGCATCGGTTTCCCATTCCCGTCCTTTTCTTCTCTTACATATAAGGATTATAAGCTCAATATGGTGTAAATGTCTCTCTGTATAGGTTTACAAAGTGCTTAGCATAATGACCCACTGGGTATTAGTAGCTTCCGCATTGCTAGACTAGTGCTCCAGCTAGTCCAGTGTCCTCTCAAGAACCTTGGCCAGCATCAGATGCTTGAGGAAGCTGTAAAAAATAATAAATCTCATATTTGATAATTATGGAAGGACCTATCCATAGAAGCAGTTGCTTTGTTACCCGTGTCAGCTAGAGGTGAAGCTACTTGCTTTTGCTTCATTTGTCTTCTGGAATCCTTCTTAACATATTCCTCAAGTCTGCTTGCCATCTGGTTTCCCCTATGTGTCTTCTCAGTTGTCATTGTCTAATTCCAGCCCTATCTGCCAATTATGGTTGAGATTTATATAAGTATTTGAGGATTTGGTGCTGGAGAGACCTCAGCCCATTGCCCAAGCAATTTGCACATTAACTTTAATTTCCCTGTTGGCAATGTCAGCCATTTGGCCCATTAATGACTTTTAAACACGGTTTCCTCTTTCAGCTGTTACCTCCATTAATCAAAGCTACTTGTGTCTGGGTACCCTCAAGGATCTCGATGCACATTACAGCTTGAAAGCCAGGCCCTGATTCAGCTGGCATAAATCTGGAGTGCATCTACTGACTCCATTTTCATGGGCGTAGGGCACTGTGCAGCCACATCTCTGTTTATCGAATTACATGGTTTTTAGGTATTTATATAACTTTCCTCACCCAAGGATGGTGGCATCGATTATATACAGCACTAAAGTGTTGCTTGGACTCGAGCTTGTGGAAAGGCGCAGCATGTACTTGCCCTGTTCCAGGAGGTTGTTCTTGCTCTGGGATGAAAGTAATGGCTGTTGGCCTTCTACCTGGGAAGAATTACACCACCCGGCGTGTTAGTTCAGAGGTGCCTGTCAGTATATTGAAGGAGAAGGGGGAGAGAGCGATGGCCCATCTCCTCCCTTCTGCCACTGAAATGCAACCTCCTGAGGGATGGTCTGTGTTAGCAGCGTAGGACTAAAATCGCTTCTTTTCTTAGAGTCCTCTCTCTAAATCTGTTCTCTGTGCAGTTTTGTGTTTCCCATGTGTAATCACCCTTCAGCATCTTGTTTCATGGCATGTCTTACCTAAACAACCAGCTGACCGGCAGCTAAGAAGGAAGAGATTCTGACTTCTCCTATGCAGAAAGCAAGTAAAACAACCCAAGTAAAACTGCAGCAAAAAGAGTGGGGTGGGGGGTGGAAAAAGAGACTGCAAACTGAGCAGGCTCAATGTTTTGCAATGTCACCTGAGGAGATGTGCAATCCCCCTCACCTTGAAGGACTAATGCTTCAACCACTTGTGTGCATTTAAATTAGACGAGATGGAACGAGAGAGAAATGTACCACGGGGAACAATTCTGCATTGGCAAGGAGACAAACTGAATGAATGCTAAAGGCTATCTCCCACGTCTGACTTGGGTGGTTCAATATTCAAACAAAACACAGTTAGGAATTGCCCGTGGCTTTTCAAGACATTTAGTCCCACACAGTTACTTTTAAGAAACACGGTTAAAGTAACACTTATTTACAGGTAAAACCTGGCTAATGTTCTACCAAGAAATGAGTATCAGTCAAAGTGAGTTTGTGTAACTCCAGACTCAAGTCTCCTCTTACTTAACTTTACAAGGAAAAAAGAGTATTAGTGATGTTATTACAGAGTCCCCATTAGGTTTGTCTGTTACAGACTACACAGTGGACTTGCATTTCAACTTGAAGCGCTAATTTTTACCGTTATTCTATACCCTGCAATATGTTCAAGAAGCAAAATGCAAATGATGAAATTCTGGCCCATGGAAGTCAATGGCAAACCTCCCATTTATTTCAGCGAGGTCAAGATTTTGCCCACGGTCACTTCAACTTTCTATAGCTCTTGCAAAAAAGGCAATGAAAAAGGTATCATGTCTGGTGATTGCTTCGCGTTGTCAATTCCCACAGTAGAGCTTATTGATTAACAAGGAAGAACATGAACCTTAGAGGAAAAACATACCAAAGTTCTAGCCCACTTCAAATTTTGACATTTTTCAGATGTTTAACAACACTTCCAATCTGTTTTCTAAAGGCCTAAATAGCTTGAAAAACCTGGCCCTGGGGAACTGAAATATATATGGTAAAAGAACAGAAGCATTAGTGAATATTGCAAAATAGATTGTTCCCCTTTTCATTTGTAGAAGCCATTTAATAGCAAGTTTAAGAATCTTGCCACAAAAGCATCCTAGCTTTATTAGTAGTAGTATTATTTTTAAAATATGATAAAATATTCCAGAGCTGCAACTCAAAGACCTGGTTCTGTCATGGACAGAAAGAAGCTGGGAGCTGAAATCCCTTAGAAACAAAGCACGGGCATACTCTTCTATTCAGTAAAAGCTTTAATTATGATGGGCATTTTTCATTAGCATTTGACATTCTTTTTCTGGTTTCCGATTGTCAACACAAAAGAGAGTAATTAATCTGCAGCTCCAGTTCACTCTAACAGATGGGGCACTTCTTAAAGGTCTCACCACAATCCTAAACTCTTACGTCAAGAAAACAACATCTCATCTAGCCCCTTCAGATCTTCCCATATGCATTTTACTGGTCCCAGCTACTCAGGGTGTGGGGAATGAGACAAAGTCTTATTTAAGAAAATAATGAGGTGGGAATAAAACCAAAAAAGGAAGCAAACTTACTAGAAACAAATAAAATTACACAGTGCATCTGACTTGCATTAAACAGTATTTGGGAGGGAAATTCTATTATGGGCTTGCTAGTTATATGCATATGCTTCTGCAAAGCCGGGATAATTTGGGTGGCCTGGGATTTTGTGAAAGCAAGCAATTAATGTGCATTGACCCAATGGGAAAGATTAATTTTAATTCATACAATTATTTTGATCGTTACGGCTCTTGCCCATTTGTCCGGAAGGTAAATGTTGCCCCTATATAAAACATTCAGGCTTTCTTGCAGTGAGATAAGCAATAGCATGCAACTGCTAGGAGAAAAAGAGAGAGAACTTTATTTACACTATTTTTCCTTTTGCTATGTTTTGATCTATTAGGAAATGAAGGAGCCAATGCTGACACAGTGTTTAATGCTGTAACTACCCCATTGTAAATCCCAAATAATGCCCGGTGCAGTGATATCCCAGTAATTGATAGGCAAAATCCACTTCCCTGATCTTTAAATTATTCATGGTAGGAGTTGGTAAAGCACTGGCCTCTTGCATCCCCTCGTGGATGAACCCAGAAATGCAGCACTTGTACAGGATGTATAATTACTCCAACAGCAGTATATTTTATCCATGAGTGACTCCTAAAGGGCTGACTCTAATCTCCTCCTCTCCTCTCTCTCTGCTGCTTCCTTTCTCCTTGGATTCGTTTGAGAGCAAAGTTGTGGAGCAGCCAGATGTCTTGCTGTGGGAGAGCCTCACCTGAACTCCTAGATCTTTTCTGGGCTCTTCTTTTCAACAGAAAGCGGCAACTTCAGCCAGTAAAGCTGGGAGTTTTCAAAGGAGGAGCTGAGAAAGGTAAGATGGGACCTTTTGACTTTAACCTTTCAAGTTGGCCAAGTTTTCGATGGATCCATGTCCCCAGCTATACAGGTGTCTGGCACAAAAGGCTAAGAAAAAAGAAAAGCATGCTGCAGCTGGAGGAGGGCAATGCAGGGTACTAGTAATGCAGCATCTTGCCCTTACAGCTTTTGGTGTCTATAAAGTGAATTTGGGGGGGAAGGGAGAGGTTCCTGCAATGTAGACTTCAGTGGGAGAGAAACAAATCAATGCTGTGGAAGGCCCTGCACTGAACTGGCAGGCTGGGGAGTGAGGGGGAGACGCGGCTCCTGAGAGAGGACAGGAATATTGATTTGCTGTAATGCCTTGCTTTGTTTCTGTTTGGGGGCAGGAGTCTGAGGACATGCCAAGTGCCTCCGTAGGGGGAGGAGTTGGATGCTAAGACCATCTCTGCCTCAGGAGGACCGAGCCTGCAGAACCTGGCTCCCTTTGGCTCACGCAGGAGAAAAGGGTGAGCTCCCAGATGAGCAGCTACCCACCACTGAAGAACTGAGAGCCATGGTCCTCAGCAAGGGGAGGCTGTGACCAGGACACACACAAGTCTCTACCACCGGAGTTTCCTCTGCTGCAAAATAATATATGGGAAGGAGCCGGCCATGGAGAAGCTGTACTTTGCAGGGAATGACCTTTGGACGATCAACAGTTCGCTAGAAAACACCAGCCTGAGCCTGGAGAACCTGACTTATGGGAAGAACAGCACAACTGACCCCCTGAAGAGAAACGAGGACATGGCGAAGGTAGAAGTGGCAGTGCTCTGCCTCATCTTCTTCCTTGCCCTGACTGGCAACCTGTGTGTGCTTCTGGCCATCCGCACGACCCGGCACAAGCACTCCCGCATGTACTACTTCATGAAGCACCTGAGCATCGCCGACCTGGTGGTGGCCATCTTCCAGGTGCTGCCCCAGCTCATCTGGGACATCACCTTCAGGTTTTATGGGCCAGACTTCCTCTGCCGCCTGGTCAAGTACCTGCAAGTAGTGGGAATGTTTGCTTCCACTTACATGCTCTTGCTGATGTCCCTGGACCGGTGCCTGGCCATCTGTCAGCCCTTGAGGTCATTGCACAGGAGGTCTGACCGGCTGTCTGTCCTCCTCACCTGGCTTCTCTGCCTGCTAGTCAGCATCCCCCAGATCCACATATTTTCCCTCCGGGATGTGGGCAATGGGGTGTATGACTGCTGGGCAGATTTCATCCAGCCCTGGGGACTCAAAGCCTACATTACTTGGATAACCTTGACAGTCTATATCATCCCTGTGCTGATGCTGAGTGTCTGCTATGGTTTGATCAGCTTCAAAATCTGGCAGAACGTGAAACTAAAGACAGCCCATGAGACCAACGTGAGTTTGACCACCAACTCCAGTGGGGCGGCACTGTCCAGGGTCAGCAGCATCAAGCTCATCTCTAAAGCCAAGATACGGACAGTCAAAATGACCTTCATCATAGTTTTAGCTTTCATAGTGTGCTGGACTCCATTTTTCTTTGTGCAGATGTGGTCAGTATGGGACAAGAACGCTCCACAAGAAGGTACGGTTCTCCCTCGTGTGTATATACATGTGTACCTCTATTCATGAACTGCATGTAAATATTAGGGTTGGTGATCAAAATAATGCATAATAATCCAATTGGGTAACTACAAAGGAGCAGTTATGGATCATATGGCATGGGCGGTATCTGGGGATTTCAGATGTCAAGAAATCTCTTCCAGGTGAGGGGGTGCAAAGATAGTCGAGCGGGAGATCTTAGATCTGCAAGTGTCTGCACTATGCCACTTATTTTCTTTTGATTAAGCCAGGGCTAAGCAAGAACAAGATCAGCCCCTCAGACCCCTGGACTGAAAGTCTGCTAGAATCTGGAGATAGTTTCCTTCCCACTTTGCAAAGGCGTTGCTAAATGTGCACCGAATAGGCACTTCTTGGCTTGGTCCATCAGTACTGCATGGCCATCACTGCTTGAGAGAGTCTCTGCTGGGAAGACTTCCCTGTGGGGCTGGATGCATCAGGTAGAAACCTAGTGGCAACTTGCTTATGAAGTTCCTTCTCTGTGATGTAAACCTTGAGTCCCCTGCAGTTTCAGGGGTTAAGCCTCATTATGAATCACGCCAGGAAATGGTTTCCCCTCTGTCAGGTTATGGGGCACTTTGCAGATGTACCCCTTGCTAGTATTGTCTTTTTAAAATAAAATACAATTTGAAGTGCTGAAATCTCAAGCACTTTAGGACTGATGTTAAATATATTAACAGCACAAAGCATCAGCAACCGGGGGACAGAGAGAACTGGAAGGAAACCACTGCTGGTTTGGCACCTTTATTTCTTCATCTTCAAGCACCTTCTGCTCTTTCTTAGACCCTTTTCCTCTCTCTCTCTTCTCCTCCTGTCGCTCCTGGTTCTTCATTGCCCCTCTCCCTGCTTTTTTTCCACTTCCCTCTCTTTTTCTCTGCTTACTCCCTGTGCTGCTGTTTATTTTCTCTCTGGCTTTAACATTCTCCCCCTACGTTTCCAGCGACTTATCATTTGTTACAAAGCGAAGCCGTTTTTTAAAGGACACAGCATCATTGATTTGCTATTTTTCACACAGGAACGCTGGTTGCCCCTGCTGTTGCTAATGTTGATGCCAGAGAGTGAAATCTCCCTTATCTTTCAATGCTCGTTCACTTTCAAAACCATTTCATCCTTGGCGCTGACCTTGCGGATGCTCTCTCAGCACCCAGAGGTGAATTTTGTTCAGAAGTAGGAAGGTATAAAAGTATAATTTTGGAACTACATTTTTTTTTAAATGCAGATACAGACTTTTAGCCTATCTCCATCTCTTAAAAAGGACTTTCTGCTCTTCTTGGTTTGGGAGAATAAAATAGATAGAATAACAAAATAGCTTATAAGTATCTCCTCTTGTGCTACTAGAGGCAGCCCACACCAGAGCCACTGGCCTTGCAGGGCAACTCACCTCCTGAGTTTATTCAGCGTGCCCTTCTGTAGGCTTTGAACTTCCTTCCAGTTGTAACTTGTTTTGTGGGAAAACAGGTCCTCAACAGTCGATTTGGAGATACCAGATTGAAACACAGTATCTTCAGTCTTTTCTCTCTTCCTTTAATGGGGCTGAAGGGATTAATGCATGGGAACGTTGTCATGATTTACAGGATTTGCCTTTGGGTTCTTCACACACCTGATTTATACTGGCTGTTGTATATGGTTTTTAGATGCCTCATGGGATGAGAAGTGCCCCCATTCCCTTTCACTGGATGTTAAACCGCTGATCCAAAGGACTTGCTAATTCCCTTGCAAAAAAACCCTTTTGTTGAGCCCCAGAACCCGAGAGACTTGTAGAGGTGGATTCAAGTTCAGGATGGATGATTGCACACAAAATTGCTTCCTCAGCCGGCATGTTTGAACCCATTTTTCTCATTTACATTTCATTTCTCTGGAGATGAAGCTAAGGGAACAGGAGAGTGTCCCAGACTGCTTGGGCTGCTGTGACTCTCAATAACATGATGCTGTGAATATTTGCAGTAAACAGGGGGAAGCAGACTTGAACCCTGTTGAGTTACTAATGCATTCTCCACTTTGATTCATATGCCAGGCTTGGGAGCTAGGCATCTTGTCCACACAGAAGTACGTTGTTTTAACCAGACCATTCAACACATAACAGGATTTCGTAGTACAGGGGGGAAACTTCTTGCAAGCTGTATTATCAACAGGAGTGAAACCTAATGCACGTCAACAGTGAGAACTGACTCTCAGACTTCTAACTCCAAATCATAAGTGTCTTGACCTAAAGGAGCAACTCCTTTGACCAATAGCAGTAATTGCCTCTTACTCCCTCCGTGGTAAAGCCACTAGGCTAGGGACAGAAGTTGCACATAAACTGGTTTAAGTGATCAGAAACTAATTTAACTGTGAAACAGAACAGAAGTTTAGTGCACATAAACCAGTTTCAAAATAGCTGAAACTGGTTTAAGATAAACCTGGCTGAATGTAGTATCAGACTTAATTGATTTAGGTCAAACCAGTTTAGGAAACTTCTGTCCCAGACCCCTTCTTGGTTCAAGTTAAATTACAGTCCCCCAGCATCCCAGGATCCTTTGCAGCCCGGGGCTGGGCTGTGCTGTCTGCTCTAGAGAGCAGGGTTGGCTCTGCCCCTCTGCTCCCTAGCTGGAGCAGCGAGGACTGGCTGACAAGGGGGTGGGGATGGGAAACCTGGCTGGGGACTGCAGCCAGGTCTACCTGGGCATGGGGGGTGCAGCCGCAGTCAGACTTTTCCCCGCTGGAGCAGAGGGGACTGAGTGTGTGGGCAGGCAGGCTCAAGCAGAAGGAGGGGGGAGGGTTTAAACCCCCTCTCCCATTGGTATGGGACCCCAGCCAGGGTCATGTTGGCAGGGGGTTGGCAGGAGACCAGCAGACTCCATCCCCTCCCACTTCTGGCAGAGACTGAGGCAAGCAGTTGATAAGGGAAGGGGGTGTAATTCCTCTCAGCTCCCCCAGGCCATGGGGGAGGGGGAAGAGGCTGGGGAACTGGGGCTGGACGGACTGGTCCCCCACCACCTGTGAGCGCAGAGCCAAGCCCTGCAGGACCAGACTGAGAGGTGGGAAGTGTTGGCAAGTACTTGGCACAATCGTCACACGTATGTGCTGGAGAGGAAGCTAAGGGAACAGGAGACTGCTTGGGCTGCTGTGACCAAAGGAAGCAGAGAACTACATTTACATTATAAAGCAGAACCTGTACAAGGTGGGAGACTGGAATACCTAAGCAGAGACAAAAGACGCTAAATGCATGAGAGTCCTGCCAAAGGTGCTATAGGATGGTGACAAGCATACCAATGTCAAGGCACCCAAAGGGGTGAAGGGCGTGCGAGTGTGCCTGTAAAAACCCAAGTAAAGATGAGGGCTGGGATCTCAACTCCAATGCCTAAGACTGCCCGCTGATTCCCCAGGAAGGACTTTCTGAACACCTGGCTGTAAGGAGACACTCTGCCCTTGGGATTACATAAGATTTATGCAAGGCTTTGTCTTGTCTTTTTGGTTTATTATATTCCATGTAAAGTTAGACTAAGCTGTGTGTGCTCACACTGTGTTTTACTGGGCTGTATCTTAGCTTGAGCAAAGTTTTTTGGTGGTTCTTTGTTGTGGGCTTGAGGTTGCAAAGTGCTGTGTTCAATATGTGTTCGCTTCAGAAAAAGGACTGTTCTTGTTCAAACTTCTATGAATTCAATGCCACTACTTTTTGCCCCACCCACCCCCTCATCAGCTTGGGAGGGCTGCCCTCCCTGCATCTCGAGTGGGGGGCCAGAAGCCTGGCAGGCATTGCCCCCTGGTCCAGGCAGACCTGGGCTGGGGTCTCATGTGGGCCAGGGAAGGGATTTAAATCCCCACCCTCCAGCATGCTGGCTCCAGGCTGGGCCCTGGCCACACCCCCTCTGCTTGAGCAGGAATGGGGGAAAAGCCTTGGACCTCCAGTCCCATCCCTTTGGTAGTGGTTGGCAGTCTGGGAGGATGCTCTAGCACCCCCCGGTTTCTGGCCTGAGCCACTGCAGGCATGCAGCTGCATTTCCAGAATCAAAAGTGAATGTCTGTTCACTTGCTTCTCAGCTCAATCTCTGCAGTTTAGACTAACTTGAAAGACTGAATTGATCCAGCCTTGGGCTTTTTGACTGTCTCTACCTAGCTTAGAGGTAACAGAACGCACTTAGCTAGTGTGTTACATAACAGGCTTGCCACTATTTTAACCGTTGGAATGCAGAGGATATTATCTCTCCTCTCCTGAGCAGGCATCCTGCTTCCCTCTTCACTCTTTCTTCCCAATAAGACCCAGCCCAACTAAGTCCTGGAATATCCTTGCTGCCTCTCAGCATATGTTCCTCCTTGAGTTGTGGAGTCTCAGCTCCATATTCATGCCACTTTTCCTCTGTGGTGGTCAGTATTTGGGCAAATGCAAGAGCTGGACTTTATGCTTTTTCCACTTCCAAGCGACTGTGTATAACAAGAGCTTCACAGTCCCTGGGTAGATTTCTGTCTGGCAAGTTCAGCGCCTAAAATCACAGTCCCTAGCAGCAAATGCTTGCTGCTTTCAAGCCTGTAACTGGCATCAAGAGAGTGTTGGCAGAGCAGGCAGAAAATGGAGAAGCATGATCTTCAGCATGCTAGTAAGGGGGAGGTGGGTAAGACAAACCCTACAAAGCAACACAGTGGGCGTGTTTACGTGTTCATTAATGCATCGTAGTTATGGTGCATTATATTTAGTATCTGTAATAACGGGTACCAGTTTAGTGTGCCATAATTGACACTACTGTGCAGTAGTGCAGAGGCATGCTTTTTTGTGATGCTAACGTGCAGTAGACTAATTCTACTTCACATTAGCACATTACCATGGTTTTTGCCTGCCATGCTATTACGTCATAGAATTAGTCTACTGCACATTTAGTGTCTCGTGTAAACGCGCCCAGTCATATTTCTAAATGGTTCTAATGTTACCTGCTCCCTTTCGCAACACATGTGAGTGGATTTCCTTCCAAAGCCTTAGGACTTCCTCAATTTCTAGCTGTTATCTATTTGTGAATGTGTTAGGCTCCAAAGGCTTAAGTGCCCTTACCTACTTTGTATGCCTGTCTCACGTTTTGTGGCATTGTTTTCTGGATTTCTTTTTCTTTGCCCAAAGGATTGCACTTCAGATAGGATATATTCAAGATGTGTGCAAAGAGGTGCAATGAATCATGGAATAAGAATTTAATCATATTCCATTCTACAAGGTCCTCAGTCGTCTTGAGCATAATGTCAGAAAAAGCAGGCTACACAAACAACAAGGAAGGTGTACGCATTGCATGCAAACCAAACACTTGTTTGATGCCTTTATTAGTGAGCCAGATGTTTTGGGGGAAATATATTGGAAAAGGCAGCATCTTGGGATGTTTGTTAATCAGCAACATGTTTATCTTCCTTCATGTAGAAACTCAGAGAGTGCATCTCTGAAAAGGACAATTATATTTGCACGTAAATAAATGGCAAATGCAGTTCAAAATAATCCTCAGTAAGTCTCTCTCAAACTTCAGATTTGGGTTTTAAATCGTGAAGCACGTTGGGGAAAGTGCATCTGAGCAATTAAGAAATGGATGATGAGCTGTGGTTGCCATAAGCATAAAACTGCCAGTCTTCTCTGAGCGTGTTTGCAAGTAGTAAAGGACTGTGCAGTTACTCTAGGCTGATGTAAGATGGAAAGTGTCACCCTGCTGTGTTTCTCTTTGACTCCGTTCTGTGGAACAAGAAGAATACTTTTCGTTTTGCCATGAAAGCAAAAACATTTTGATGTCACTTGCTGCACAGTGCATGGAGTTATAGTGCCATCTGTAGGATTAAAGGAGGTAATGATCGTACTGCTCTGATCTGAAGAAGTCATAAGATTCAGGTATGAGGGGTAGAGTAGATCTGAATTGCATGCTCTTGGTACATCGGATCTAAAGTTGATACAACTTCAAACGTGGTCCAAAGCTCTGGCTTGGCTGGTGGGGAGAGCTAGTCAACTTTTTCCTTTGAATTTAGATTTTTCTTTTATCAAGCAAGAAGTCTTCAACCTAAAAATGAATAACTGGGTGAAATATCAAGGGTGTCTCTATACAGCGAGTGTCTCTGGTACCTATCAGAGGTGTTTGTATATTTGGAGGTGGGTAGATTGGTCCTATATGGAGATCAGAGAATTAGCCTTGCCATAGCTAGAGGTGAGATCCAGCTGGAAAATTCAAAGGTCCTATATAGAGACTTAAGCCCATACATGAAGAGATTTAGGCTTAGCTCAAGTTATCTTCCATAAGAGCATAAAATACTTCCTGTTTCAGGCTACTTGTCCCCTTATGTGATGATGTGACCCTTGTTTTTCTGTGACACTGGAAGACCTGTAGATCTGTAGCAGCTCATTGCTATCTCATGTAATTCTTGATTGCTTAACATCATTTCCATTTGTTGGACCACTTGTTCAGCTGTGAGTGAGAGAGGATGGGGACATCTACTAAATTGCCAGTACCTTCTTGCAACCTGTGCCATTGGCTAGGCCTAGCTCCTTTTAGCGTGCAACAGCCATTGATTTTGTAGAAATGAGAGATGGAATAGAAACCTCATCCTCTATCTAGCTAGACTGAACATTACAACTTATAATAATACCCAGCTTACACTAATACTTTGTAATGAAAGCCTAATGCTTCTCATCAGTAGATCTCAAAGTACTTTGAAAGGGAGCTAAGTATTAGGGGTCTGCAAAGCGAGCCATATTCGATTCAGATTCAGCTCAATTCGGGGGACAGTGATTTGATTAGCTGATTTGGATCACTGTCCCAATTTGATTCGACCAAATCAGAATCTGAAGATTTGACTCTGATTTAGAGAATCAGCAATCTGGCCACAGACGCAGTTTTATGTTTTTTCTACATACCTCGTGAGGCTTGTAAACGCTGAGATGCTCCGAATCGAATCGGTGACCGAAGCTTCATACGGCCCTACTAAGCATCATTATCCCCATTTTCCAAATGTGGGAAACTTCAATCCAGAAAGCTCAAGTGATTGGCCAAAGGTCATTCAGTAAGTCAGTGGCAGAAGCAGGTGCAAAACCTGCACGTCTTCTGTGCTCCCAATTCAGCGCTCCCTCTGCTGGGTGATCTCACATCCCTGTCTTTCTGTGCATTTTCTATTTCAGCTTGATGCGAGATGACTGCCCTGGGTGTAGTCAATAGGCTGGGTGGACGGGTTTCATACATCACTTCAAACAATGCAAAATGATTTCGTGTTTAGCAGCCATTTCATGGAACATGACACTTCTCTGTTTTGGTGGCAGATGTTTCCATTTGCTGATGTTAGGAAAAATCAATCTGTGTAACAAGCCATGTAAATATATGTTGGAGTTACATCAGTGCAGTCAGAATAGATATCCTGCAAATCCGTTTAAGGTGTCCTTCCAATATCTCATATATTTTAATGACTTTCTTTCCCTGGAAACACTGTGGATAATATGCATTAGATATGGCATATTGATCATCAAATCAACAATTGTTTTAAATGTTTGTAAAGCTCAGTAAGCAGACATGAAGTGGTACTTCCACAAGGAGCTTCGTATTTGACAGGATATTGTGATATTTTGCTTTTTGGTGTCACTCACTCATCTCTAACTGATGGTTATTTTCTTATCAGTTCCAACTGGAGTGAAAGGAAAATGAATCAGTGACATGACTCAGTTCCAGTGGGTTAAGTTCCATTTGGGACATTAGAAAGCTCTCAGACTTCAAGCAACTTTTACATGCACAAATAGGGAATCCATTGTTCTCAAGAGGTCATTTAGTGCAGGTATCTACTCCAAGGCAGTTTACCTAAAATATTTGTTAGCTGTTTTCCTAACTGGTCCCTAAAAGCCCATACTGATGGAAATTCCACAAGCATCCTAAGCAATCTATTTTAGTGTTTAACTGTCCTTACAATTATCCTTCTCCTCAATACACCACCCAATAAAAATAAAGCTAATCAATATTAATTTCTATTTCTCGACCACTTTTCACGGCAGTGATCTCAAAATTGTTCTCTAGATCCGGCACACTGCTTAAAGATTGGTAGTTAGGCATGTTAGTCTGAGGTTAGGCAGGTGCAGTGTAGATAAGCACCCTATTGACTAAATAAGATATATAAAGAGCATAAGCTTTTGTGAACTGGAGCTCACTTTATCAAATGCTGTGAAAGGACAAGCACAGAGTGATGTACAAAGCAGGGGGGAGTGATTTGAATACAAACGGTGGAAAGGTGGGAATGGACAGGAGGCCAGCTTTGGGAGAGGTATACAAGCAAAGAGCCTATACTAGGAACAAAGGGTGTGCGTGTGTGTCCATGCTTTCTATACATCTTATTTAGTCAGTCTATAAGGTACAGATCTATCCTGCCTTTTACATTGCTGAAACCCATGTTCCTATAACACCATTGAAATGCAGCCACTTCTGGAGTGAAAAGCTTAACAGTAAGGTAAAGAGAAGTTTTGACTGTGGGCAAATAGTACATTTCCTAGAAAAATGTTATTTGGGATCTTCAACATTCATACTAAGAAGAGGGGATAGTTTGTGAGGCCTACCATGTAGTTTTTAAGATTTGCCATGAAACTAATTACCTTGGAAGAATGAAGAGTGAATCAGCGATGGCCGGATTTTTAAAACAGATTCAAGGAACTTGAAATTTTTCACCTCTTCTGCTTAGTATTCATAAGCAATTCCCTCTGGCTTTCTTTTAGACCATGCTTTAAACACTAACCTGTTGGATTAGACATCACAAGGGAAATCATTATATAGGACTTGGTTAAAAGTGAACCAAGAAACTTTGATTCATTTTCATTTAAGATGAGAGAGGATAGTAGATTTTTACAGAGGCAGAAAGAAAAGGGGAATTGAGATAAAGTAAACATCTCAATTATAGACAGCTATACAATGACAGCACGCATTATAGCTGACATTTATAGCTGCGAAATGTATGTTGACCTCCATAGTTATTAGCAAAGCTTTTAAGATAAACCTATCAAAGATAATTGAATTCTGGCTAGGATTAATTTCTGTGTGAGATTCCATTCCCCCGACTTCGCATGCGTGCCTATAAATCTTACGACCCTTTGGAGACAGGTACCACTGATGTCCGTGTGCTAAAAGACCCTCATTGTTTTATGACTGCCAAAGCAATATTTATAGCTTCAGCCCTTAGATACTCATTTTCTGAAGGCCTTTTTTGCCATCATTGACAAATGAATGAATATGCAAAGATATGCACAAGCTGACACCATCCTGAGTCAGTGCTAGATAGAATAGGTCTTTTTTTTCCCTCAAAACAATATGTGTGGTTGAAAAAATGAGGTCTTGATAATGATATAATTCTTGCTGAAGTGTCAATACGGTCAACATTTTTTTTATTAGTAACATTTAAAACAAACAAAGAAACTGAAAGGAATTCCTCATTCCCTTTGGCTTTCTCCCTGTTTTTCTCAGTGGAAAAAACAAAATAGCATACAAGTAAAGAGTTAGTAAATGCAAGTTTTTCCTTTTTTGGTGTCTCTTTTTCTGAAGACAGGGAAGGGGGGAAACAGTAAGAGAAAGGGAAATGGAACCAACAATTGAAAATGTTTTTCAAAGCAAAATGAACGTTTTTATTCCATAATATTTTCCATGACGAAATGGGGGGTGTGGGGAAGGAAGGAATGGGAAAAGTTGCGAAAGCCTTGGAATGAAACAAACCTTCCTGGTTTTCACATCCTTTTAGGCGCAGACAGAAGTTACACTTTTTACATGGTCGGGCCCCTGAAAGTGCTCTATAGTCATGCCATGACACACATGCATGGCTGGAGTGCTTTGAATGAGACCAATCGTGCAAAAACTTAACCCTCCTCTAATGAGGTATCAGATGAAGGTGCTCCACTTTAGAGCACCTT
>NW_017728997.1:2007841-2011667 GCF_001723915.1 Gavialis gangeticus
TGAGGTATCAGATGAAGGTGCTCCACTTTAGAGCACCTTAGGGATCTTGTGTTTCCTAGGGTTTATTTTTTGTACAATTGGAGCTGGGCTGATGCAGCCCAGCCCTGCCCCCGGGGCTGTCATCAGGGAGGGAGGGAGGGACAAGCCAGCAGCAGTAAGCTTATCCTTTCATGAGCTGCTGGCTTGCCCAGCCTGAGGTGCAGGGGGTAGGTGGTGGATTGGAGCCTCCTGCCTCACTCCCTCCTCTAGCCCCCATGGTTGGGGTACTGGGGAGAGCTGGGCCAGGCCCATGAGGCAAGGGGGCTTTGATCTACCCCCTGCCCCCTCCAGCTCAGGCCAGGCAAGCCAGCAACTCATGAAAGGAGTAGCTCACTGCTGCTGGCTTGCCCCTCCTTCCTCCTTTTCTACCCCTGATGACAGCCCCAGAGCTGGGGGTGGCAGGGCTGGTGAGAGGGGTGGATCCTTGGTTTGCTAGGCAGGCTTGATACCCTCTCCCCACCCCCATCCAACAGGGGAGTTAGATTGGGGGGGAGGTCTGTTAGGTTGGGAGGGGGCACTTTAACTGATGGCACTTTATGTAAAGCGCCATGAGTTAGAGCAGGGGCCTGAATGTCTGTCAGTGCCCTTTGTGAACTCTTTCCCTTGTTCCTCTAACCCTGCTCTCCCTATTTTGACCATCGCTGCTGTTGGTGAAGTTCTCACAGCGCTAGGCCTCATACCTTGCATTTCTATCTAGGCTAAACTAGCCATGCACAGTTGCCTCTGGAATATATCGAAGTCAGGATGCAAGTGCTTATGTAGCCATGTGGCTGGATGCCAGGTAGCTGTTACTTGAGGAATTTGATGTGTACTTGCTAGGGGTTGTGAGTAGATATGCAGTCAGTATAACTGAAGGTAGAAGCGACTGGAGTAGGTTCGACCTAGTTCATAACTGTGTAAATGGAACGCTGTGTTATTAAAGGGTAAAAGCAACTGCCTCAATGTGATTCCTATAAGCTAGGACTAAATCTTTTCTTTTTTTAAAATTTCTATTTCTGGGGGTTGGCTTGGTATTTCCTTTGTAAAATATAGCTTCTCCTTGCCCCCTGCCTTGTTGCTGGGGTAAGCACAGAAGACAAGCTGTGAATAAGAAACCTTCTTTATTAGACCGTTCCATTTTCAGCCTCTGGGCCAGTGGATAGATTTAACTCCCATGTACTTTGTCTTTTTGGGCTTAATGAACCTTATCTAAGGACTCCCAATCACTTCAGAAGGCTTTGGACCAGACCCCATGAGTGTGAAATGACTTCAGTCATTGTAGGAGATGTTGCTGTCTGCCCATGTAGGCCTGGATGCCCTTTGCATCCATAATACTGACTTCTGAATGTTTGGAATGTGCTAGGGCTCCTGAAATACCAGTAATGACTTGATTATCTTTATCATTCACACATGAAAAATGTCTCTCACAAATTGTACTTCTGGAGTTGCAGATTTAACTCCCCTTATGTTTTCAGTGCACAGACCTCAGCTGCAAAGAGAATAGCCAATTATTCTGGGCGCTTTGGAAACAAAAAATCATTTGGATGCATTTGCTTTTGGTACATTGCCACCTGCTTCCACTTTCTACTCCCTTGAATTAACTGTACATTGAAGAATCATGATCACACAATCAGACTTTTTTACACAAATTGAAATAACCATAATTTTCAAAGGTAAAGCTTTGCATGACACTCTTCCTATTTTAATGGAGAATCGCTCTAATCAGGTTACCAGAGTGTGAACATACCTATGTGAAAGCCTGGAGAAGTGCAATCTCATTCTCTTCAGACTATAGACTGAGTAAATAAAATGACCAGAGATGTCTAAACTGCCTGATGTGGGAATAGGTAGCGTCTTTCTTGTGTTTCCATCTTTCTCCCTACCTTCTTGATATCACAACATCTAGAGAGCTTATTCCTTCCTCCCCAGCCAGATAACAGCAGATGGTCAGAGTGGATCTGAGTTCTGGTGTTTTGGCTGTCCAGTGAAATATATCCAGCGTTGCAAAAAATAATTTGGGGTTGAAGAAAACTTAAAAATATATATAACTTAAAACACTGACTTCTTTTTATTCCTCATGTTTTTCATCATTTGTTCACCAAACTCAGCAGCGGAGTATTTTTGCTTAAAAGGGACACTGCTTTTTCTTAGCTGGAATATGGATGGGTTCATTGGCATATAGTCATGATATTAAGTCAGGGGGGCCAGGCCCACAGATTTGTGATTTGGGGTGGTCAAGCTTGGAGGTTGGAGTGGACTCCAGGGATCAGGGTCTCCAAAAGCCATCATTACTTCCTGTCAGATATGCCCAGCTTTTCCTGCCTTTGTCTGGAGTTTCCCTGAGTGGCACTTTAATATTTCTTTTGTGTTTTCATCTGTTTTGCAGCTTCCCCATTTATCATTGCCATGCTCCTAGCAAGTTTAAACAGCTGTTGCAATCCCTGGATCTACATGCTTTACACAGGCCATCTCTTCCATGACCTTATGCAACGGTTCCTCTGCTGTTCTACCCGCTACTTAAAATCCCGGCAAGGCTGTGACCTTAGCGTCAGCAAGAAAAGCAACTCCTCCTCGTTTGTCCTGAGTCGTAAGAGCTCCAGTCAGAGGAGCTTCACTCAACCTTCTATGGCATAAAGACTCTTCCAGGACAATTTGGACTTCAATACCACTTTGCTCTGTCTTCAGCATCTATTTGTACAAAGGCTGATTCAGAACGTATGGCGGTTTTTATGTGTGTACATATATGTATGTGTGTGCGTGCGATTGTATGCGTGTGTTGAATTTGTTATTTATCTGAGGCAGGAAGAAGAAAAGAACTTCCGTAGTCAAAAGCCTGGTATGGAATAGATACTTTAATGGGGTTCAATTCAGTGGACAAGATCCTGAAGCCTTTAGTTATTGAAATCAATGGGGTTCTTACATAATGACTAGGTATCAACTGCAACATCTTACTTACCTGAATAGGTTTATTGAAGTTGATGAATCAAAGTTATGACTCCCGAGTTTAAGGGGACATCACTGAGTTGCAACAGAGCTGATCTACAAAAAGTGAGTTCTCTCTGGACTATTCCTACTCAGGTGAGTATTGCTCATTGATTTCAGCGTGAGCATTGGTGTGGGTACACGAACAAGTTATCCTGAAGTAAGTTCGAACGTGGACATCCAGCATATCAGCTACTTGGCAGCAATGAACTATGTGCACAGTCTTATTCTGTGGTTAATGCAGATGTAGTTTGCCTCACATTCATTGAGGGGAAAGCTGTTTTGCAGGTACTATGAGATATCTTGTTAACATGCCTTCTGTGTGTATAAGGCCTTGCAGGATCCTGACTTAGGTCCTTGTATAAAAATAATACCCACCGACATCAAGAGAGTATTGGCTCAGTGAAGATATAGGGGTCTGATTCTGCAGCAACTTATGTACATGCTTAACTTGAAGATTCTCAGTTGGCCCCATTCACTTCAGTGGGACTATGCATGTGGTTCAACTTAAGCATGTGCATAAGTGATGATGGGATCACGTGTTTGTTCAATAATACGTGTACTAATTATGTTCAAAAGCTTTCTCTAAGATGGTGAAATCTGGTGTCCATCAGACTCAATGGCAAAACTCCCATGGGTCTTCCTGGGTCCAGGATTTTATTCTTCGGTTATTGTATATATTATTACATCGCTATGAACATTTTTTCCTGTAAGGCACAAGATTCATGCTTTTGGCATGAATTTTTAAAAGTATTTTCTTGTAAATGAAATTGTATTAATTCAGCTTCAAGAAAAGCGCAAGCGCTGTAAAAAAAAAAAAAAAAAA
>NW_017728997.1:2011678-2017553 GCF_001723915.1 Gavialis gangeticus
AAGCGCAAGCGCTGTAAAAAAAAAAAAAAAAAAAAATGGAGGAAACTTAGTGGAAAAAAATGCGTCATAGTAATATATCCATTGTACTGAATGCTTTTGTTTAGACCAGTGCACCAACACTTATAAACTATTCAGCCTTTTATTATACGGGCATAAGTTTAGTATGGACACAATTTTTGGAAACGGCAAATACATATGGCAAGATCCTGCTCCCAGTGAGTTTCCTTTTGGATTCAATGGCTGCAGGATTAGTCAACCTGAAGATTGATCCTGCTAACCTTTGCTCATGCGATCAGTCCTTTCTTATGTGAGTAGTTCCCAGATGAATGAGACTGCTTGCCTAAGCAATGATTACACATGGGCAAAGGTTTATGGGATTTGAACCTGTATTGTTGGAACGAATATAAATACTTCATCTAGAAATGTACTGGTTTTGTTTGTTCATTGTTGTTCACAGATCCATTTTCAGCTTTCAGATTTATAGGTTTGGCTGTGGTGTTCATTTAGTTTTCACTAACTCCTAAACACAATTCCACACACTGATCAAATATGGAGTACTTATTCCTCCTTTGTTTGCTTTTCTGGTTTAATGTTTCTTGTACACCAAAGTAGTGAAGTATTGGAGTGAGGCACTTTAAAAAAAAATCCTTGAGTATAATTGGGTAATGTTTAGATTTTTCCCATATCTGCACTGCCCAAGGAAAGGAAAGTAATTTTACTTTAAAGGTTTTATCATAATCATTGACTAAATTCTATTTTAATACATCTAGAAATATAAGGCTTCATTTGTCACCACTGACTACTCATTTTAAGCTGGTTAAATCCATTTGTTTCAATGTGCTTACAACAGTGCAAGGATGCGATCAGATTAATATCGCAGTGAATCAGTTCTGTCTCTGCATTGTAGTCCAGTCCTGAAATCGACGTAGGACAAACTTCAGATTCATTTTTCAGGCAAAACTCAAAGGTTATTTTGGCTGAGAAAAGATCAGCCTTGGACAACAATTTTGTGAGATTGGAAAGGGAGTAATAATTAGTAGGGCTGTGCAAAAATGTTGACGGACGTTTCGTTTCGAAGGTGTTTCAACGTGTTTTGAGCTCGAAACACCAAAATGAAACGCAAGGCTTCGAAACAGCTTTGAAAAGAAACGAGGGCACGGGAAACATTTTGAAAATTTTGAAGAGTTTTGAAGCTGAGCTTGCAGGGAAATACAAAGTAAGGAGAGGGAGGGAGTGGAGGGGGGAAGGACTGCTCTCATATTGACTGTGTAGCTGGCCAGTGATGGTGATCCTTCCTGGAGGTCCCTTCCAATCCCAGTGCTCTGGGGGAGGGACAGAGAAGCAGCGTAAAAGCACTGTTTGAAATGAGCTTTGTCAGCTTACTGAGCTGTGTCCTCCAGGAGCATCAGGAAGGCTCTTGCTTCCTACTTGCTAGTCTGTTCCTAGCAAGTGGGATCCAATATTTTCCAGAATACCCTAATACCCCTTCTTAATCCATCCCTTTCATTTTATTCCTCCCCCAAAATCTTTTTGTTTTTGTTATTCTCTGTAATTCTTTCTCCACATAAAAAAAAATCTGTGTTTTCCCTGAAAGCTGGCAGGTTTCATGGCCCCACCAGGGGCTACTATGCCTGCAGTTTTCATTCCCCTGTGCCTTTACACTCATATGTCACGAGTTTTGCTCTGAACTGTTTGAGGTGCAGTTTCCCAGGAACCCATGTACCGATCTCCTTGAAACTTGGCAAGCTTTGTGGCCTCAGCAGGGGCTACCATCCCCACTGTTTTCATCTGAATCAGGCAAAAAATGACAAAGTTATAGGCATTTTTGTGATTCCCCATTATAGCCTATGGGTGAAATGCCAAAACGCATCGAAACAGTGAAACAGTTTTGGTGAAACGAAATGGAACAGTGCTTCGAAACAGCAAAATGAAATGCTGTCCCTTCGAAATGGCAAACCTGAAACTGAAACAAAACATTGCCGTTTTGCACAGCCCTAATAATTAGGCATTACAGACAACGTTTTGAAGCCATTATTTAGTCACAACTAAAGTCCATTGATGCCAGCGGGAGGTTTGCTCTGAGTAACAGCTCAGAGAGAAGGTCAGATGTTGGCTTTCCATTCCCAGTACACCATGAAATATAAACCAGTGCAAGACTCCCAGTAAAAATATGGAATGGGTGGAAGGAACAGTGGAAGAAAACCCACAGTGGACCTGGATTCTCCACTGCTCTGTTCATTGTGGAGCCATTTACTCCCATGCCCAGTGGTACTAACATATCGATCCCAGCAGGATGGGGATGTTTGACACTCGCCTTTGATGTAATGGACAAGGCAGTGGAAAATTGGGTTTCAGCAGGACAAGTTAGTTCCAGCAGAGTGCAGTGCTGGTGCAGCCAAACTGTTTCTGGTACTTGCATCTCTCCATACAGAACTGCATTGTGATATGTAGACATCCCCATTCAGTCCCTTGCCTTCTAAATAAGAAAGGAGATGAATGTACAGTTTGTAGCGAGTAGCTGCAAATCACAACATGCAGTCTGAGCCGCCCAGTTTGGAGCACTATGTGGTGGGATTTGGGGCTTTGGGTGGGCTCACTATAAGGTTTGGTTTCTGACTTGTCCCAGCATTTGTGCATCATCCCATTTGGGTTTTGGTTTGACCCTCTCTGTAGTTTGAACAGAGAACAAATGCTTTGAATTCTTGCAGTTAACTAGATGCAAATCCCATGCTGACATTTACAGCCTTTCATCTGTTTGCCCCTTGGCTGCATCAGCGTCCTGCGTATTATAGGAAGTGACGGGTGATCTTTCCAGAAATGGTTTACAAACGGGAAGTCACAGAAGTGACTCTCTGATTATATTTTAATGCTAGGGAGTAATAGAGCCAAAGCTAGATACAATCCTGCAACCGAGAGAGTCGGCTTACTGCCCCTCATGGGATCTCTGTATTGAGGGGAGCAGTGCAGAGAAAGAGCAGCCAGCACCACTCCACTCTGCCTTCTTTTCGTAATAAATGATTAATACTAGGGCAGGCATGGGGTATGGCTAGAGCAGGGTGTACAGCATACGGCCTGTGGGCCACATGTGAATGACCAAGGCAATCCCAGTGGCCTGCCCTATTTATTTATTAGATCACTCCATTAAATGAAAAAACAATTTGAAAATCAAAGCAGTGAGTCTTGTGTCTTTGCTGTGTGGTGGTTTATTAGTCTGTGACTGTGCTTGCACGTGTGGTCACATTTCCTGGTTGTGAAAGTGCTGAGGGCTTACAAATGAGCAGAGCAGACAGCACTAGCGGTGTCCCGCCAGCGCACCTTGCCAAGTGGCCCTTGAAGCCAATGCTCTGACATCTTGCCCTCCTTCCCCCTCATGCACATATAATGTGCCAGGCAGCAAGGCTGGAAGGGAGGATAAACCACTGGAAAACCACATGATGCACCTGGCCTCCTCCATGCTGCAGGTGGAAAGGCTCTGGGGAAGCCACTATTCACTGTCCATGGGATTGCGAAGCCCTTTGGCTGGATTGCCTTAAAATGGATGCTTCCTGACATCCCCTGTGTCTGAAATGGCCGATGTTAGAACCCCTCACATAAAGCGAAGGGAGAAGAAGCAAAAGGTGGTACAAGAGAAAATGCCATCCATTGCCCTTGAAACAGTTGGGAAAGAACAGTAGTCCATGCACAATGTGGTATAGGTCGCACACCGGCCTTTCCAGTTCTGCACGGCAGTTACCCAAGAGCATGGCCATCGGATGAGTTGGGGCTTTTCAGATTCAAGCCAATCATCATCAGAACAAAACACACTCAGAAAAAAATCCTTGGGTCGCTTTTTTGTTATAACTTTTTATTACAATGAAAAAACTTTAAAAAAGCGAGAGCAATATTCTCAGATAAATTTTCTTTTCCAGTAGATGCACTTATTGTTTGGGGTTTTTCCCCATTGATTGCTCCTTTTTAATGGCTAGGAGTGTTTAGTGCTCTCACTATGGAACATACAGCCCAGTCCCCAAAGTCATCGGTAGCACCAGTAGAGACTTAGGCTGTTGGTAGTCTCTGGAGTATAATCAGGAGAGAATTTGGCTCCTGGTACTTCAGGGAAGCCCAAAGTGAGCAAGACAACATGAATCTGGTTACAAGTAGTGGCTGGACAATGAGATCATTCACATCCTGCTTCAGCAAAACACTTGGAGCTAGATCCCACGGGGACTTAATGCAGATGCTGTGGCATCTGACTTTGAGCTGCCTGCCACAAAGCGTGGCATCCAGAACCAAGTCCAGCGCACGGGAAGAGTTAGGCCATGTTTACACAGCAAACGTACCAGGCCTGGCACCAATACCCTCAAGCACGTGCTGCCACTTGGTGGGGCAGTGCATGGGCAGGCTGGTGTGGATGGGGAAGAGGCAGCTAATTAGCATGCTCATGTGCTCATGCTAATTTGTCAATCCCAAGACACGTGGATGCAGATACTTTGCTTCTGGAACAGCATAGCATGCTTGAAGATGTTCCTACCAGGCCATTGAATTTACCAGGTAAATATGGGCTAAGACACCCCAGGATGCAGATCTCCAAGCTCCACTTGCTGACCAGGAGCTTTGTAGCCAACAGACGGTGTCTGTGTATTTTCTAACGACTGTTTGCCATGGAGCAGGGTCCATAGGTACCTACCCAGAATAGTATCTCACCTGGTGGTCAGGACTCTTCCCTGGGATGTGGAAGACATGCCTTTGACCCTGACTCCTGCGCTGAGCAAGTAGGTTAATCCACGTGTCCCAATGACCAGGTGAGTCCACTAACCACTAGGTTCCTGCATACAAAGCAGGCATCTTCCTTCAGCTGTGTTTGAAGAAAAAGCTCCTACTCTTGTCTTTTCTGAGGATCCTATGCCTGTTGGTGTGTGGTTAGGTGAGCTTTGAGGATGCAGACTAAACTGGCACTTTGGGGGTTTAAGCAGAGGAACCTCTGGTTTTTGAATCCTGATTGGGCTTAGGCAGGAGACGGTGCTGAGCTGCTCAGTCTGGAACAGTAAAAGCAGATCTATAGGGGCCTGGAGAAACTGGGAGATGCCTAGTGAGTTTAAGCCAGTTTAATCAGAGCTGGGTGATGAACCGCTTTTGGATTTGGGCACCTCAATCTGCTTAAGCCCTGCCTTCAGCCTCTAGTCTTTTTTTTATCCATTCAAGTGCTTAATTTTAAGCATGTGCTTAAACGCTTTGCCAAATGCTGATGGAATTAAACATTTAAGACACGGAATAATTATTTTGAGGAAGTAGTTGGTACCTAATAGCTTGCTTCATTAAAAAAAAAATGGCTGAACAAATTACAGGGCATGAAACACTTCTGCATTTGAGGTCACAGATGATTATTTTTTTTAATCTCGAGCTCTAATTTTCATGAGCCTGCCTGGAAAGATGTAACAGCACTGGATCTCATTCTCCTCTCACACAGGTGAAAATCAGGACTTACTGCCCTGAAGAGGATGGGGTGGGGGGAAACAGGAATGAAAGGAGAATGAGGGTGAATGTGGCAAGATCTGGTCTCGCTGCGATCCCACTGAGCTCAGTGGCATCCTATCCTAGGAATTTGAGCTAAGTCTCACCCCATGATATAGGAAAGCTGCAGCCATATAGAACAGACACAGAAGGTGACTGGATAATTATCTAAGATAAACACATTTTTGATGCATAAAGAATTTCCCAGTTCATCACAAGAGCAAGCAAGCAGTATTCTCTATGATACGTAAGCCAAAGCTATATATTAAAGCCAAGTTTGTCATTTTTTTAAGTGAAGTTACTCTTCACTGGCACTGTCTAAAGTAAAACTTCAGACAGTGGGAAGACCTGGACCACCTTTCTGGGTGCAGTTTGGGTCGGGGGG
>NW_017728997.1:2017783-2041185 GCF_001723915.1 Gavialis gangeticus
GGGGGCAAGTACTTACATTTTTTGTGCTTCCAGTTGAATTTTGGCCACACACATTAATGAATGGATACTTAGCTGCCTTTTTTGTATGCATGATCAGGTAGTTTGAAATTAATTTTGCAATCATCAGACGATAGCACTTGCAACCCTCGTATAACATAGACTTCAACTGCACACCCAAAAGCCTTGCTAAGCATTTAAAAATGAACCACTAATCCAGATGTAAAAGCTTTGTTTAGATGGAAGCATACATGGAAGCAAAGTTTGTTCTTCAATCTGTACATATTTACTGCATATTGTCAAGTAGTACATAAATCTTCTACAACAGACACTGCTTGCATTTATGATAAATATAACCCAGGGGTGTTTCCTAGTTTTACACTTGATCTAGAAGACAATTAAGCAGACATTTTCTTGCATTGTACCCACATATACTTTGAACAACCTCACACCATTCTTTTTCACTGAATAAATGCATATAATAATCATAGGTTCTGGTCCAAGACATAATTTCAGAGGAAATCCTGTTCTCATTCACACTAGCGTGAACTTGGAGTAACTGCATTACAAATGCAACCCACTGGAGCTACTCCATCTTGATCCCAGTGTAACTGAGAGCAGAATATGGTGCAATCTTTGGAAAATTAGCAATGTGTTGAGCTGTTGAGTAACGATTGTTTCTGTTCCTTTTCTCAAACAAATGATTTAGACTTCCTTGCGGAGAGCAACTCTTATGCCACCGCAGATCTTCGCTAGAGCCTCAAACAATGGGTCACAGAAGGTGTGGATGCAGAGGGAGTAAATCCTGCTGATGCACTGGATTTCTATCACGTAACTTTTGATGCAGGGCACCACTGCCCAGATGTGGCAGAAGGAGATTAATGCAAAGAGGAAGCCCCAGATGACTGCGAGAGGGATTCCCAAGATGGCAGAAAGCAGCCGGTAGCACCAGTACTTGCTGACGGTGAAGGTGGTGTAGCTGGTTTTCCAGACTCCATCAAAGCTGTATGTCCCTACTGGCTCAGCTATCACATCTTCAAAATCCACCTGCAATGCAGACAAGATAGGGAAGAGCTTAGACAGGTGGCCCTGATGATGGGGCTGGTAATGAACGGTAAGATGGAGAGCAGAACAGTAGTCGTTATTGTAAAGAACTGGAAGAAACATGAATTACAGTGAGTGGAATTAGGTATTGCAGACTGTGACCCTTTTGAAATAGCAGGCCAAATCCAAGCTGCGTGTGAAAGGGCAAGGTGTCCGTGCCTTCCACTGCCCTCCCCTCCTCATCCGCTTACTTCTCAGCAGCTGGCTTAGGTGCAGCTGATACAAGATCTACTCCTAAATCATGATTCAATACTGTTGACAGGTTGGGTATGTATTTTTATCACTGGATAGAGTTATCCCTAGTATGAAAAGTTATTCCCTGTATGTGAAACTGGGGAATGATGTTTCTGCTGCTAATACCTTGCCTAAAAAAGATGTGTTCATTAGAGTTATTTGGGTCTCAAGACGCCGACATTATAATCAAAGAAAGTATTGCTGTCTGAAGTATTTTCACTGCTCTTGGGGCACTTTTTTGTTGCACTGAATTTAATATCAATGTATTGACAGGGACCGCCATGCTGGTTTGCTCGGTGTAGTGAAAATCAGGAAGTTGTGGCTATACCATTATCAAAGTATGATGTAACATATGTGTAGTAGAATAGGATATGCTTCTGACTAGAATAAAAAATGGGACGCATATACACTTCCTGGTGAGATTTCCTCTATCTCCTGCTTCTCTTAGGGTAAGAAATACCAGGAGAGCAACCATGTTGGTCTGCTACTTCTGATTCTGATGGTGCATAGAGCCAGCCTGATTAAAGGTTGCCTGTAAGCATCACAAATAAAAGCAGAAGATCAGAGGAGTGGAGATGATCACCAGGGAATGCATTATGGTCTTGAATCCAGGTCAAGCTCACTTAGGAGCAGTGGTACTAGGCCCTTGATGAACTTCCTGACAGTGGATGATTTTGATGGAGTGAACCCCCAGTCTACTACATCCACTTTGCACCCCAACTCTTCTTTGCCTAGTGTGGCTGGAGGCCAGAAGAGTGGAGAGGTTGCCCATGCTAGGACAGAGGGCTTGTTTGCAGTCAATTTATGGATTTTTTTTTTTTATGTACCCTGATCAACAAAGGGACTGTAACAGCTTGGGGGAGTCTTAGCCATAGTGCTGAAGTGTTCTGTGGGGCAAGATATTGCTACTGGTATTCTGGTACCACCACTGTGCAAACATTAGAAACAGATGGACCAGGAGACAGGTGAAGCTCTCCGTTATCACCAGAAGATCCATTTGGGATTTACTAATGGCTAAATTAGAGTTAAACCGATATTCAGCAAAGCTTGCCAGTCAAATTGCAAAGCAAAGGGTCCTCTGCTGGGGATGCGTATCCTTTGCACACAGAATCAACCTTTAAGGATTAAGAATTGTCCTGGATCAGCCTATGTGCCAGAACAACAGAGGGAGAGAGAAATTTCTTGGAAAGGTGGGATTTTAATGTTCAGACCCATATCCTCCAAGAACTGACTTGAACCAAGAAGTTGGCAGGTGCTGGTGCCAGCCTGGGCTTCTCAGAACAGGCAACGTGCTGGGAAGCTGTATTACTCCTGGAAGATTACAACCCCGTTCTTATGCTTTTCAGCATTTAAGGGCACTGGCAATATGCTCTGCTCCAAGGTGGCACCAGCTAATAACACCCAGCAATCACCCTAATATATTTTTATTTATATATAATATATTTTATTTATATATATATGTTTATTTATATAGTCCTAGTCGAACCATTTTGAGATTTGCCTCCAGCCCAATGGATCGACATAGCCTGATACAGATATCACTGCTGCGCTGTGGCAGCTGGATGCTTGATTTCTTTTTATTACAGAGGTCCCAGGGGTTCCTGAGGTTCAGCCACATACTAATAATTTTTTCTGTAGGGTATTCCACATGCTAAAGAGAACAGGAGCTGAGGTATTAGAAAATTGTGCAGGCTTAGGGTATGTCTCTATGTCTAGATCATGCCTATAGACATATATTTTGGTTTAGAGATCATTTTGATTGTAAAACTGTTCTGTAGACCCCGTATTTTGCTGGAACTGGTTGGAGGTACCTAGGGGACATTTTCCTACAGAGGAAAGCTGAAAATGAAGGCCATTAATTGGTGGTTGGTCTAATGATGACATGGAGGCGACCCTGGATAAAGATTTGGCTGAGACCAAGAAGACTTTGTCTGCGTGAGTGGACTGGTACAGAGGGAAACGCATCGCCTGGTGGATGATTTGTATTTCTTGATGAGGTGAATCAAGGGGGATCACCTGATAAATGGATTGCAGGCTGTCTCTCACTAGTTAGCTGAGAGAAAAATGGAACAGGAAGAAAGGTTGTGCAAGAGGAGGAGAGGAAGCTTTTTAGATACTTCAGAGGATGCTGATCTCAGCCCACAGACTGATCCAAATTGGTCAGGAACCTGAGCTCTGATGTGGAAGAGTTTGATTGTTTCGTCTGGGTTTGTATCTGCTGTGCTTTCTGTGTGGCTTTGAAACATTGCTGCATGCTGCAAGTATGGCACGTCTCTTGGAGAGGCAAACTATAAGCCACCCAGGGGTGAAGCTCTGGGAAAGGATATGCTTAAGTTCCTGGGTAGCCAGTACCACCCAACAGGCTATTGAATTGCAAGGTCCGAACTCTTTGTATGGTAAGTGAAGAGCAGAGGCTCTGCACCCAAAGAGCATGTTTAAAAGCCCAGATCCAACAGTAGTGCCTAGACGCTTCTTGGCCTTATGAGCCTGTGGGACCTAACTTTCACAGCCTTTTGAGAGTATGGTATGGGCTGGGAAATAATATCTTCTTATGTTGTAATTATCACTGCAACTTGGGGTGGGGGGGGGAATGGATATTCACAGGTGATCAATTCAGGTTCAAATGTATGTTACTTCATGGATCAGTCATATCCACAGCTCCTTTACTACAGAGAAACAGTACATTTAATTTGGCTTCATAACAGAGTGGTTTATGCCTGGCTGTAGCTACAATTTAGCAGGATGTTTAAGGGCACGCTTAATTTTAAGGACATGATTAGTACCACTGAAATCAAGATGTGACATCCTGGATCCACTGAAGCCAATGAGAAATTTCCTGTTGACTTCACTGGAGACAGATGGTACTGCAGGTACTTCAGCATGGCTGTGGCTTCAAGGCCATCTGCCATCTGCATCCCTTGAGGCACATGTGAAGTCTTATTAACTTATTAATATGTAATCCTCTTTTCATACATTGTCTCTCCAGGTCCTGATCCAGTAGGCTGTCCTTAACCCCCTGCTCTGTTGTGGTGCAGGGGTGCTAATGAGCAAGCATGCATGGGACTTTGCTAGAGGCATATGTTTACTGGCTGATGACCCAGAGGTGCCATAATAGTTGATGGTATTTCTTGGAAGAGTGCAGACTACAATGGCAGCTGTCTCTCATTACATAGCTAAGGTTGATTGGCCTTCACAGGAATCAGGCAAACTCCTCACTGTCTTCCTTAATCTTCCACAAGTCACACCCAGCAACTCTAACACGTCTCCTCTGGCTTGGAAAAAAGGTATGGTTTACTCCAACCTGGCATTTCCTTTGCATCCCATGGGATAGCAACTTGGATGCAACCTGGTGGAGTAACTTCATAGGGCTTCTCAGTCCAAAACCCCACCCTCCCCCAGGCTTTTCCTCCCTCTTTCCTCCCTCTTGTCAAAGGTCAAATTGCTTGGGGACAAGAAGGAGCAGACAGGAACTGCTGCTTTCCCTCACTCCCCAGATCTGTAGGATTTAAATAATTGTATTATTCTAGTATTAGTGCTAAGCAGCATGAAGTACCGCATGGTTTCTGGTGCTGAATGTGGAACCTCGGGATAGAAGGGATTATGTTGGATCTGCAGAAGTGCAGACATTTTGGCCTTAATACAAGGCTCTTTGTAAGCTCACATCACCCTAAAAGCCTCCTTCTCCTGAATATGTCAAGGGGATTCTTTGACACTTGGCATGGTCTTATTATTTCATCTGAAATAATCCTGCTCCTTTAGTCTCTGTTTTTTGTATTTGGCTATGGAGATCTAGCCCTCTGGCCTGTGTTTATTCCCTTAGACAGTAGTTGGTGACAGTAGTTAATACAAACCCTGAGCAAAGGTCTTCAAGCCAGTACATGGGAGAACATAAGTCTTTGGTTTTCTGTTACTGAAGCAGTGACACGGTAGAACTTGGCAGAAGGAGCAGCTAGTCCGTGCCGCGGGGGAAGAATATGAGCAGGACCAGATCAAATGCATCTAAGGACCTCAGCAGAGAGTGAGAAACCACCGTGAGGAGCAACTGATTTTTCTCTTGTGAATCAGACATGTGTCTTGGCCTTCAAAACTGTACACGTCAGGAAGATAGGGCAAAAAAGAAAAAAAGCTAGAGACTATTTGAAGTGGGTTTTTTTTTTTCAATAAAATATGTCCAGGTTGGAAGTGACATGCTTGGAGTTTGCACTTCAGAGAAAGAACAGGTGGGTAGGTGGGAAAACTTGGGTATCTTTATACATGAGCCCCTAGGCCATTTTAGCAGGGTACCATGGCGATGTCTGGTAACTACTTAACGAAGGGATGAGTAGATACAGTATTTAGAGCTCCACTTTGCACTCCAAAGTTTGCAAACCTGAACTACTTTGATCACTTCCTCTAGTGTCTTTCTCAGCCTCTCCTTTTGCACGCCATGCAATACAAGGAACAGTTCTGTAGTTCAGACTTACTCGGTGCTGAGACATTCAACTCATCTCAACATGACGCTCCAGTTTACAATCACTGCCTTTAGTTACCTGGTTTCCCTCTAGCTGTACATCCCAGATGGTTGGATGATGGGTATCAATCATTTTAGCTCCCACTTTTCTTTTCTATTACCCTCTGTGCCTTTGGGCTTCTCAGTAGCTCACCAACTTTCTGTAGGTTTGGTTAATTTGTGTCTGCCTGTTTAACCTCATGAGTGATACTCCACTTACTGGATCTAAATAAGTAGGAGCCCCCTCTGAGCCCAACACGGCAGCAGAAGATGCTGGGATTTCTTGGTATCTCATCTCAATTGACCTGATGGAACGGACCTGCTCCTCGCTCACTTACATGGCTCCAAGTTACATTTGGCATAATTTAGAGTGGACGGCAGTGTCTGGACAAACATTTAAAGGCAGTAGAAAATGGTGAAGTTCAGAGGAGAGATACAGAAGGCTCCTTTCAGTGAGGAAACATATTCAGGATCTAGCACCACTGCTCACTTGTGTGGAGCACATTTTGCCCTGCTCATAAAATGGCCAGTAAGCATATGCTAGCTTTGGTCTGTGCTGGCTAATTAAGGAGCTCTCACTTCAAGTGCTGGCCTTAGTTTCAGCTGCTTTTTAAACATAGGAAATAAAGTTTGCATTCCAGCAGATCCAAACAGAAGTATTTCAAGGTCTTATTTACTGCCTTTAAGAGGAGGCCCAATCCACACTTACTACTTTCATTTCACTTATGCTTATTTTAAGACTAAATAGCTTAATGGGATTCAAGTCACTTTTGTTCCCCTTGGACCAAACTTATCTTCTGTAAACTGAATGACGACCATAATCATCCCAGTATAGGTTTGGCCTGCAAACACTCTCCTGAGGATGAATTCATCCCTTCTTTGGGCTCTGACTAGGGCAGTCTTGTTTCACCCTCTCATGTTTTTGTGTGGGAGAAACAATCCTATTTCAAATGACGCTGAGATGTTATGAATTTGTTCGGCTGTGCTATAGACCTCTGTGCTGCTGAGTAGAGACAAGGTGCCTAGGCATTTGAAGTGATGGATTTTAGCGCTTTTTAAAGGTTCATTTTCATTTAGAGTGACTTGAGCTTGATCTATTTTACCATTTGCTTCCTGACTGCAGAGGCTGATGCAGAACTATTGGTAAATTAGTGGGCTGCAGATCATGAAGCTGCATGTTCAAAAAGGCACTGCGTTAATCAGAGTCAGGGGGGAAATCATGCAGCTTTCCCAACTGGTGCATGCATTTTCCTGGAAATACAAGATTTGCTCCCTACAGCACGTTACCTCGCTACGCCCTCGATAATTCTTCCTGTGACACACTGTGTAGTTCCCCTATGCAGGTAGCTATTTAAAGACTTGATAGAATTGGAGGCTGATACAAAACCAAAAGTCCTGATTGCATTAAAAATACAGAAATGTCAGAAGAACCCAGAAAATGTACCTTCACAACGTCTTCATTAATGTGCTTTGGGTCTCGGTTCACCAGGTCGATTTCCTTTGTGTGCTGGTCTTTTATTATTATCCTCTCCTCGAGTCCAGATTGCTCTTCTGCCATCGTTGTTCTAGCGTTGGAGTGGCACAAGCGAATAAAACAATCCCCAAACTCTTACCCTGGAACAATTAGCTTGGGAGAAAGTTTGTGCTTTCAGTATCCCAAGCGTTGTGATCTTCTGCACTAGGCAAACCCCACCCTGGATACCAGGGAACAGCTGCCTTGCAGAGCTCCATTAAGACCCTCTGTGAAATTTGCCCATGGCAAGCCTCCAAGCTAAAATTAATATCGTAGCTCACACTGAGCTGAAAGCATTTCTTAAAGGGGTACTGGTCTGATCTGTGGCTTCGCACCCTTGAGGCATCTTTGCAAGGGATTTACTCTCTGTAGGTAGGTTTATACAGAGATAGGAGAATGTGGAGTTAATGCAGTGGATGCTTTTGGAGGTTTTAGTGGAGGTGTGCACTAGGGGATATCTAGTTTAGTAATTTGGGGTCAACAATGTATCATTCTAGAATAGCGCCCTAGGACAGGAGCTCTAAAAACTGGAACCCACCAGCTATTTGCAGAGTGCAGTGGGACTTCCTGTGGCTGCTGCAAACAGAATTGGGGTCATCTTGCTTCCCCATGCACCGGTTATGAAGGGTTGGTGCAGTGTCAGTGCATCTTACCTCTGCTGTTTCTCCTTAGCACAAAGGGATGGTGTCAGAGAGGGGCTGTAGGCTGCTTGTCCCTCCAGATCCCCTTGCACATCTATGTAAGACCAGACATGATTATAGGATCACTCATTCCTCTTTCCATGTGCCAGATGTGCAAAATGGAAGTTTTCCAAGAAACAGATCCCGAATATTGTGGCCATGTAATGGATAGCCCTTGAGTGGGTGCATTACTCTTGGGGCTGCAGGCACCCTGAGAATAGGCTGAGAGAGGAGGAGGAAGTACAGTTTCACAGTAGGAATGTGCGCTTTTGCTAGCTCTGTCGTGCAAAGAAAAGTTCAAACACTAACATATTGAATACCCCAGATCAGTAAGGATATACTTAGGGATTTTATGCTACTGAGACAGTTGGGTATAATGCCATCCTAGCACTGTATTTAACATCTGTTGTATTTTAAAGGCTACCAACCATATTTTTCCAGTATTTTGGTGACCCAGTCAAAGCATTTTTTTTTCAAGCATTTATAGTCTATAAAAAACTTCCCATTAACAATGGTGTTAATTGGAAGCCATGGAATCTCAGGACAAGAGCTAATTCGTTTATTCTACCACCGGTTTTGGAAAAAGTGACTCAAGCAACTTGAACTTTTTAGTTTTTCTCTAGCTGGTGGTTGGCAAGGGTGGGAAAGGAATCCTTCATAATCTCAAAGGCTGATAGAGTAAGGTGAATAGCATGGGCATCATATGGAGAACGGAGCTGATGCATTCCTGGCTTATACCTTGTAGGCACATACAGCAAAGGGGCAGGTAAGTAGGAGAGTATGTATGAGGAAGGGTGTGCCTAGGGAAGAAAGAAGGATCAACACTAGCATGGGACTCTAGAGGTGCAGGTTCAGTTCCTTGCTCTGATTCAGGACTTCTATGTAATTTTCCACAAACCACTTGGGCAACCAGGGTGCAAACTATACGGGAGCTCAGGGGGGCTGAACCCTCTCATAAGAGATGAGAGCCCCCCTGTAAGATTTGAAAATCATAACCTGGGGGGTCTCTGATTGTATTAGGTCATTGTGATGGACGGCCCAATTTTTTTTCCAGGACTCCTCCTCCCCCAACAAGAGTCAAAGTGTAATTCGAACCCTGTGGGCAACTAAATACATTTGAGCACCTGGGCCTTAGTGGCTCCCTCTGGCTTGGTTCCCCATCTCAAGTGTGTGCTGGATACTTTATTAGAGGCAGTGGTGAAGAGAAATGCATTAAAAATGTCACTGTGTTTAGCTAATATTGTAAAAGCAGCCATAAAAGTGCCTTAAGTAGATTCATAATATTCTACCTGTGCTGCACTCTTGCTTGCAAGGGTGCAAGTGCTCATCAAGGCAGTCATGATCTATTATTGGAATAGACGCTCACTGCAGGTGATTTGAGGGGGCCATTAAGTAGGGGCTTAGTTATAGGACACTAAAGAATGGGACTCTAAATTGCCACTCCTTCAGGGACCCTCCAAAGGATCCTCATATGATATACCTAAAGTGATGAAACCACAGGAACAGCCTAAGTTGAAACAAGAGGTGTATGGAGACCAGGTTTCTACCTGGAGGATTGAACTGCAAGCAGATATATCCTTATACCCACCACAGAAATGACTGTGCATGCCAATGTTGGAGACACTGTAGGACTCAGACTGGAAGGTGGCATCTTGTGCCACTGGGATTTCCTTTCCAGTTTCATTGGATGGAAATCACAAAAGGATTTGCAATTCCATCAGAATAGTAGCAATGGCAATATATAAGCCTGCCAGACTTTAAGCCAGCTGCATAATTATAATACAGATACAGAAACATTTATTACAATCAGAAATGGGCAGAAAAGAGATCTTTACAATACCTTCATTTTAATATATTTTAGTTCATTTTAATATATTTAGTTCTCTTCTCAACAGGCCTATTTTCTTTACAGGAATCATAGAAAAGTAAGGCTGGAAGGGATCGGAGTCTAACCTCCCATCAGAGGCAGGATCATCCCTACCCAAACTGTCCCATACAAGCCCTTGCCTAATGTATTATTAAAACTTTACAGTCACTCCTGTCACACAGCTACAAGGCAGAGTACCTGCCACAGGTAAAGCCGGAGGGGTAACGGTGGTCAGTGCCTGCTGCTGCAAGGGTTGTTAACATACGCTCAAGAGATGCAAGGTTGCTAGTCCTTTATTTTTGTTTCAAGTCATCTTTCCTCTTTTGGCCATAGTTTCCTGGGTTAAATCACACCAATTAAAGTATTGTGGTTGGGAATCCTGTTTATTTTATTTTATTATTTACTGAGCAGAGTTCTGTTCATTGCTAAATACAAGATAGGAACCTACTGATAATGTCACAGCTTCAGTCTGGCAGAGGAAGAGAAGAGAAATAAAATAATCGATACTTTCTCCCACTCTCTACTGAAAAAGAATTTATCTTCCCTTTGAGATAAGCTACTTTGCAAGGCCATACCAAAGCTGAAATATTAAGTGGTAGTTTCATGCAGGTCCCTGGCTTTTCCCAAGCAGCATTGCTTTTAATCAGGCAGTGTGTATGTGTGTGTGAGGGAGTGAGTGAGTGAGAAGTCTTGGGTTGTGTTGGAGGCTTGGAAAGAGATCACAAAGTGAAGAATGGCAGGAAGGGGGAGGCAGGAGCTTGAAGGACATTTGAAGGACCTTTGCCAATGTGCATATGTATCCTTTAGAGCCAATGCTCTAGATGCATTTAAAAAATCTACAGGCCTGATTTTGGTGTCACCAGGCTACTTGACCCCAGCCCTCTTTCTTGCCCAGAGCAGGGGGTCAGACTCAATGATCCATTAGGTGCCTTCTGACCCTAGAAATATATTAAATCTATCTCAGCACCTCTGTAGCAGCAGGCCTTTCCAGTACATTACTGCTAACATCAATCGAGCAGCTGCTGGTAGCAGACTGTCCTATCCTTGTCCTCGTACCTCTCTGAAACATTTATCTTTTTCTTACAATCGACACCAAACAGCGACAATTAGCTACCGCATGGATAGCAGATTCCTCCAGCCAAGCTCTGTCTGAAAGACTTATAATCTATTGGGCTCAGATAAGTTGCACGCAGCGTGTTTGGAGTCTTCTGTCAAAAGCCGGTGAACAATGGACCGAATTCAACCCTGTTGCAACATACCAGACCACAGTGGAGACATAGCAGGGATGAACTTTGCCTACTAAATGCACCCAAAATTAGCAATGAAAAATGGAGCTTTAATTCAAGCAGGAGTCTCCACTGATGTCATGGGCAAAGAATCTGGGGCATTTTAGACTGACAGATCCCTTTAGCCTGTGATTTACTAGGAGATAATGTGCTTGTTTTTCACTAACTTTCTCCTTTGTAAGTAGCTGCTTGACAGACCTCCAGTTCCAAAACCTGCCACGTGGGAGGAACTGATTAAGAGCCTGTTAGGATGAGATCGTACAGTGTAGGTAACAGGAGATGGATAGAAATGGTAAATGACTCATTAGAAGGAAAGATCATTGCCCAGGCACACACGCAACCACCAAATAAGACGCTGTGATTTACAGAGTAGCTGTTGTTATAACCACTGCAACGACTTGGCATAGGGTTAAATGAGTGGTTCTCAACCTTTTCAGGCTCCTGGCACCCTCCATAACTCTTGTGAATTGAGCGCCACCCCATTTCACTAACAAGTGTATGGATTGCAGCACTTAACTCCTGGCACAGGGGCGGGAGGAGTGCTCACGTGGCTCCTCACACACCACAAGCTTACCTCCTTGCACTGGACCTAGACACGGAGAAGCCTGGACGTTGCTCCTCAAAGCAGGGGGGAGGGAAAGGGGAATGCTTCTCTCCTCGCACCCCACGGCAGACCTCTGTAGCTAGAAGCGCAGTGGTTGTATCAGCCCTGTGGCCTCTGTGGGTTGATTAAGAGGGAACTGTTGACATACTAGCTGGTGGATGATCTTTTCTAAAGAAAAACAAATTAATCTATAAGGCCCAAATTCTGCATAATATGCACGAATATGAGCCTAAGCTTTAGCATACAGGATTGGCAGTACTGTTCTTGTGCTTCAAGTTTGGCATGTACTTAAACGAATGCACGTTCTTCTCATTTCCTAGGTTAGGACCTCGTTTCCTAGGTCAGGAACTTCATTTCCTAGGTCAGGACCTTCAGAGGATTGTTAGTGATTCAGGCCTTTCCTTCATTGCGTGTTAATAAAGAGAAACCAGACAGAATTCAGCCGTAGACATTTTTGACCTACTCACACCTGCTTCTGGCAGGGCTGGATTTAGCTTTCTGAACCCTTGCTAACTAGTTTGGAGTGGACTTGTTTGGTATCCTCAGCATTTAACCGAGCCGTGCCAACATGAAGATGAATAATATCCAAATGAATCCCCAGGCTGGTGAACCTCACAAGAACCATTGTTTTCTCCTTGACTCAAATGCAACCACTTCTATGGGAGGAAGCAGCTTTGAAAGACTATAAATCCATGCTACTGAGGCCTTCAGGGAGGCATGAAGCATCCCTCCCCAAAACAGGCTATTTTTCCTTTGCGCTGCGCTCGGGACACGCACAAGTCATGTTGCAACCGAGTATCTTGCTGCAGAGCCCTGGCTGCGGGGGCGAATGCTGGGAAAAGAATGAGACGCCTACATCTCATGGACGAGCAATGCTGGCGTGGCAGGGATCCAGGGAACAGGCACTGAAATTAGGAAGCACAGCTGTTCCGAGCAATACCACCTCCCGACAGACACAGGGGAGTGAGGCGGTTCTGTGTTTTACAGCGGTCAGCAGTGATATTAAGGGGCTCTATTCTGCTCTTTATATGCACCAAGAGGGAAAGAGCTGATTTGGAGCCACTCTTCCCCAAGAGCAGGCCCAGAAAGCCTTGTAGGTGACTCAGCCGGCTCCTCTGTAGAAGAAATGGGGTACGAATGCCAGAGCATGGGCTGCCACATAGTTTGAAAGGGTGCAGCATTCACTTTCTCATACTTCAGCTTTGCCCTCCCTTCAGAAAGTCCAGCAGTGTGAGTCATTCACTGTCTTTATGCCTCAGGAAACCGAATCCTCCCTCCCTATTTGCCTGGAGAGGACACAAATAACTCCCAGACAAGGAGGAAGCTTTATGGTTAGGGCCATGGCTGGGCCTGGGCACTGGGAGATAAGAGTTCAATTCCTCTTGCTGTCACTCAGCTCCTTTGCTTCCTATCTGTAAAATCAGGTGGCAAAGTTTCCCTCCCTCCGAGTGTTAGGCTGAGCCTGGTAGCTTCTGAACAACTCAAGCTATACCTCTTTGGGTAGGATAGGGCCATCCGAATATAAAGCTAATATTGGTCCATGGACAGATCCATGCCAGATAGGAGCTGGTAGAGTTGATTGCCCGTTATAACCTAGATTGAAATATTCTTCCCCTTTGGCCCCAGTTTCTTGGTTGCCAAAATCTAAATCTATTTGCCGCACATTCTTGGGCCATTAAAACACCAGTTCTCCCTTTTCCAGCTGCCTACACCTCCTGCTTTATCAATGCCAGGTTCCACAACAGTAACTCCTTGTCCATACAGACATCTGCAGCATAGTCTCCGAGTTGTGTCCTTGATGTCAGATGATGCCTGAGCACAAAGAAGATCTCCACCGTCCCCTTTGGCCCAGGATACCTTTCTTATGTGTGGTTAAGACCTGAAAGTTGTCTTTCTCTGGATAATGGCTACGCAGAGAATTCCCTTATGTCTGGGGCACCAAGATTGGAAGGAATTCTAAATTGATCAAATTTAATATAAAATATAATCCTTTCCATCCTATGCAAAATGGGGTAAGGTGAGGGCAGAGTAGGGCTCGTGCCAAGAATCGAGCTAAATGCTTCGTGTTTTGACGGATTCACAGTCAGGTAAGATAAAGTAACCTGCTCTTTTTTATGTTGGCGGATGTTTGGACTGTGACCAGGCTTCTTTTCCAAGCTGCTCAGACCCCAATCTCTGCGTCAAGATAGAATAACCCCTTCTGTGTCCTATGAGCCAGTCCCCCAAGGAAAGGGATTCAGGGAGGGAAGGCTACTACTCTCTGTAAGGCCAATCTAGGCCTAGATGTAGGTTGTTTCCTCTAATTCATTTGTCTGCTAGGATGGCTCATTAGACTGAATAACTGATGCAGGTTGTTCCCTCTGGCAGAGAGGCAGGACCGTTTCTGGACATGTTCCTGGATATTTCTCACTCCTTTATTTGATCGTTCTCAGGGGTGGGAGTGGGCATGTAAGGCTAGTTCCTGACTCCCACTTGTGATGGTGATATTGGTGTGTCCCTAAGTGAGATGCAGAGAGGCAGCATGCACAGCAAATAGCAGAACTCATTAGAGGAAGGCACTTGGGGCTCTGGAATTACTGTTATGTTTCTCCTTCAAGGTATGTGGCTTTGAAATTGTGCCATTATGTCTGGGGCATAAAGCCTCGGATGCTGCTGCATACAATGTGTCATTGACTATCTAATTAAATGGTACCAGTTTAAAGGCCCTTGGGGCCAGGGATGAAATAGCTCTATTAATTGATATTTAACTTCCGGGCTGGAATCATTCAGATATCGGGCTGTAGCTTGGAGCGGCTCAGGCAGGAGGCTCTTGTTTCAACTTGGCTTTAGGAAGGGTCTGACTGCAATGGACTTGAATGTCTCTGACCGGTGCTCTGTGGAGGACCCTTCATCCTGATTCAGCAGTATGTTTGGTAAGTACTCACAAATACTCACTGAATCCAGCTGAGGGTCCCATTCCCATTCCCTAGTAATGGTCCTGCTCCAAAGTGCTTGGGTCAGTCTCTTGGAGGTGGCTGTGGGTGCCACATGATCAGAGCCGACCCTTGAGAGGTGCAGGGCCTGGGGCAAATCCAATGCCATAGCACTGCCCCGTGTGCCCTGGCTGACGCACAATCTTCAGCACAGAGCTGGGGGGCAGGATGTTGGCAAGTGCCTGCACGCGAAGCTGGCGGTGCAGGGAAGCGGCACGTGGCAGCAGCACAGAGTGGGGCTTGGAGGGGCCGCGGCGGCTCCGTGGGCCCCCCCAAAGTGTTGGGCCTGGGGCGGTCCCTCCGCAAGGGATGGCTCTGCACATGATCTTCCCTCGCTGATTGTTGGGAACACAGGACAGTAGAGCTCGATTTCAAAGGCAACTCACAATAGAAATTTGGACCCCTTTGTCTGAAATTCAATAGCTCCCTTTGAAAACCCCAGTTCAAAAATCCACAGTTGAGCTTTGTGGTAGTTAATAGCTGGAGTTTCTCTCACAAACCAGAACGCCTGACTGGTATTAAGTAATGATGATCTAATGCAAACAGATGATCAACCCCCAAGGTTGGCTCATGGCAGAAGACTATCTACAATATAAATCCAGGTTGCTCACACAGCCCAGAAAGGGCTTCTACTTAGACCCCGTTAGTGGACGATCACTCATCAGGTTAAACAGGCAGACACAAATTAACCAAACTTGCAGAAAGCTGGTGAGCTACTGAGAAGCCCAAAGGCATAGAGGATAATGGAAAAGAAATGTGAGAGCTAAAATGATTGATGCCCATCATCCAACCATCTGGGATGTACAGCTAGAGGGAAACCAGGTAAAAAGACAGTGCTTGTAAATTGGAGCTTCATGTTGAGATGAGTTGAATGACTCAGCACAGAGGAAGTCTGAATCTACCTACGGTTATTTCTAATCCTTCAGAAATTACAACATATGACCAGAAAGCAAAAATAAATATACTGGATTGGAGAGATCAGAAACCAACCCCACCCAGCTGGAAGTGGGGAAGGGGATGGAGACAATCCTCCAAGATAGGACTTGAACAAAAAAAATCTGCTTTCCGTGAGCATCTTTTAGCTTCTTCTCCGAGGGCCTGCTAAAAAGTAGGGGCTCCAGACCTCAGATTTGTCTACCAGAGCCTCTGTTCCTAGTAAGTTAACCGTGGAGGGAGCTTGTACACGTGACGAAAATTTCCCTTTGTGTGGCTTAATGTACATGAGTTTCGGGGGTTCTAAATGAGTTTGCATCATGGCAAACTAAACTACTTCCCAGTGTACTTTAATGTGCAACGTCGCAACTCAGAACATTGCAGTTGTTAGTCAGCTCACCCCCGGCCGTGGAAGAGGTGGGCAGGCTCTGCAGGAAAACAGGATCAGGCCCCTCACCACTTCTGCTTCCAGCAAGCTCCTGCAGCCAGCAGGATGTCTGGGACTGCCTGGGAATGGGCTAGCTTGCCCCTGGGGCAGTGCAGGGAGATGGCAGGAGGGCGGCTGGGTGTGCTGGTGGCTGAAGAAGTTGGCGAGGATGGTGCATGGTGTGGAGGGCCACCTAGGTGGGCTGCTAGCTTCCCTGGGTCTGCCTGGGCTTCCAGCACCCTGTGCGCTGTCCCCACTGCCTTCTCCAGTTGCCAGCACACCCACCCACCCTCCTGCTGCCTCCTCGCACTGCCCCAGGGGCAGGGCAGTTCATTCCCACGTGGCCCCAGGCATTCTGGCAGCCACAGGAGCCTGCTGAAAGCAGAAGCAGCAAGGGACCCAATTTTTTTGTTTCTGAGGAGCCTACCCATCTCTCCCATGGCCAGGGGGTGAGCTGACAGATCAATGGCCCTCTGGACAGGCTCCTCCAGGGCAAAAAAAAAAGGATCAGGCCCCTCGCCGCTTCTGTCTTCAGCAGGTGCCTGTGGCTGCCAGGACAATACAGTGACAGAAATATAAAACCCACTGTTTCAATTTAGGGGACATACAATGCAACCCTAAGGACTAAAATCCCGTCACGTGTACAAGCTCCTGGAAGTGATAGGTGACGGCTTTGCAGGTTCCCGCGTTTGTTCTTCCTCTTCTGTATCAAAAGGTTTCAAGATCGTTCTCTCCTGCTTAATTTTAGTGTTGCTATGTGTGTGTGTGTATGGGAGCTGAAGGCCACTAAAGTGGCCAATGAAACTAGGGACCTGTAAACAGCATGGAGTTTCACTTGAGCCTTCCTGGATAGGCTGACAGACTGTCTGAGATGTACTTGCTAATTTTGCTTGTCCCAGGTGAGGCACAAACAAACTAGCAGGCTCTCTTGAGCCACAGCTGCCTCTGCTGCACCAATAATTATGCTAAGCTGAAAAACAGGGCATTTTAATGCTTTTGCTATTTAAAATAAGCAAATAAGGTTTCTAGTAAAGGACAGAGGCTGCCATTATTATGTGTTTTTTCCTATCCAAAAGAATGCATCGGGGAATTACACCTGATTTAATGTTGCAACGAAAATTCTAGGGAATGGTCTACCCTGTTAGCCTGACTTCATATTTGTATTCATATCTTTGGAGCCTCTAATCTCAACCAGAGGGACTTTATCTTCAGAAACTTCTTGACCACACCCAGAGGGTCTTTTTCTTCTGTTTCTTCTTTTTCTCTGGGTTTCCTCTTGTCTAAGGATGATGGGCTACCCCTCTTATTATGAAAGAAGAATACATGCTTGTTATCTGGCCATGCAGATGAGACCTAGTGTCCAGTAAACCCTCTGTTAGTACCAAGATTTCCTGTACTTCTAATGGAGAAAGTTTTGCAAGAGTCTGAAGCAGGCAGAGAACTGCAGAAAAATAGGGCTGGAAGGGACGTTCAGCGGTCATCTAGTTGAGCCCCTGGCCAGAGGCTGAATCCTATTTATCCAAATGATCCTATACAAATCCATTGTCTAACCTATTACTAAAACTACACCGTCAACCCTGATTCATAGCTTCCTTGATCAGAGGCATGGAGTGTCTTTGCAGCTAAGACAACGTTAGGCCTAATGATACTCCAGGCACTCACACCCAGGCTAGGGTTGCCAACCCTCTGGGTTTGCCCTGGAGTCTCCAGGAATTTGATATAAATCTCCAGGAGACTTGAGATAACTGATTGGGCAGTCATTAAAATAAAATAGCCATTGCTATTAAAGGTGAGTCTTTTCTTTCTTTTTTTTTTCTTTAAGTAATTTGGCCTTTGGAAGAAAGAGGAAGCCTTTTTAAATCAAGCCCAGACCCTAGTGGATAAACTATAGCCTAACCACTACATTTTTGCTGCTGTTCCCGTGCCTCCTAGAACAGGACATATGTGATAAGAGTCTGATGCTCCACTGTGCTTGATAGCAATTGTTCAGAGCAACCAGTCACAGCAGTTTTTTTCCAGACACAGGTCACTTAGTGAGATTATAGAGGGTCATATATAGACATAGAACATGTTAGCAGGTTCCTTACTGCAATCGAGAATGGGGGGAGGAAGAGGTTGGTTATGAAGTGAGGCTGGTGGATAAAGATACAGAAGCTGACTCAAATTGAGAACTTTTAGCCTTCGTTTTGCAAGGAAATCTGCTAGTGTGGGTGTTTCCCCACTTCCCATGGGTTTTCTGCTTAACAGAAAGAATAGACAGGACTATGTTGATGTTCTGGCTGAATCCGGATACAAGCAGGACAAGGGGTTAGCATGACGCTACACATGACTCAGGGAAGATGCTGGACAGCGGGCTGTGAGGCTGCCTCTCTGGCTAAGGGAGTTCAGAAGTTTGAGAAGTGAAGCCTTAAGTGTCTGATTTTGAAAACTCAGCCCATTTGGGGTGTCTGGATTTGAGTATTTAGCCTCAAGCTATCAAACAAGTTCTTTGTCCATCTTTGTAATGTGCTGCAGGCATCTATTACCCAACAGTCCCTTTCCATTTAATATCGGTTGTGTGGACTGGGGTCCCCTAAAGCTTACAGGATGCTTGGCCCCCTGAGAGCTCACCCCCCAGCTGCAGGAGAGGCAGGCAGTCTCCACAGGTCAGAAAAAAAGGAAGGATCAGGCCCCTCAGTGTAACAGTGACCAAAACCCTTAAATTGAAACGGTGTGTTTTTAGTCAATTAAGCAATTAAAAACCCACTGTTTCAATTTAAGGGACTAAACCCCCATCATGTGTAGAAGCAGTCTCTAGGCCCCAAATCCTTCAAAGTCCTGACTTCCTTTGAAGTCAGTAGGAGTTAAGCACCAAAATAAGACGTAGGGGTCTATGTGCCTTTTGGGCTATGTACAGTCAAAAAGCCTGAGGTTGAATTGATTCAGTCTTCGCAGGTTAGTCTAAGCTGTGCAGATTGAACTGGTAAATGAGTGAACAGACATTCACCTTGATTCCAGAAATGCAAATGCTGCCACATGCTTGCAGTGGCCCAGGCCAGAATCAGGGAAGCACAAGGGCTCAGCTGGAGTAGGCAGATTGGGCCAAGGCTAGCCCACCCACCCTGTGAAGAGAGGGTTGTGGGGGAAGCTCAAGGCATCCTGGGATGCTGGGGGACTGTGAGTTAACTTGAATCTTGAGGGGATCTAGGACAGAAGTTCAGCAAACTGCTTTTGGCCAAAACTGGTTAAATATAAACCTGGATGGATGTAGTATCAGACTTAACTGATTTAGATTAAATCAGTTTATGTGCACTGAACTTCTGTTGTGTTACAAATTTGAACTGGTTTCTGATCACTTATATCAGTTTACGTGTAATTTATGTCCCTAGCCTTGAGGATTTGGGCCAGAGCTAAATAACTCTTTACTACAAGAGAGACTGGTCATACAAATATATTAAGATGACCCAGGATACTGTGAAGTTCCTAGCTGTTGTTATAATGATTTGTTGTTATTTGCTAATGTTGGCAATGAACTTGCTAGCACAGGGAACACACAGACACATACAATAGTGTTTCCCTCTTAGACTAGGTACAGACATTCAAAAAGCCTGAAGCAAAAATGATCTACGTTATGTGGTTTTCTGTAAGCAACATAGTTTAGATGAGTAGTGAACAGAACACACGTTCACCCTTTGGTGAAGGGGGAGGAGCAAATCTTAAACTGAGTTCTGCTATTATTAAACCAGTCTATTCGTCCTGAATTTCTGTTCTGCTGTGGATATAGGGTGCAGTCACATGTTCAGACCCCCTGCTCTAACTCATGCCACTTTACTTAAAGCACCATGAGTTAGAGTGCCCTCCCTCCCACCCCGACCCAACAGATGTTCGCCTGTTGGGTCGGGGGATGGGATTGAGCCTGCCTTCACTGGACTTCCTGGCCAGCTGGATTAAGCCTGCCTGTACTACCCCTCTCCCCAGCTCTGCAACTCCCCTCCCAGGTCTGGGGCTGTCAGCGGGGATAGGGGAAGGTGGAGGGAGGGAGGAGCTCCAAGCTACTGGGTTGGGTTCTCTCCTAGTCTGACTTGGGGGCAAGTGGTGGAATAGAGCCGCCCCTGTCTTGCGGCACCCTGCCAGGTACCCCAGCTGGGGTACTGGGGGGGAAGTTGGGCCAGGCTCTGTTCATCCCCTGCAGGCAGCAAACCCCAGCCGGCAGCCCAGAGCTCCTCCTTTCCTCCACCTCCCCTTCTTCTTCCCTCACTGACAGCCCTGAGGGCAGGGCTGGGCTGCATCAACCCAGCCCAATGCATGGTAAATTAACCATAGGGAATACAAGTTCCCAAAGGTGCTCTAAAGCAAAACACCTTCATCTACTACCTCCTCTGAGGAGGGTTAATTTTTTGTGTGATTTGCCACTTTAAAAGCACTGTGCATGTGTCACAGCACAGCTATAGAGTGCTGTCAGGGGGCCGATTGTGCAAAAAACATATCTTGTGTAAGTGCCCATTGCCCGGTTTGTGATCGCTTTTACCGGTGAAAGTGTACTATCTGTACCTGGCCACACTATGTATGCTGAAGGAGCCCATCAGATCCTAATCGTGCTCACGATAAGTAACTACACAATGTTTTTTCTAAATCTCATTCCTATTGCTTCAGGAAGTGCTACACGAAAAAAGCAAACAACTGAATGTGCCCTATGTGGGACTGAAAGAAACACTATAGCTTATATGTGAAGGAAGGGGCAGGTTACAAGGACTGGTGTGGTTTTTTTTTTTAATTATTTTTTATTATTTTAAATCCTCTGACGTCTTGTTGCAAAGCTGCATGCCACCTGTGTTTCCTGGGTAACATCCAGCTCTTGTGAAGCTTAAAACATCCAGTTTCAATCACATACAGCTGGGCTGAATTACCCAGCAGCCAGTCAGCGTAAAAGCTGCTGCTTCTCGTTGGAAATGAAAGGTGAGTACTACACAGCAGCACTAGGGATCTCAAGTGTTTATTTAATTTCCCGCAGGTTGTTTCTGATTAGTAATGCACTGCATGTCTGCCTGCACCTCTGTGTGAACCCTGCACTTGTTAGATGCTGCTCTTTCTAGCCACTGAGGCGAAACAGCAAGGTATGGGAAGGTAACAATTAGCTGCAGTTGGGATGATGATTAGGTGAACCCTGGCTGATTCGCCAATTGTTTCACTTATAAGTCAAATAAGCAATGTATTTTTAGCAAGGCAAATGGGGGAGACTTATTCCTTCACGCACAAGTCTTGGAAAGAGCATTGCCAGCAGCTGGATCAAGCCTGTAAAATTTTCTGGCAAAAGCAGCACACAGATTTACCGCCAGGTGGTGCCAAGAGAAATTTGGAACATATTTCTGATCCACGTCTTTTGCAGCATCGCACCAAGTTTGGCCTCCTGAAAGCGCACAACATTTTGGAGCAGACCACCGCAGCTTGAATGGATAGTTTGTTTCAACCAAGTTCTCCCTCAATTTTTTTTTGATTTTCATTTTAAAATGTCCTTGTGTCACTGTATAAACACACTTGGCTTTCCCCTATCAAGCATGAGGCTTTTGCTGATTTATAACTTACTCACCCACCATATTACCATCTTGATAGCACTTAATTTAGTTCTCATATTAGTTCTAAGTGCTTGTTAGAGCCACTGTCATTGCATTATCATCTCTCGCTCTGTTGCTTTGTGTTACGTGGCCATTTATCCTTAGTGCCCAAATATAACCTAATCCTCCTTTAATAGAAAATGAGAATGAGCACAGAGATGGTTTGCAGGATCGGGAGTCAGAATAATGAAAAAAAATCTTGCCAGCGCACGGAAGACTGGTTTCATCCCTCAAACAAATGCCAGGTTGTATTGAGTACTAATCAGAGAGGAAAAAAGCAGGAGGTTTTAATTATGTTTAACAGCGGAGTTAGACTGGTGAAAGAAGAACTCAACAGAAAGCCCGTCCATCTGGGACCTCAGGGGTAGTTCGAGGCAGTTATATGTGTAGTATATATCCAACTGGATTAGCAATCTGCCTTTGTGTGTCATCTTAAAAGTATCAGAGGAGAGTGACAGTATTGCCAACTCTCATGATTTTTGGTGTTCTTCTTAAAGTCTATGCTTTGAGAATGTGAAAAACTTAGCTCTATCTTTTATTTATAACATTATATATTATATTTATAATAAATGTAAGTATAAAAGAAAGAGCTAAGTTTTTCACATTCCTGAAGTGTAGACTTTAAGAACAATGCCAAAAATCATAAGAGCTGGCAATACTGGAGTGAACAGGAGGGGGTGTTTATTATGGCTGTGTGAAGCGGCTGTGTTTTGTTTCAGTTTTGGATTCGGCTGTTTTGGAGGACAGTGATTTGTTTTAGTGTTTCAGATCGCTGTTCTGTATCGATTTGGCCAAATCTGTTTCAGAGTTTGGATGCTGTTTTGGCGCTGATTTGGAGAGTCAGATTGGCCGGGGAGAGGCAGGCACAGCCAGGCAGCTGCAGGTTCTCCCGCAGCTCCTTTGGCTGTCCCTGCCTCTCCCCAGGCAAGGGGAGCTGCGGGAGAAGCCCCCATAGCTGCCCTGCCTGGCCCCAGCCTCCTGGCACTTAAAAAATAAATAAATGAATAAATAAAGCCCTGCACTCACTGGCTGCATCAGCAGCAATCGGGGCCTGTGGGGGCTTGTGGCAGAGCCCCCCCTGCAGTGCAGGGCAGTGGGAGGCAGCAGGGATACCCCCCCTGCCTAGCACCCACCTGGCATCTGCCCCATGGTGCAGGTGCAGTGTGCCTTGGCAGGGCACTGTGCACTGTCCAGGAGCTGGGGCCACTAGGGCTGAGAGGTGCTGGGCTCTGGGTGACAGCTGGAGTCTCCCAAGCTCCTAGACAGCGCGTGGTGCCCTGCTGAGCCACGCTGCACCTGTGCGATGTGCCAGCTGCTGTGTGGATGCCAAGTGGGGGCAGGGGCAATCCCCGCTGCCCCGTGCTGCATGGAGGGGCTCTGCCATGAGTCCCCAGAGGCCCTGATTGCCACTGCTGCAACCTGTGAGTGTGGGGCCTTTTTTTTTTTTTTTTTAAGTGCTGGGAGGCTGGAGCCAGGTGGAGGATGGAGCTGGGCAGAGCAGGCACTGGGGCTTCTCCCGTGGCTCCTCCGTCTGTGCTTGGTGTGGGTTGTGCTGAGCAGGCCTGGGTGTTGGTGCTGGCCCCAGCTGGTGGCAGCAGCATGCTGTCATCCCACACGCAGATCCGGGGGGCCCACGCCCCTCAGTAGGGCTGTGTGACAATGCCAGACTCCTCTCGGAGCCATCCCTCCCCCAGAGCACTGGGAT
>NW_017728997.1:2046185-2050201 GCF_001723915.1 Gavialis gangeticus
CCTGGGGGTCTGAAACTGCCCCTTCCCAGCCCCCCTGCACTGGGATTGGAAGGGGCCCCAGGGAAGGATGACTGGCAAATTACAGATGTCAAAATCAGAGCAGTCCTTCTGCCCCTCTTCCCCCTCCCTCTTCTTAGTTTCTGTTTCCCTGCAAGCCCGGCTCTGAAACATCCGAAACATTTTGGATGGTTTAGCTTTAAAGATGTTTTGGAGCCTTCCATTTCATTTTGGATTCAGTGTTTTGGGTGCCGAAATGGGCTGAAACACTTCCAAAACGAAATGGTTGCCAAAGTTTCGCACTGCCATAGCGTTTATGATCACACCAAGCACATGGGAGCAATAGTGAGTGGGTGAAATTTCCACAACATTTCTAAGACGTTCTCTACTCTGGGCTGCCTAAGCCAAAGGAAAGGGGAACACTCAGCTTTTGAGCAAAAGGCTTCTTTCTCCCCTGTTGCCATTTATTTAACCCACTGGGAAGGCTCTGATTGACAGATTGGACTAGGAAAGCATCATGACCAGGAAGTCTTGAGATAGTCATGTGTCATACCCAAAATGACTCTTCTCGGTGGGAGCACACTGGAAGGAAGTGTCAGCACTTAGTGCAGTTGATGATGTTGTCAGACAATATACACTTCATGCTTCGCTGGGGGTTGTACAGCAGAAGGATTATGGCAGTGATTTAAGTTTTGCTATCCTAATTTTGGTTAGCAGTTTCTTCTTCCATCGCCAACCGACTGCCTAGAACCTCAGCATAGGCTCGCATTCAGGTCCTGTTCTGACCTGTTGAAATTCTCCCCAAGGCAGCAGCTGCGCAGAGCCAAGATACACCCTCTTATGCCATGTCCTTGTGTTGCATTGGGTGTGCTGGGGACAGCACCGGGAGAGGCTGATGTCAGAATCACTGTCCACATCGGTCCACAGCTTTAACGGAGCCACTGTAAGTTAGTGTGCTGATGCATTGATGCTACTTTGCAATACAACAAGGGCCACGCCAAGCCCCAGAGCAAGCAGAGCTATGAATTAAGAAATAGAATACTGCTTTCATTAGTGATAGACCCTGAAACTACAGTTCCATAGACGCAGGCACATACATCATGCAAAGAAACCACAGTTTTTACCTGCCCCTGCAGATGGAATAGCCAATCTGGCCCTGATGAGCTGTAGCGTCAGAAAGCTCCATTAACCCTGTGTGATTGCTTGATCCCTGCAATCTTTGAACTACAGAAGCAAAAGGCACTGTGTTAAACAGCAGCACGGACACTTATTTTGTTCTGTCCTGTATAGAATGAAGCTGACAGGACTGAATTGGCTTTTGATTTGTGCTTCAGTCCAATTCAGCTTGCTATGTCGTTCTATGTTTTTAAAAAAAAACCAATATATTGATTTTTTTCAGCTTACAAAGACATGTCCAATTCCATCACGGAGTCATTCTGTTGTTTTTGGTTGTTCTGTCTTCTTTGCTTTGACTCCTCCACCCTGATACAAACATACAATAATTATAGCAATCATCGTCAGGCCATGGTGCATTTATAAACACAATTGGTCCTTTGGTAATGCAGTGGGTTTGCAATCCAAGGGGTTCTTGGGTTAAGATAGGTGGGAAATTCACCAAGGGGTGCTGAGTCTATAACTGCATTTACATTTTCAAAATGGGCTTATGTATCCCTTTTTATGTATTTTTATGGGAATTGGTCATTTTGATGATAATAGCACTGTGCAGGAATACAACAGCAAAGAAGTTGAATCATATCTGTTAGCTTAAACCTCTCTCTTCCAAGGCTGTTATGAAGAGCACAGTATTTTAAAAGGTTTTGCAAGTGTTTTTCTTGCTCGGTCTAAAAGTTGGAAACTTCCGTAGGTGATGGATGGAATCTTGCTCCCATTCCCATTAATGGCAAAGATCTCATTCACCCTTACAGAGCTAGGATTTTACCAGGATCTTTAGACTTCTACTTGAAAAGTAACAGAATGGGTTACAGTGCCATAGCAAGGGGGGGGAGGGGGCGAGTGGGGTGACCGTCCTGGGCACTGAAGTGAAGGGGCGCCAACAGGTGCTGCCCAACCGGGGCAGGGTGTGGGACAGAGCTGCGAGCAACTCGTTTGCGGGGGACACGGGGATGGGAGAAGGGCGGCTTCCGCTCCTGCATGCACCCCCAGGCAAGCATGGGGGTGTGTGTGCATGGCCTGAGGGTGAGCTGCCTCTGCCGGCTTTGCCCGGGGTGCCAAACTTCACTGCTATGGCACTGATGGGTTATTCCCTAGTTAGTCAAGACCCCATTTTGGAAAGCTAGCACTTATTTAAAAAGCAATAAATTGAAGCACCTATGGAAATATCTCTGCAGCTCAAGGCAGATTTGCACTTGCAGAGCTAATGTAGGGGTGGCACTAATACTGGAAATAGCGTAGCTGTATTAGTGCTATGCTCCACACTTTGTGCGCTACCACATGAGGTGCCAGGAAGGGATACATGCTTCACTAGTTCTGGAAGAGCTGAGCATTTGGCTCCATTCCTAATGATTCTGCCCTACTGCCTCTCTTGCCTTTGGCTGTGCCCAGCCTAATTAGTTTTGCTGGGAAGCGGAGGTAATAAACCCAGGTACAGTGCTGTGCTTTACATGGCTGCCTTGCTTCCGGTACTGGAAACAGAGTTAGTGAAGGGAGCTTTGCAAAGTACTGTCATGGCCCTGTAGCTACGCCCTAAGTGACTTATTAAAGGCGGTGGCCTGGACCTGGACTTGGATCTCTCTTCCAGTCAAACTCTTTTTGGGGACAGCAAAACTATCAGAGGTGGTTTCAGAATCGTAACTGAGTGTGTCTGTCTCTTCTGCCTACAGCTATGTCAGGCAAAATGTATTACGTGTGGTTCTTTCCCTTTATTTCTGCATTTTCTTGGATTTCTAAGAGCAGCCATGCACCCTAGAGCATGACATGTCAATAAGAAATGCATGCTTTACTAGCCCTGGAGGAGCTGAGTTGCAGGCTGTCTTCCTGCTAATGCTCCCAAGCGGCGCATCATTGTATTAATAAGCCTGCAGACCTTGACAGGCATGATTAATAACATAGCACCCTCCTTGAAAGGTTCCATCCTTTCCAGAGACCGAATGCATTTTAATTACACATGGTCATACTTCCCAGCCAGCAGGCCTAGGCAACTGAATCAAACTACCACCGATATATAAGATATACTGTATATTCTGGTAACATAAAGACTTTGGAGCTTGCCGCCACTAAGCTGGTTCATTTATTGATGTTATTCCTTCTGGGTGTAATGAGGAAGTGTCAGGAGAAAGGGGCATTGTAAATAATATTGCAGCACAGCTAGGGTGACCACCCATCCTTAACTGGGAGCGTCAGTCCCAAAATGGGAACATGAAGTCCCAGGCTGAATGACTCCAGAACAGCATTTGTCCTGGATTCCCAGTATCATGCAGGGATCTGGGTTTTCCATTCACTGCTGAAAAACCCAGAAAAAGGTGGAACTTGGGGCGAGGGGCTGCTTGGGGCTATGGGGAATAGGAAGCAGGGGGCACTATGTGCATGTGCACACATGCATTTGGCCAGGAATGGTGCAGAGCAGCTCCTCCAGCTGCCTGCAGGTAAGTCTGTGGGGGTGGGGGAAGCAGATTGAGGCCCTCACAGTGAGGGAGGGAGTGGGGCAAGGGCTGGGGTTGGGGGTGCTGCCCAATTGGGGCAGTGCATGGGGGTCAGAGTGGGGTGGCACCATGGGTGGCTTGTCCAGGGAGTGGCAGGGGGGCTGGTTCCCTGTTGCTGTGCGCACTCCTGGGGAGGGGGACATGGGAGCATGTGTCCCCCTAGATTTGTGCACAGGGCAGAGGCAGATGCAGGCTTCCTGCTCCGGGCTCGGGGCTCCCTGACGTGCTGCCCTCCCCCTGGGAACCCAGGGGTGCTGCTGGGCAGGCAGGGGCTGCCTCGCCATGGTGGCATGGCCAGTGTGGGGGCCCTGGGGGGTGGGCAGCAGAGAGAGGAGCCCCAAGCCTACAGCAAGCAGCCCA
>NW_017728997.1:2050410-2055059 GCF_001723915.1 Gavialis gangeticus
AAGCCTACAGCAAGCAGCCCACATTTGCCCCCATCCTCCACTGGCTCTGTTCAGCTCTGCTTTGGCTGTGCCACAGGGGGTTGGGGGTGGGGGCGGGGAAGGTGGGCATACGTCCTGCCTTTCCATTTTGAAAAGGTGGTCACCCTAAGCTTAGCACACAGGAAGAACATAGTGCTTTAATGGGCTCAGTTTGTGCTCTGAGATGGCTCTGTCTCCTTCCCTTTTGGGTGGGTGGTGTCTAATGTGGGGTGGTGGGGAGGTAGGGGAATGGTCCCCGCACACCGGGTGTGAGAGATATTATTGCAAGCAGACATGTCTTGGAGAGTGCATGGGATGTTGTGGGGAGACATTTTGTGCTCTCCCTGACAGCAGTCACGTGGTTATCAAGCAGGACAGTCTTGTGACTATAGTGCCACTTCCCTACGCCCAAAATGGCTTTTGTTTAAATCTGTGTATTGTGTATTAAGCTCAATCAAAGTAAGAGTGGGGAAATTGGGGATTTCACACAAGTTCCCCTTCCACAAATGTGCCTTGTTTTGGCTTCTGGATGTAGTATTTTTATGTCACGTTCTGCAATGTTCAGAGTCCGAACTCCTTGGTCTGGGCTTGCAATAGCTAGTGAAGTTCCTCTTCCCATCAGCACTCGTCAGTGAAAGCTGCTGCTTCGAAAGGAAATCAGTGAAACCCACTGATTTCCTTTCTCAAAACCTGACAGACTGTTCAGTGGGGAAGTGAATTTCAGAGTCTCTTCTTCTAAAAAACTCAACAGCTAGAGTATGCTGCCACTGTCCAAACTGGCCCCATGCACACAACTCCTGGGGTTTAACAGTGGTTGAGTTGGATTTCCACATGTGAATTTGCATCTCTGCTATTCCTTCTCTGAACCGGAAAGGCCGGCTGCCCTCTAGCAGGGTTCCTTCTAGACAGGTCATCAGGTGGTGTTTCCACTGAGGCTCAGCCTTGGGATTGCTGCTAGCAGAGGGGTAACTGGGGCTGCTGTGTTCCAGAGATGCCTGCGTATTTTCCACCACTATTACAATGACTTGTTGTCCCTTCCAGCATGATTTATTCATTATGCAATATTCCTATTGAAGCTACCTTCTATGCAGTGACAGCAGAGCGATACCGTTTCTGAATGTCTTCAAGAAAGCTGAATCCTGAAAGAGTTAAAAGGGGGAAATGCCCTGCTGGCATCCCCATTCTAGTATCTTAGGGTGTTTGTAGATGACACTTTAAAGTGGATTTCAGGTGGGTTAAATGCCTTTTGCACTGCTTTAATGGCCCTGCTGTTTGCACATTTGGCAGTGTATTGTGCCCTAAATGACTTTGGGATGCAGCAAATGACATTGGCACGCTGCAAAGGAAAACACCTCCGAGGAGTTTTGGTTTCCTACCCTATGGCCATGGAGGGAAGCACGGGGCTCCGTGCGGCTCAGGGGCTGTGCAGGCAGCCCGGCAGCAGTCTGGGAAGGCAGGCTCCACAGAAGGGAAAAAAGAAAGCGGGGAGCCTGATCCCCCCACCTTGCAGAGCCTGCCTGAGCTGTGAGGGCCTGGTGCTTCCCTCCACAGGTGCGGTGCCCCCCGGCACTGGGTGCCACCAGGGGGTGGGGGCTGCCACTGCTGCAGGGGGATGCATCTCCACCCCCCGGCAACTCACTCTTCCTTCCCTGCTGCTGGAGAGGCAGGTAAGGATTGGGTGGACATGACACGGCGGTTGTCTTTGCCCTAAATCGAAGCAGTGTTTTTAGGGAGAAGTGCTTCAATTTAGGGAGAATTAAACCCCCATGTCGTGTGCAAATGCCCTTCTTCAGCATATCCTTGTGAAAAGTATTTATTTCCCATTTGTCAACACAATTTGTAACAATACCCTTGCAACAACCTCTCAGCGTTGTTGATATAGAACATTGTGGTAGTGGTATTTCTTATGCCTCGTTTCATTCAGTACCTACACTGTCAATCACCCCAGCGACAGGGATAAGTCATTCGTCTGCTTGGCGCAACCCAGCCCAGAAGATGAGAGCCAGAATCACCCAGTAGTGCCTATGATATTGTGACTTTTGTACTTACTGTAACAACATTGTGTTTTGCCACCACAAACGTACCCCTAGTGTAGGGGTCAGGGGTCCAGAGCATCCTTATTTGGGATCACGCCTGGCAATAATGGAAGAGCAGCATCCTTTGCCAACGCTTCCCTCTGTAAATGCACTGGACAATTATATATGCAAAGACAATGAGAATGAACTTTTGCAAACCAGCAAATAAAGAGTGCAGAGGAAGTCAGCAAAGCAGGGGGTTGGGTTCCTGAAAGTGAAAGCCAGGAACTGACCCCGAGGCGAATAGGAGCATGTGAGCTGTGCACCAGGCCTCAGGATCATCACAGCTGGCATGGCAACAGAGGGTCAAGCAATCAGGTAAGGGCTTTACTTCTCCAGCTCCTATTTGGGATGGGTCTGCTTCTCCCTGAAAGGCCCTTTGCGAGAGCCGTTTTGTTTTACTTTCATTTCAGCATGCTGGCTCCCTGCTTGCATTGGGGTTGGGGGTGTGCCTTTGAAACGCACTATTAGGAGGATTGGGAACTGGGCACATGGGACGCAGAGATCTGGAAGAATGCCTCCCTCCCGTTATACGATCCACAAATTAACTTTTCCTCCTCTGAGCAAGACAGAAATCCCCTGGTCTGTGATCTTAGGAGTCCACTTTCTACCTCTCCGAGGAAGTCAGGAAATCTTTCTTGTTTACGCACAAATCAACCCTTGAGGCTTGGGAGAGATCTTCCGTGACGGCAAATATTAGTGGAAAGTGTTTGTTTAGAGTTTGAATGGGAAATGGCAGGGCTGAGTGAGTCACAGGATTTTAAGCACAGAGCAGATGATCTCTGAGTTGGGTGCAAACAGCTTTCACAACAACAGGTTTGCATAAGAAATGTACTGGGGAAGGACAGGGCCACGATATCTGCATCCAGGATCTGACATTAAATATCTTTTAGGGCTTAAAATGATAGAAGAGGAGTCACCTTCTATTCTCTATACTAAACTTTTCCACTTTCAAGGCATGTTGAAAGGGGCCACATCCTGTGCTGGTGGAAACAGACACAGTTCCTCTAAAATTATGGTCCATGTGGGCATGTCCACACATGCAGGCATGTATGCTTGCAGCAGCTCAAACAGGAGTGGCACAAATTTGTGCCAGGGATTTTTGCCTAATTGCACGTGCTTGGACACGCACTTTGGTGTAGGGCACGTTGTGCAACTTGGGGCAAAATGACCCTGCCCAGCTCCTCCTGGATCTGCAGCCAGGGGGAACTAGGTCCTGGGGCCAGCACTTGTGCTGCCCCCAGCTGTATAAAAACCTGCCTTGGTGAGCAGCTCAGGGCTACTTGCCCGCAGGAGTCTCTTGGGCCCAGCCAGTTGGTATCTGGGGACAGTACTGCTTGTGCCAGCTGGACTGCTGAAGCAGCCCTGACCTGGAGTGGCCCCTGCACCCTTTACCCACTGCAGCAGTCTGGCAGTGGGGGCTGCTGTCTGGCTGTGACCTACTTCCACCTATGACAGCCTCCATCCCTTTGGACCTGCAGCCCCATGGCTGCGCACCTGCCAGACCCAGATGGGGTGCCCCTGCTTTGCCATCTGGGCAGCTATTGCCCAGATGATGTGCTCCTTGTGGTGGCCCACTTTGAACTGTTAAAGCGTGTCCTCTTGGCCCTGAATGGCCAAGAGGTCAGTCACCTCACCTGCCCTGGGTCCCTGGTGCTGGCCCTGGACAGGCTCCTCTGCCTGGGTCTCGCCACTTGTCTCACCAGCAGAGATCCTGGTGTTCTCTGTTTAAAAATTGCAAAATCTTTGATAAGAAAACCAAATTCTCTCATTAAAATACCCAAAATAGTGTTCTTTCGCTATTAAAATGAAATGCCGAAATGCCACTATTTATAGAGATCAATGTTTTATTGATATATTTAAAAGTGTAAAGCAATTAGGAAGCCTAGCAGTGGCTCTATCATCATAATAAAATGGATTCTAAATATCTATACACTCTGGCATTTACTTCTGTTTTTCTTGTCATAGAAAAATCAGAGCTGCCCCCTTTGCTCACCAGGATGTGCAGTGCTGAGCAGTACTGATATGCCAATGCCACGACCCTGTCCTTGCCTCTCACTCTCAACCCACAGCTCCCGCCCCACAGTCCCCTCACTCCTGACCTGCAGCCCCTTCCCCCCCACTAGCTCCCTCACAGCTGCAGCTTTGTCCCAGTACCAGGACATGAGTCCTGCTGCAACTGTCCCTCCTGCTGCTTTTTGGCTCTGAGCAGTGCCAGCCCTTGCTCTTCTGCTCCCTGCCCCATACTGTCCCTGGGAAGCCCTTGACTGGGGATCAGGGACTGAGCTGGGCTCTTTCCTCCAGGACTGGTCTCCCCCTGCATAGGCTGCTCTAGTGGGGCAGAGCCCAGCTCTGGTGGCCTCTCCTACCAAGAGCACTCCTCCACCTCACCCTCTAGTCCATCATACTCCCCAAGTGGCCTTGAGCCCCTGCCGAGCTGGGGCCATATGTCCCAACATTAGTGTGGGCACAGGGCAGGGCTGCAGTGTGGCACTTGCTTCTGCAGCCACAGCTCCCACCATCAGGTCCCGTCAGGGTGTGAGATTTGGTGTGGGG
>NW_017728997.1:2055447-2076168 GCF_001723915.1 Gavialis gangeticus
CCCCAGCAGCAGCAGCGGCCATCAGGCACTCAAGACCCACTGTTGTCAGAGCCCCTCCATAGCACAGCATGGCCCTGGCTGTCTCAGACCCAGTGCTGGCTGTGTAGTTTGTGGTGGGCCCAGCTTGGCTCAGCTCAGGGCCATGCACCTTCAGCCAGCACTGGGCCACTTGAGCTGTCACCTGGGGCCCAGCAGTGCTTGTAGGGACTGTGTGTTGCACCGGGCCAGGTCTTGCCTCCACAGAATTGGCCCAGTCCAATGGCATGCGGGGCCCATGCACACAGAACCTGGCCCAGTGTGACATGCAGTCCCTGCGAGCAGTGCCAGACCCCAGGTGACAGCCTGAGTGGCCCAGTCCTGTCTGAAGGTGCACAACCTTGTACTGGGCTGGGTTGGGCCCACGCAATGTAGCATGGGGAGTCCCAGATGCCAGGTGGCCAGGGCCATGCTGTGCTGCCCAAGCACCCCGATGATGCTTCAGAGGGGGCTGTGGGCCATGCGGGGGGCAGATAGGGGACTCACCCCTCCTGAGTAGCCCCCCCCCAGAGTTCCCCGGTCCCCACTTACCTGGGATGGAGCCTGGATCACGCCGCAGCTTTGCACCACTCCTGCTTGCCCCCAGCACATGAATGCAGAGTGGTAGGGCAGCAGGGGCACCATTGAGATGCTCTGGCTGGATGCCAGAGCTTCTATGAAGGTCCAAGCCCTGACTTGCCTCAGGGCATGCTGGGGAATTATGCCCTGCCCTGCTTTTTTCTGTTTTTGGTTTGTTTTGTTTTGATACTTGGAAATCCACGTATTGAATTCAGAGCCTGCTCTGCAAATATGCAGTGTGGGGAACATTTTTTTCATTCTCAGCATGCCTCTTGCGGCATCTCAAACTGGTTTGAGACACTGCAAGAGGCATGTGTGCGTTGTCTGGACGCGCCCCTTGAGTTTTCTTTTGCAGCTGACTATTCCGTCATTCCAGCTGAATGTAGTTTCCCATATGACGCTTGATGCCTTCATTGGAGAGTGATGCTATGGAGGAAGTTTCTCTGCACTTCCCTCTTATCATTATCACCTTAGCCTTTCCTTGTTTCAGGTTTATTCAACTGTTCTTCTTCCAGACACTAACCGCAGCCAGAGACTCAGATAGAAATGAGATGATAATGAAATATGAAACAGGTGTAAGCACTGACTCCTTCTGTTCTCTTGTATTTCAAGCATTGACCATGAAAACAGACTTAGTTTAGTTGTGTAAAAGTATTACTTGGTCCCTGCTTTTGCAGAATCATTCCAGTTTGGTTTTAAGTTTTTGATCTCGCAGAAATCTTTAAACTGAACTTTCAGATACCGAGAATCTTTTTGGCAGTTGCTTTACGTATGAAAGCTAGTATTCTGTGCCACAACAGTTATTGAGAAATACAAAATGTCAAGGGCATTGCGTAGGCTAATAAGAGACAGATTTATTACACCATTTCATTTTAGATCAAATTTTTTAGGGTAATTTTACATACCTGAAGACAGGGTTCAGAAAGAAAATGCCAATTACCTTTGTGTGTGACATCTTCAATGACGTTACTATATTTGATGTCAATTATGTTCGAATTTTTTTTCCTCAAGAAATGGACATTTAATTGCATCAGAAGTCTTCTTTCAGAATCTGCATAGGAATATCCATCAGTTTACAGGTGTCATATTTCTTGAAACCTATGTGCAGCAGTCTGTAAATTAGAGTTATATCTGACTTGACTTGTGAAATACAAAGCTACCACACTTTATATCTTTCAAATTAATGGTTGTGCAACAGAAGCTAGTTACCTAATTCCTGATTTAGCAGCCTGATTTTTTTCAGTTGATGAGGACCTAGCGTTTCCATAGAGTTAAGCATTTTTCTTAGGATCTTGCTTTTTATGTCCTTCGGCATTGCTCCACTTTTCTTGTTTCTCCATGTCTGTAGCTGCATTGCCATCTTTCTATGCATTTATTCCGACACCTGTTTTCCTGTCTGTTTTTTATTTTGACCAGAGGTGTCAATCATCGGAGTTATGGAGCTGTTCATCAGAGCCATGAAGTAACCAATCAAGAACACTTCGGTAAGGAAAGTTAGCAATCTGTGACTATCATGATGATAGTGCAAAAACAGATGTCCAGAATGTATTGTAAATTATACGGCTACCATATCCTCAGTTGTTGCTAATCAGCAAAACTCCATTTGTAAAGTAAGGCTACACCAATTTACTTCAACTAAAAATCTGTCCATATCATTTAAATACCCTCTGAAGTTATTTGTAATCAATCTGGTTACAATCTGGTCCTAACATTTCTGCTAATGTACCTTAGAATTACAACACACTTAACTAGCTGCATTGGCCAAGTAATTCAGAGTCGGTTGAAGGAACTGTTGCATTCTTGCACTACTAAGTGTTACCATTTAAAGATGACTCTTTAATTAGACCCAACTCTTCAGGGTTACTGACATAGCAGGTTTTATGAGAGAGAGCTCTTTCTCCGAGTAGGGCAAAAAGAAACTCAATTTTTAGTACTGCATATAAAAGATCGGTGTTAGGGTACATGGATTTTTGGGGAGCGTTGGATCTGCAGCTGGAACAAGGCTTTAATCTGTGTCTCAGCAAAGCTGCTGACCACAAGGCTGAATGATATATTAAAAATAACTTTGTGAATGCTTAGGCAAGTAGGTTTTAACCATATAATAGTATTTTTGTGAGATATATAGGTTTTATATATAAGAGTTTGTTTATGAGTGCTTATGTTACGTAACCATTTTAAATTGTGTTAACTATTTTTCTGGAAAAAAGCAGCAATTAAGTCTGTGTGCTGTGAACCAGCTACGGCAAGAAGCAAAATAAGATACAGGGGTCCAAAAAAGGGTGGGGATGGCACAATTTGGGACAGAAAAACAGATTGGAATGTGGAAGATGACACATAACCAGTATGAACATATGCAAAATGGGTGAATGGTGTTTGGTAAAGAAACCTCCAAAGTCCGCCCATTGTCCGAAAGAAGGGAGTTCATGGCCCTAGACATGCGCTCATAGCAAAAAGCCATGTAAATGAGTAAAATGCATAGGCAATTCCATGCTAATGAAGCAAACAGTAAACAGAGATGGAGCTCGAGATGGGAGGAGAAATGGGTGGAACATAGGAGGGGCGAGGGTAGAGTGAATGTTAATGTGTATAAACCACAATGTACAGGCATACCTCGGAGATATTGCGGGTTCGGTTCCAGACCACCGCAATAAAGCGAATATCGCAATAAAGCGAGTCACACGAATTTTTTGGTTTCCCAGTGCATATAAAAGTTATGTTTACACTATACTGTAGTCTATTAAGTGTGCAATAGCATTATGTCTAAAAAAACAATGTACATACCTTAATTAAAAAATACGTTGTTGCTAAAAAATGCTAACCATCATCTGAGCCTTCAGCGAGTCGTAATCTTTTTGCTGGTGGAGGGTCTTGCCTCAATTTGTAAAAAACGCAATATCTGCGAAGCGCAATAAAGCGAAGCGCAATAAAATGGGGTATGCCTGTATAAATATGGGAGCTCATCCGAAGCTGTCTCTATATTGAATTAAGCTGTTGCGAGCAATGTGTGCAAGTAGTGTTTGCTCCCTGTCTGCTCTGGCTAATAAGTAGCAGGACTCATGAGTGATTGGATTGTCGTCTCCGTAGTTGTTGGGCGCCGCATGGAGTCGGGGTAACAATCGGGTTTTTTTGGTCATCTGTGGATTTCCTGAGGAACTCAAACCCCAAGGAAGCACAACTTACTGTTTGCTGAGTCAGTATTTGCTGAGGAGCTGAAAATGGACTTTTGTATAAAGTTCTTATTTTTATTAGAAACTCCAAAATCATCTTAATCGATGGGAATCAGTGCCCAGTCAGTGCAGAGTCATTTATATTGTTTGCTTTCAAGGTTGGTGCTTGTAAAATTGCTTTAAATAAAACTTTCACCTTGGCCCAATACATTGGAGCTAAACCCAGCAAGAGACTTTTTTTCTTCTGAAGAGCTCCATTTATCTGAACCTGAGAATATATTTACCACCTGATTCTCCCCATCTTTGATTCCTCATATTACCCTTACTGTTAGACAAAAAGATTTGACACAGCACCTTCTGAAATCTCATGGTATCTCTCTGGAAACATGTAGAGATATTGCTACTGAGTCGCATGAGTCATGGTTGGCTACAGGCAGATTAAAAACAACCCCTGAGTTCCCCTTGCATATCTATTTCAGCTACCCAAATATGGACTTTATTGAAGAGAGGTGACTTGGGTGTTTGCCCACAGTTTATCTGTACAGAAAGAAAAAAGAATAATATATTTCCCCAGGGTATACTTCATTTTGTGCGTGTGTATGCTGCCTTGGTCTGGCCAGAACCGAAAGAAGAAAGAATGACAGTGTGCAAGAGAAGTCTTAGTGTCATTTCCAGTGCAGCAAGAATCAAAGTGCCAGAGCTTCCACGAAAACAGAATTTCAGTACGAGATTTCAGGCCTATTTTGCATACACAGAGAAGTGTGATACAACTGGGTAGAGACCTGAGCCCGAAAGGCAGTACTCCCTGTATCCATTAGGTTCCTCATTGAGTTGTTGCATGGTTGAATAAGAACATTATGATAATTTTCTACTGCTAAATTTTTTGTCCGGTAGATGCCATTGCTCCTTATCACATTGCTCAAGCAGAAGGACCTTCTGCTCCCCACCCTCATCTGATAGACTATACGTCTGACTATGAAGGCACATTCCCTAGAAGTAGTGGTAAGTACACATCTATTCCCCTTCCTCCCCTTCGCCTCCACTACACTGTGACTTTTTTTTCCCTGTGGCTGTGTCTGTTCCTCTAAAACAATTCTGAGTGTTTTGTAACAAGTGCTTGTCACTGCAGGTGTTCTTTATATTCCCAAATGTGTTCTTTTATCCCTGGCATTTTGAAGGCTTAGCATTTGGATGACTAGAACATATTTGGGAAAGTGACTCGTTTCACCTGACCTTCTACTATAACTTTTTTTTTCAATGTAAAGCATTAAAGATAAAGATGCAATTAGGTGCACAGGTTGTAGTGTTCTTCATTCAATTAATCCCCAAATCAGCACTGTTTTAATACTAAAAATAAGAGAACTCATGGAAGAATCATGCAGCATTTCCCTCCCAAATCAATCTCTGTCAAGTGATGGGTGGAGTGGGAAAGGTAGTCCATTGGGATCAAACAGCTGTCAAGGTTTTTAAGGTTTCCCATTGATTGGAATAGGAGCTGATTCAGCACTTTGACAGATCTTGGCATGCTTTACATTTGAGGGGAGATAGAAGGGAAAGGCATGTTGAAGCTGTAATTTCAAGCAATTGCCACTCTTTTCTCCACTGAAATACTTCTCACTGTCTTCTACGGGTGTATGAAATCCCTATTCGATTCGGATTCAGGTTTGGCCCAAATCAGGGACAGTGGTTTGATTCATTGATTCGGATCACTGTTCCTGATTCAATTTGGATTTATCCAAATCTGCAGATTCAATGCTGATTCAGAGAGTCAGTGATTCGGACGCGGGCACAACTTTTAAATGTTTTTTCTACATACCTCGAGGTACCAGCGTGGCTTGTGAATGCTGCAATGCTGGGGCGGATGGAGCATCCCACAGGAGGGCAAGGGGGGCCCTCCACGTGCTCGATGGCGAACCTGAAAGTTGACTGGAAGTTCTTCCACTGGGGAGTGTGCTGGGGCCTGCCCCCTGTGCCTCCCTGGCTCGGTGATCGGCTGTGGGGGGACCCCAGGTGCCCCTCCAGACCCAGGAGGCATCAGTCGCTGAGCTGGAGGGGTGCTGGGGGGGCAGTGCTTCTGGTCCACTTCTGGGTCTGCTGCTGCACGTACTGAGGAGCCCCCTGAACATCTGTGGGACACTCCACGCGCCCCAGCACCACAGCATTCATTAGCTGCCTGGTACCTTGAGGTATGCAGAAAAATCATGTAAAGCTGTGTCTGTGTCCAGATCTCTGACTATTTCTGAGCCTCTCTGAATTGATTTGGAGAGATTAAAGGGTCCTTTGATTTGATTTGGATTTGGACGTTCGGCCACCGAATAGGGCCGAACCTCTGCCGAATTGAATTAGGGACCGAAGCTTTGCACAGCCCTACTGTCTTCCCCCCATTGGATCACTTTTCCTCTGACATTTCATTGGTCTCCTGTGCTGGCTGGAAAAAAATCTCATGGGCTAGGAAAGGAATCAATGTAACTTACCCTTCTGTCAAAAGCAGACAGGGGCTGAGGGAGAAGGAGCACCAACTTCTTTTTTCATTTTCTCACTACAGGAAGCGACGTACCACCCCCACCAGAGTTGCTTAACAAGCGTAAGGATGGGCCACCTCCATCACAAACAAACTGGAAGTAAGTTGCACACCTTCCTTTAGTGTCATGGCAATGGATAATGTTGACCTTACATCCTTTACGAAATAAGGGGATTGATACTAGTGAGGAACAACTGGTGCATGTGTATATTGAAGCCAATATGGATAGGGATTATCCTGCTTCTGGTGGTGTGGTTAGACTAGGTAACCTCTGAAGAGCCCTTCCAGCCTGCTTTTCTAGGATTCTATGACCATGGCAGACAGTTGGCTTGCTTCTCAAAAGAAGAGTGAAGGCTTTTTGGCCAAAAACCAGTCAAGAAACGTCAAGGGTCAAGAGCCAGTCAAGCTTTGGTCTTCTGCGTTCTGGAGGGCTCTTCTCCATTTACACACTTCTCAGATAATAAGTGAGTCCCTATAATACAAGGGTACATCAAGATATATTTGCATAACCACGATCAGCATGAGCACCTCTGGGTGTACTTAGACTTATGTCAGCAAACCCAGGGATTTTATATAAGCGTGTCTAACATTTGCATATGGTCCCATGTACCTTTGTAACTGATCCTTAGGACAAACACTTCCAGAGTCTCTTACCCCTGTTGTCTTTTATTTACTTATTTTTTAGCATTCCTGCTGTCTCAGAAGATACAGCCAGAGACGCTTTCATAAAGTATGCAGACAGTAAATTGTGCTATAGCAGAACTCCAGCCATAGAAATGGTATTTCGGGATCTAAAGCCATTTAACACCTACAGAGTAAGTTCATCTTTTACAACTTGGTCCGAGACAGATTCAAGTTGGTGGAATTTTTCCCACTGATTGCAATCGCAACTTGACTGATGCCTTCTTTGACAGATCTTGGCGTGCTTTACATTGTAGGGGAAACAGAAAGGAAAGGCAATAAGAGAAAGAAATAACAAGGAACACAAACCTGTCCTAATTACTTTATAAATCCTCAGCGATGGCTTGGTTTAGAACCTGCTATTGTAGGTTAATTATTTGATTGCATTGCGATGGCCTTTTGGTCAATGGAAAGGCTTGTTTCTTAGACTATACAGCTATAGTCTTAACTAGATTTTTTTACGGGCTGTATGAATAACCTCTTAACTCCTACACTGGAATTGTTACTTTTATTTTGTTTATAGCTTGTAATTAATTTTTTTTTTTTAGTATTCTCTGGAGACTTTCACTGAAACAAGGTGCACGGACGTGAAGACAGTGCCTTACAATGGTAAGTAGGCTCCTGGTATAAATCTTATATGATTTTTCTCTTCTAATGAAAATGTTTTCATGGCTGTGACACACATTTTTATGAGAAGACAATGAATAATGTGCTGAGGAAATGTGGCCTCTTAATCAGCTACCTAACTGCAGTTTTTAACAATACAATAGGCCCTTATAGAAATATTATGACCCTTCATTATACATACTAAGCATGATAGAAAATCCATGGGTCAAAAACTATCTTGGATATGGAGATAAATTAAATACCTGAAGAAAACCAATGAACATTCTGAGCTGTACTGAAGATTTCCACTTAATTATACTGTATTTCACATACATTTACAACAAAAGAGGTGAAACATTGACTAGGAGATGGCAAAGTGGAAGACATTTGGGTTCTGCTTTTAAGTCATGTCTCGAGTAGGTCACAGTTTTTCACTTGGAAGGATTCTTTTTTTAAATTGTTTTAAAAATGAAATATTTACAAGGAAATTTCAGTTTTTAAACATTTTGTTTTAATTAGTTTTTTTGGTTACATATTAGAATGAAACATTTTTAGTAGTCTTTTTTCAGGTTCCCCCCCCCCCTTTTTTTCAGGAAAAAAGACAGGAAAATTTAAAAAATAAAGAGATAAGCCCGTGGTCCCTCATTTTAATATGGATTGTAAGCTATCTGGAGTAGGGATTGCCTTTTCTCCCCCTGTTTTTGTACAGCATCAAGCACAAGTCTTGGCTTCACAGCTTTACTGCAAAATGAAAAAATAGTATGACAGAGGAAGGAGGAACCAAAGACAAACTCTGCAAAAATGATACCAAAAGCTGGTCTAAGTCTATCCCAACTGTGCAGTTGGCCCAATAGAAGAGGTCACCGACAGAAATTCTTGCCTCTAATTTTTTTTTCCAGTTTAATAAAGCATTTGAATAAGAAAAGTCATTCCTTTTTTGAAATCTGTAGGTTAAAAATTACTTGACCTTTAAGGATGTTTTGCGGGTTTTTTGGCTGTCTCTAGACGCACTACGTCTTTACTGGCGGATTTTATTTGGGGGCCTTATTATATTTGGGTTTGGAAAAGCACTGTTCCACAGGAAGAAAGTAGAAACAAATGCACTGCATTTGGTTTTCACACAGTGTATAACTTTGTTCTTTTCAAGATCCGTGCCCATTCTGTATGTCAGAGACACTTTTACAGGCAAACTGGACATGGAGCCAGTTCTATATGGCCTAGAAACTAAAAGAACTGGACTGTAACCCAGAAGACATACACCTAACTCTTCCAGTTCTTGCTCTATGCCTCAGTTTCCCTACCTATAAAATGGGGGTAATGATAGTAGCTTCCTTCACAAAGCACCTCAAGATCTACTGATGTAAAGTACAATTGAGAGCTAAGTAGACGTATTGTTAAGATCCAAATTTAGTACACTTGTGATTAATAATAATCTATAAACACTTATGAATGCACTTTACTACCAACGATTTCAACTGGGTCTGCTCATGAGAATGGATATGAGTGTCTCTAAAATTGGGGAGGATTAATTCTAAACAGTTAGATAAGCATAAATTAGCAGCTAATATCTTAGTAGGATTTATTATGAGTGTAATCACATTGTTTTATATAATTCTACTTAATGGGATAGAGCAGAAAATTAGTATAGATTAACAGAGGGATCTCTTGATATCTGACTTAACCATCTTAACAGGAAATCAACAGAATAGGCACAGATATGGCATGACTTAAATGCAGGTCTCAGAAGATATCTAGTGTTTTGTACTCACTGCAAATTCTGTCTCCCTCAGGTGAATTTGTTGACTCCTATATGCTTGGTGCTCCCCCGCTACTATGGAATATACAGGTGGAAGTTCCTCCTATGTTCACAGATCACATACAGAGAGTCAAAGTACCTCACACTTCATTAGTAAAGGTATCATAATAAATAACCTAATCCTGTGTTTTGGCAAGATTACCAGTTGATATGCTTAAAAAATAAAACGGTGGGTATTTTTTAGTCTTCACTGCTATGCTGTCACTGTTTCGACAGATAGAAATACACAGTGGCTAGTTAACAGGCGTGGTGGAAGCCTTGGATTAAACAGGAAATTGAAGTCTTCTGAGCCTGTGATCATATCTTACTCCAAGTTGGTTTAATTGTTCTTCCATTGAATACAGTGGTGGTACTTATCATGGCGCTCACTGGGAACAGAGGTAGGGCAGTGCTGAATATGTTTGAAAATCTCATTCATAGAGAAAGAAGGGAGGGCAGCTGTCCCGAAGCCTGTATACTGTTCCTCAGTAAAACAGGTTCTGGCTTCAGACCTTGCAATCCTTCCACGATGAGATGCCGTGCCAGCCTCCAGGATAGGTGAAGTAGGCAAAGTTAGGGATACACATGTAAAACATGTAGTATTTGCTGGCAATAATTCTCTTAAAAAAGGGCAATGTGACAACATTTCAGAGTTCGCTGTTGAACAACCGGAGACACCAAGTGCTTTCTATAACAGGCCACGGGCAAATGGTACATTTGTTGCACGTTATATGAGTTTCACGCAACAAATTCTCACATGCTAACTGGTCACACATTAAAATTATCACAGGATACTTCCATGCCACAAAGTTGCTGTGTCTGGTCTGCCATTTTATCCAGGGATAAAATAGTCTAACACCTAGCATGTTGCAATTCGTTGCATGGTACTCATATATAATGCGTGATTGTGGCCAGAGGCAGTTTGGTTAAGTCAGTACACAGTTGTTTAGGAGCTCCTGGACTCGTTCGTGTTTGTTCACAGGTGCAACTGAGTCGTGGTTTTCAGTGATAACATCTGTGTTGAAACTGAAAAGGATAGTGACAATATTCTGTGAAAAAGGACATGTCTTTCTAGAGCTAAACATCATAAAAGAAGAGTCAAAGAAGCCAACAACATGACAAAGGCAGTTGTGTCTAAGATCTCTGAAATCAGTTGTTTTGCTTCCAAGTGATGTATCAAAATCTGGTTGCGAATGCTCTTCCAGTTTGCTTCTGGAAATAACCTACATAACAAAGAAGGTTTTGTTTCTTCTGATAGTTCTGAGAGGAAGAAGAGAACCAGAATAAACTTGTCACCGGTGAGGTTGCTCCACTTATTTATGTGGATATGCCTTTGAGCAACAGCAGCTTGATGCAACTGCAGTTATTTGAAGAATGTGGAAAAATCTACAGAGGAGGAAACGCTGAACATTGTACTGACAGATCCTGCTAAACCACTAGTGACAGTCTTTGTCTTGTTTTGAATGCTGGGCAGAGCCATCAAATAGGAAATATTTTCTTTTTGCTTTCTTCTTTCAATAAGGGAAGAAAACTTTCAGGTTTTCATTTTTGGTGCCAGCTTTGCAATTGAAAAGGCAGAAATTGAGATTGGCTTCCACATCACACTTCAGCTGATTGTGTTTATTGCTTCTGCCGAGTGTTATTTTACTCCTAGATATTTCATTTTAGCCCACAATGGTGTTCAGGACTGGAGAACAGAGAGGATCTTCTTGCTAGTGATTTGCTATCCTATGTGGGAGAAACTTAGAGGTTAATCTGAAGTGAGATGGTGTGGTTGATAAAGAAAAGCAGTGCCAAATCAACCACACCATCTCGCTTCAGATTAATCAGCAGTGCCAAATCAATTCTGTGACTGGAAACTGGCAGTCTGTCTTGGAAAGGCCTTTTGATTTCACCAGGCTACATGGAATTGAAAATAGGCATAGACAAGATCCAGTGGACAAGCTCTGTTCACTTTTCTATAGGAAAAAAGGACTTTAAAAAGGTGTGGAGTTTTTAGATCAAGTTTATATTGCAAAGAAAAAGAGTCAGGGGAGTGGGAGCATAAGGAGAAGAGTAACAAAGGGTGTGGGGAAAGGATGGGTGGGGATCATCAGAAGATAAGGGAGAAGCTATGCCCACACCCATCTCACTCACGTGACGGGTCGTTGGCCTATTTGTGTTGTGGCACATTGCAGGGGCTGAAGCCGATGTTCTTGTGGACCCTCTCACAAAAGTCAGTCTGCAGAACAGAAATGTGGTACTTCACAGTGTAATGTAGGACCTGCGGTAGGAGGGCTGCAATGTAGCTGTACAGCTCTTCAAGAACCTTGAATGAGCGACCCTAGATAAGTGCAAAGAATGAGCGCCTATGATGATACCCTAGTGAAACCCTTTGATCACTGATCGTCCATGTTTTATAGGACGGGGGGTGTGGAGGAGGAATGTTTCATATTACTTTGTTTGAGAATGGATAGGCAGCCAGACTGAATATTGTATGCACCAAATAAAAGAAATGTAAAGCATGTGCTTCCCTTTGAAGTGTCTTTCTTTTTTACTTTAAGGGCTGTTTTGACTGTGCAGCGTCAGGTAGGGTTCGCTGCTGGAAATGCAACGGGCGAGGTCAGGTAAGTCGTCGCATCCAAAAGAATCCTTTCCTAGTGCTGAATGCATCTTGGGGAGGGGTGCTAAAAGGTGACCCGGGCAAGCACCTGGGATCAAATAGTGTTGAGGTGAAAGGAAGGAGAATCATCTTGGTTGTGAGGTGTTCACTCAGGGAATTTTCCAAGTGGTTACAGTGACCTCAATTAATGGGCCTACCTGCCTAGTGAGGTGCTAAAGCCATGGATAGATGTTACATTTGTAGTGCCAAATCCATCCTTGTAGTGATTAAAGGGAGCATACAGCCATTCAAGCTGTTTGTAGCACTGCAGAGATGCTGAAAGCGCTACAGAATAGTTGTACTTTCAAGGAGCAACATCTGTATTTCATAGCTCTAGGTGTAATGCCCAGGCCGTCCTGGGGTGGGAGAGCTGCTATGGGGGGCCCTGGTGGAGATGGGCTGGCTTCACATCCAGCCGCTCGCCACCCCCCACCACCGCCCCGTCCAGGCCCTGCACCCCGCCACAGTCATCTCTGTACAGTTACACGTAGCACTATGGGAGTATCTAGGACCCCCAGCATCCCAGAGTCCTCTGCTCTTCCTCCCACCCAAGGGAAGCAGAGGCAGAGTGGCTGGGTCTCTGATAGCCCACTCGGTGGTGAGCTGTCAGGCAGCCTGCTGCTGCCGTAGCCAACAAAGTTACAGCTCTGCTGGCCGTGTGGCTGCAGGCTTGCCTGGGCTTTGCTGATCAGCTGCTTGGTGGACCCCGGGCAGGGGAGGTTCTGCACAGCCCCCGTATACGTCCAGCCACAGAGCTGGGCAGCTGGGGACTCTGCCATCCAAGCACTGACACCTGCCTCCTTCCCCTCCAGGGGTGAGGACAGGCTATCTGTGACCAGGTTCCCCATTGACCAGGGTCCTTATACTTCCCATAGAAGGAAATAGTAACTGTAATCTCATCAGACTGCCCAGGTCGGATTGTATTTATTTGACTTTTCCATGTAATCAATTTAGATAGAGTGCTGGGTGTGTCATGGTAATCGGACGTGGGGCAATGATAACAGGTGTTCACACTGCTCAGGACGTGGCTGCGAAAGGTGAGTCCATGCTTAAGGAGAAGCCAGATGAGCACTTCTTTAGGTGAATTAGCATCAGGGTCTAATTACTGCGTGTTAGCAGCAGAAGTGAAATACCTCTGTGTTCAGGGGCAGCTCTGAGTTGGGCCCTCAGGTGAGGCTGAGTGACCTAACCTAGCTGTGTAAGTACTTATTAGACTAAAGCAACATGAGATATTCTTAGGAGGGGGTTGGTGCTAAGTTGAGCTGGACAAAGCTTTTTGCCAGCAACATTTTTGGGGTGGAAAAATGCTGATTGGATGACCTCAAAATCTTTTGGACTTGACATCATTTATTCTTTCAACCCCTCCCCCCAAATGCTGGAAATCAAAGCATTTCTGCATTTCGTGTACAAAATGTTTAAATGTTTCAATTCATTGTGGTATTTGTTTAGCTATTTCTTTAAATTATAACCAGTCAGAATAAACCAGTTTCTCCTTCAATTTTTTGGCATCGCTGCTATGCAACTATGGTTCATTTCTGTAGGTCTCTTCCTAAGACTTGCATGAGTTCCCAGCAGAGTCCAGTACTCACCAGGCCACAGGTTAGGCATTATCCAGTCCCCTCTGCAGTTCTCCTTTTGAAGGTGACTCTCTGGACTGCCAGGAGAGGGCCAGGAGGCAGAGAGCAGTTTGGAGAGTGTGTGGCTCATGAGCTAGATGCTGCCTTGAAAGCGGGGAGCCTGGGTTCCAGGCTGGACCCTTGCAACCAATGGGGCAGAAATGTCCTCCCTGCTCTGTACCCATTTTAGACAATGGATATTAGCTGTAATGTGAAGTGGCTCAGCTTCAAGAAGAGGGTTGGAAAGGGAACTAGCTAATCTGCAGCTTGGTGGTTAGAGTGCTATGCTGGCGGTTCAGGTTCAATTCCCCAGGGGGACCTAGAACCTGGCGCTTCATTTCTTCGTGACTTCCCTATCCATTAGCTTAGTGAGCTAAAATAGTATGCATTGTTGTGACCTGTCTGACTTTTGGGACTTCTGCTCACTCCGCTACAGGTATACAGAGCCACAGGCTGATTAGCCATGTGGTGGATGTTTGCCTTGTGACTGATCTCTCTCTCTCTCTACTTGTATATCATGGTGTTTTCCTTTGGTTAATTGTCTCTGTTTTTTTAGATAGCGCTTCAGTGGCAAAAGCATCATCCGTACCGGAAGGGTAGCACTGAATCTCTGCGCTAGGAGAACATTTTTTTTAGTGTTTTGGTAGCATCAGCTGCCCAATACATTGCTGTGAAATTGTACTGTTGCTATGAGAATTACTGTTAGAAGGTGAATGTGGAGTTAAAGAGAAGAGACTACACTGATTACGTCACATAGAGCTTTATTTTTTTTCAATATTTATTTAGAACATGACCCTGAAAATACTTACCTGTGTGTTACCAGTCAGTAGGGTGACAACTTCAGTGAATTCAGTTCCTTCACTGGGGATTCATCCCGGCAGTAAAGCATATTCCAAATTATGCATGTGATCTGGATTGGACTCCTAAATTGATGTCAGTGTGCACATACACATACCAGATTAAATACATATGAAATTACTGTTGTGATAATGAAACGGATGGTGAGACTCTTTTTCTTTGCCTGCAGATGCATCATTTGCTCTGGTGAGGGGCTCAAGAAATGTGACACCTGTGAAGGAAGAGGACAAATGCTGTCTTACACTGAGCTGCAAGTCAAATGGCAAGTCTCATATAAATGAGAAAGTCTTAGTTCCCACTCTGTTTTTTCTGTCCATGACACAATCAGTATTTAACAGGCCAATATTCTGAGACGTGGGGGCAAGATTGGGGGTGTTGATGTCCTGCAGGAAGGGAAACATTGGGTCTTCAAGAACATGGTGAGTTTTTGAGCATCTGACTGCTCATACACACACAACGGCAAACTACATTTGAGATATAAAATACGTTATATATATAAAATATTTTCTATATATAATATATATATTTTTATATATTTATTATAAATAATATATATTTATTATATATATACTGTGTGTGTGTGTGTGTGTGTGTGTGTGTGTGTGTGTGTGTGTGTGTGTATATATATATATATATATATAGGAAGGCTTATTTGAAGAAACCTGGGTAGTGTAGGTGTGTGATCACATTTGCATGTGCTTGTGGCAAGCCAGGGTAGATCTTGTGAAAACTTACAGAAGGCAGAATGGAAACTTAAAAATAATCCTTCTCCAAATATAGTATCACAGTTATATACTTAAACAGATCCCATGTAAGCAGCTCAGCTCCTGGTGTTCTGCCAACAGCAAATAAAGATAGGTGAGGAATGGGCTCCATGTCATATTACTGAATCATTGATAGTTATTCAGGGAGGACCCCCCTGCAGAATTGGAGGGTAATTCTAAGCTAGTGCTCTATCTTGTTTGACTCTCTTGGTCTCTATATTGAATTATAATTCAATTAATGCTGGTTTGACTTTAAAACTTATTTGTTATTCATGTGCTGGCCCTGACATCTGCTTACAAAGTTTTGCTATGTTTATTGTTTTATTAATCCCTTTTTCAAAGCGGAAAGCAAAGTGCAAAGTTGATTCACTTTGGTACAAAGAACATAGACAAATAAGCCACCTTGATGTTGGTAACAGAAGTGAGGACTCACTGCCACTGTAATCTGTAAATCTCAAAGCCCAAAGCAGCACGCCTCCGAGTTATCATTAGAAAAATAAAAATAAAACCTTGTGTTTATTCTGAAACATCTACTACTGGGGACTTACGAACTGATGGATGAAGTCCTCTAACAACTCAGCTTTGTGGAATATTGTGATCTTTTAATACAGGAACAAGTTAGGAAGCGGGCCTCAAATCCATTTTCAGTCACTAATAGAAATATTTGTCTCCTTGTCCTTATAGGAAAAATAACATTTTTGAATATGTGGTGGACCAGAAATGTGGGTTTCCTGCCAAACACTTCAAAGCTGTCGGGGGAGAGAAGATATTTGTTGATGAACAAGCCATGGTAGTTAAACTCTGCACTCCGATACCTATTAAAATGACACAATGACAGAACAACCTGCGCTACTTGAGTTGGAGTTTCAAAGAATTCACACTTGAAAAATCAAAGAAGGAATCTGAAAACCAAAACCAAGTGTTTTGTTTTCCTCTTTACCAATATAACAACACCACTTACTTTTTCAGTACAGTATTTTTTTGTTTTCTTTTGATTTTTGCTTTACTAAGAAAGGAAAATTGTGTGTATAAAAGGACTTGGTGCCAAATACTTTTTAGTCAATCCACAGTGCTGGCATAATTTTCAGAGCCACTGAGCAATCCCAAATCCCAAATGAAATCAAGGCAACTGAGAAGTGTTTAGCACCTTTCAGAAATCAGGCCACATCTCATGATAGAGGACAATCCTATGGTTTTGGAAATCAGATCAGATTTTGCAGCTTGTAGGTTGTAGGTCTTTTTCCGCCAGTTTACATGTTGTCAGGAGCTTTCAAGAAGAAAATGTAGAAATGTAAATACAGTTTCTTCTTATCCTACTGGCTGCTCATGTAGAAGCAGGGCATCTCTTTCAAACTGGTTCTGTGTTCAGACAATGCCTTGCAAAATAGTACCCCACATGTTACTGAAGTACAAATAGCAATAACAAGAGACCACCTTTAGAGAGAGCCTGGTAAATAAATTGTTTCTGGAGCACGCTTCATCTTACACAAACCGACCTTTGTAGCAGCTACAAAAGAGGTGACAAACACTGATTTCCTTCAGGATAGATGATGACTACATTGCAATTTTGGTACAAGCTGCAAACAAAGCTATAGTCAAGTGTGAACACATTACTGGGAATCCTATTCAGTGAAGTCAGAGAATACTTTCTGTACCCATGTACACGGGCTATATAGGGTATAAAACAGCACTTCCCCCTGTCTGACTTAACCTTAAAACAAACCCTTTAGTTTTTAAAAAGTGCAATTACATACTCGAGCTTGGAAAATGCTGGGGAAAGATACCAGGAAAGAATGCTATCATTTTCTTTACAACTACTTTGAGGTATGTGAGAGAAATCCTACAGAACTGTATTCAAGCGGGTTGCTTTCCTTCATGCAAGCAGGCCCATTGAAGTGACTGGGCAAGATCCCCGGGTGGTGTCATCTGTCGTGGTTCTATTGGTGTAGCTTGCTGATGTGCCCTAAAACCCAGGACTGGGATGGGCCCAGTATTTGGAAACAACTGTGATCCCTCTTCTGTATTTGTGTTAAATGTTCTCTTTTCCCCAGGTTTATCCTGTGGTGAATTTTCCCGATCCTTCCGTAAATCAAGCTTCCCAAAATGCTATTCAGCAACACCATGCTCAGTTTGCATCTGCAGCTCGTGTGCTGCGACAGGTGAGTTAGCCCGAGTCTAACAACAAGGCAAGTAATTTGTGGAAAACAGACTGTATCCACTTTCAGGTAGTCTTAGTGATATTGTTGCCAAGATAGTCTAGGAAATGTGTGAGAGGCAAGGGTTTTTGTGGGCAATATCTTTTATTGGACCAACTGCCTGGTTGGGATAGACATGACAAGCTTTCAAAAGCAATATGATCTTTGGGTGGGTCCAGTTCTTTGGGCATGTGGTTTGCAGTGCCAAAATTTGACATCCCAGTGTCAAAAACACTGCTGCTAAAACAGAAAGTGCTGTGATGCATGCGGCAGCAGCGTGCACCACCAGAAATGGAGCCTGGCCAACCAGAGCTACATTCTGGCTGCTAGCCAGGCTTTGAGTGGCCAGATCGGTGCCACTGATGCCCAGGGAGGCCCTCAGGACCCCAGATAAGGTTGCTGAGGCTAGTACAGGTGCTGGCCCAGTCTTTCCTACTCCACCTCCCTTATCCCACTGGGGTCAATTTGCTGCACGCTGGAATGCACATGCAGGGGCATTCTCTGGGACAAAAAGCAGTGGCACAAACTATTTGCTTTGCGGGAAATGCATGCTCCTGCACGTGCATGCTCATCTGGATGTGCCCTTTGAGTCTATCCTAACCATGCAGTTCATCCAATAAAGATATCACCTACAACAACCCTTGCCTCTCTGGGGTGCACAGTGAGCAGTTTGTGCTGGAGTTTATTCATAGATTCATAGATTAAGGGTCGGAAGGGACCTAGTAGATCTTCTAGCCCGACCCCCCGCCAGGGCGGGAGAACAATAAAAAACCCCAAAAAGAGAAATGGGACTCAAACGAGTTCAGCCAGGTAGGCATCCAGCCTCTTCTTAAAGACCCCCAGGGTAGGGGCCAGCACCACTTCCCTTGGAAGTTGGTTCCAGCTCCTAGCCGCCCTAACCGTGAAGTAGTTTTTGCGGATGTCCAATCTATACCTCCTCTCCATCAACTTGTGCCCATTACTCCTTGTTATGCCAGCGGGCGCTAGGGGAAACAGCGTCTCCCCCAAACCCTTCTGGTCCCCCCTAGTGAGTTTATAGACGGTCACCAGGTCCCCCCTCAGCCTTCTCTTGTGGAGGCTGAATAGGTTCAGGTCCCGCAGTCTCTCACTGTAGGGTCTGCCCTGTTGTCCCCGGATCATGCGGGTGGCCCTCCTCTGGACCCTCTCCATGTTGTCCACATCCCTCTTGAAATGGGGCGCACAGAACTGGACACAATACTCCAGCTGTGGCCTGACCAGCGTCGCATAGAGGGGGAGGATCACCTCCTTGGCTCTACTCGAGATGCACCTGTGGATGCACGACAAGGTCCGGTTAGCCCTGCCAACCATGACCTCGCATTGTCGGCCCATGTTCATCTTGGAGTCAATAATGACTCCAAGATCCCTTTCTGCCTCCGTGCTCTCGAGTAAGGAGTTCCCCATTGTGTAAGTGTGCTGCTGGTTCCTACTGCCCAAGTGCAGCACCCTGCACTTGTCCGTATTGAAACGCATCCTGTTCCTGTTAGCCCACCCCTGTAACCTATCCAGATCCCTCTGCAATCTCGCCCTCCCTGCTAGCGTGTTCACCTCCCCCCAAATTTTGGTGTCATTTTCAGTTCAGGATATTGCTCCTGAACGCAGCACTTGCACATGCACCTGGGACCTCAGCACATGTGGAGCAGGCCTGCACATGTATTTTGCTGCATGTTAACTACTCCATTGTAGGATAGTACTTGTGTCAGGCAGTACTATCCTACAGTGGACTTAATTAGTTTACTGCAGCCTAAAAGCCCTGGATATGTAGACAATGATGCTTAACTGCCAAGCTAATTAGTTGGTTCCGCAGTGAAGCATTTTGTGTAGATGCACCCTGTATCAGCTTATCGAGTCTAACTGTTGCCGTTTAGATATTTTAAAAAATTCTTCAAGCATCAGAGAAAAAGCTCTGCATTTAGCTGGACAATGCTATATATTAAAAGGATTTTCTTAGGCACCTGAATATCAAGAAAAAATCAACCCTTGATGGGAAAGAATTCAGTAACTAAATGAAATTCAGTAAAATAAGGGGTGTAAAAAGAGAATTGATGTCGAGTTAGAGGATGGGAGTGGAAGACACATGCTCCTGAGTTGAAATATTAGTTCTGCACCTGAATTGTTGTGTGTTACTTTGGCAAGTCTTCACACCTCAAATTCCCAACCTGTATACAGGGATTTAACATTCACACTTGCACCAGGGTAGTATACTAAGTAGTAATTCTCTAGGGTTTAAAAGATGTTAAATACTATATAAAGCACTTGTGAGAATCTAATTCTGAGAGGCTATACATCCTCCTATACTATAAAGACATGGATTCATTATTTTTGTACTCTTTCTTTTTCAGAGGCAAACCATTGAGTTAATTTTTCTCACACAAGTGGAGTATGAATGGAAGGGGACACTGTATTCCTACTATGTCTATGGAAATGAAAATGAGGTGTATGCAGAACATTACCCCCAAAAATGTTGCTGCTCCGTCATGTAACTCACACATCAGTCCTCAGGACTCCAAGGTGGATGGCTTGCTTTCCAGAACCGAACGAGCGAAGACATCATCTAACAATGTGCTCAGTTGTTTTTAGTTTGCTGTTGAAGACCACATACATTGGTTGAGGTGCAATGGGAAAGGAAGGGGAGAATGAGAAGGCCTAGCAAGCAGATTCCCAGATTGGAATCTAGACTGCATGCATGTTGCAGTCTTTCTGGAAGTTTTGCTATGGACGTTGCTGCCTCTACCCTGTCAGTGGTAAAAAATTCAGCTATGAGTACAACAGTGTTTAATTATGGTCGGAAGGCTGTGTAGACATGTACTTATTGACCAACTAAAGAAGACATATCTACATAGAGCACAAGCTTTCGTGTACCAAGTTCACTTCATCAGATGCACAGCATACATACCCTGTTCATTTACTTAATAAAGGTGCATATCTACCCTACCTTCTGACTGACTCAGACTAACATGACTAACTATCTCTCTTCATTTAATTACGTTACCTTGTATGGCACTACTCAAGCATATATGGCACTACTCCCGGGTGAGGGAGATTCGTTACCCTCCATCGAAGCTGATCTTGTGAAGGAACACCTTGACAGGCTGGATACCTTCAAGTCAGCCGGCCCTGACGGTTTACACCCAATGGTACTCAAAGAGCTGGCAGACATCATACCTCACCCCCTGGCACAGCTCTTTGAGAACTCCTGGGGCTCTGGTGAAGTGCCTGAGGATTGGAAGAAGGCCAATGTGGTGCCTATTTTCAAAAAAGGGAG
>NW_017728997.1:2076899-2084522 GCF_001723915.1 Gavialis gangeticus
GGACTGGACAAATTCACTGATGACACCAGACTTTGGGGTAAAGCATCCACACCTGAGGACAGGAGGATGATCCAGGCAGATCTTGACAGGCTCATGAAATGGGCGGATGAGAACCTGATACTGTTTAACACCAAAAAATGCAAGGTTCCCCACCTTGGGCAGAAAAACCTGCAGCATGCTTATAGGCCGGGCAGTGCTATGCTGGTTAGCACTACAAGTGAAAGGGACTTGGGGGTCACGATTGACCACAAGATGAACATGAGCCTGCAGTGTGATGCTGCGGCTAGTAAAGCGACAAAAACGCTGGCTTGCATCCATAGATGCTTCTCAAGCAAATCCTGGGACATCATTCTCCCATTATACTTGGCCTTGGTGAGGCTGCAGCTGGAGTACTGCGTCCAGTTTTGGGCTCCAAAATTCAAAAAGGATGTGGAGAAGATTGAGTGAGTGCAGAGGAGAGCCACGTGCATGATCAGAGGTCAGGATAACAGACCTTATGATGAGAGGCTGAGCTATGGGACTCTTCAGGCTGGAAAAGCTCAGGCTCAGGGGCGATCTGGTGGCCACCTATAAGTTTATTAGGGGTGTTCACCAGGATCTGGGGGAACATCTGTTCACCAGAGTGCCCCAAGGGCTGACAAGATCAAATGGTAATAAACTCCTTTGCAGCTGTTTCAGACTGGACATAAGGAAGAACTTCTTTACTGTCTGAGCTCCCAAAGTTTGGAATAGACTGCCGCCGGAGGCGGTACAAGCACCCACTTTGAATGCCGTCAAGACACTTTTGGGTGTTTATCTTGCTGGGATCCTATGATCCCTGTTGACTTCCTGCCCCTGGGCAGGAGGTTGGACTCGATGATCCTCCAGGGTCCCTTCCAGCCCAAATGTCTATGAAATCTATGAAATATTCTTGGTCTTCATTTGACTTTCCTTGTTTCAAGGACTATATCTGAGTTGGGGAACACAGGGAAACTAGTCCTGAATCTTTATCTTTCATTATTAATAGTAATACAAATAATGTAATCCTATGGGCCAAAATCTGCTCTGCTTCCTAGAAGGATAATGCAACTGGCTTTAATAATCCTAAACCAATGCGTATTAACCTGATATTAATCCAGATATATAAGATACTAATAGGGTGTGTCTACACATAGCCCTATGGTGACATAGCGGCACACTGCGGTGATGTAACGATCATATGGGTCTACATGTGATCACCAGATACATTGCCATAGTAGCTTGCTCCCTCCCCTGGTATAGTGTGCTGCTATGGTGACATAGCGGTGAAATCGAACCATGTGCCATGCGCACAGCACAGTACATCCATACTGCACCATGCTTTCATACTTCCAAAAGGAAGTAGCAACATCACCATAGAGTGACATGTAAACTTGCACATAGTGGATCAAAAGCAGTTGCATCCCTGCACTTCAGTAAAGCTGAGACCAAATTCCCCTTTGGCTATGGATTCATGTACTGACAAAATGTTGAAATGTTCACATAAACCCCCAGAATTTGCTAATAGCAAGGTTTTATTAGTAACTCTCCAGCAAATGGCAGGTGGATAGAAACAGTAGATATGATATAGGATGCTTATCCACAGCAGAGCAAGTCTTCAATAATATCAGTCAGTCATCAATAGTAGAGTCTGTGCCTAATATTCAAGCTGGACTTAAATTATTCTGAAATAATCTTAAAATGAAGATTATTCAGCATGGATTCACTAAGGGCAAGTCATGCCTGACCAGCTAGATTGCCTTCAATGGTGAGATGACTGGCTCTGTGGATGTGGGAGGGCAGAGGACGTGATATACCTTGATTCTAGCAAGGCTTTTGATATGGTCTCCCACAGTATTCTTGCAAGCAAGCTAAGGAAGTCTGGGTTGGACGAATGGACAGTAGGGTAGATAGAAAAATGGTGGTCTTAAAGGGCAGTAATCAATAACTCAATATCTAGTTGGCAGCCAGTATCAAGTGGAGTGTCCCAGAAGTTGGTTCTAGGGCTGGTTTTGTCTGATATCTTCATCAATGACCTGGAAGATAGCATGGAGCGCACCCTCAGTCAGTTTGCAGATGACACCAAGCTGGGGGGAGCAGTAGATTCGCTGGAGGGTAGGGCTAAAATTCAGAGTGACCTAGACAAATTACAGGATTGGACCAAGTGAAATCTCATGAATTTCAACAAAGATAAGTGCAAAGTCCTGCACTTGGGACAGAGCAATCCCATGCACCGGTACAGGCTGCGGGCTGACTCACCGGGCAGCAGCTCTGTAGAAAAGGACCTCAGGCGGGGCTGTTTCCATGGAGGCAGGACCTGGGCTGGCACAAAATGCAGTCCCTGTGGGAGGTGCTGGGCCCTAGGTGACAGCCCAAGTGGCCCCGGCGCTGCCTGAAGGTGTATGGTCCTGCACCATGCTGCGCAGGGCCAGACCCACAACATGCAGCACGGGTTGTGCCAGGTCTGTGGCAGCCGGGGCTTCGCTGTGCCACTGGGGGCTCTGGCTGCAGCGGGCCCTGAGAGCCCAACAGCCGCTGCTGCTAGGGGCGAAAGAGAGTAACACACACGGTCACCATTTTGGGTCATTAAAAACAATTGTGGTCGCCAACTAGGTAGTCAAATACTTTCGGTTTCACTTAACGTTTATTTTTTCAGGAACCAATTAAGAGCACTAAGTGGAGGTTGCGTGTATCAAATTTAGAGCCTGCACTGGAAATATGTAGTGCAGGGAACATTTTTTTGTTCTCAGCGTGGTTTGAGATGCCACAAGAGGTGCGTGCGTGCTCGTCTGGACGCGCCCTAAGAGTCTTTCTTTTGACTTTCGTGGTCTTTGGATAAGATCCACATTGCCTGGTTTTCCCCATTCACAATCACATTTTATCATACTTAACATGCTTGACTTGGATTTTTCTGGGTGCTTGTATCCCACCTCATCTTGCCATGTGATTGCTGAGCACACATATGGATATGTTTTTGTAATATGTAAATGTAACATTAGAACAATATGTGTAAGTAATAGTCCTGTCAGAAACAAACTGATAAGGGCAGATGCTATGTGATTCTTAGACATGCATATGCATATATTTTAATATGCAAATGACATATTAATATATTATGCATAAGTTACATCCCTGTCGGGAACAAACCGACCAGGACAGCTGTATTAACAGAAGAACCACATACTTTTAAGAATCCAGTTTTTATTTTCCACATCCTTTTCATGGGATATAACCAGAATCGTCTGCTTTATTTAATACGTATTCTGTATTTTAAGTGGCTCCAATAGTTGAAAGAAGAAGTCTGGCAGAGCTATATATACACATACCTACAACATTCAATGGTTTTTAAATTGCCTCCCAGACCACTAACAAGTGTCAGACCTGTGTGGATCAACAATAGTGCTGAAATGTCTGGTAACCAGCTCTACTCAGTCTTTGGTCTTAAAGATGGCCAACAACAATTCAGAAAGGTATCAAGTCATTTTTTCCCTGTTGTCACACCTAATATCTCCAGCTATGGACCAGGGCCCCAGTACTTGGCGCTGTAGAAAAACAGAAGAAAAAGGAGTCCCTGACTATATAAGCTACAACCTGGTGCTACAATAAGTGCCATAAGCTAACCAGTGCTAATGACTGCAGGAAACATTTTCAAAAATACAGAAGGGACTTCAAAAACTCAGCCCGACAGAACTTAATTTGCTAAATTATTTAGATATTTCTGAAAAGTTCACTTGGAGGGCAGCTTTTTGCTCAATATTGACCCACTTTCAGAGACATTTGCTATTGCAAAATTACTCCCGGAACAAAATTCATTAATTTCAACTATAACAGTGAATGGTAAACACTGTAAAAAATGGACTGTAAAAAACTGTCCAGATTCAGTTCCTTTAGAATCCAGTGATCAAATGCTGCAAGAATCAAGTGACTATTGAAACACCTCCCCAACTAGAAATATGCAGCCTTAATTTGGGGATGTTTAGAAAACATCTCTCTGTTAGCGACCTGCTATACAGGCCTACAGGACATTGGTATTTCAGTCTGCTGTAGAAGGGGGACAAACGATGGCATGCAGATTTGGATTTGGGTAGAAATCTGAGTTAGTGGTCTGGACTTCAGAAAAGTGACTTTGAATTTATACCAGTAAATGGAAAGTGTGTTGAGTTCGTTGTAATAATATACTTACTCAAAAAACATATACTAAAAAATGTTATTTTCACAATAAGCTCTTTTCAGTAGGTTAGTTCCGGTGTTGTATCATTTATAGTTCTGTAGCACCATCTAGTGTGTAGTGATGGCACTGGGAACAGTATATTCCTTTTTCTTTAGCGTCTAAGAGTTTCAGTGGGCCATATTCTTGCTCACAGCAGTCTTACACAAGTGCAGCTTGTTGTCACTCAGCAGGAGATGGGGTTACATCCTGGAACACCATTAAAGGTCCTTAGAATTGCACTTCTGTGAGATTGCACCTGTATAAATGAGAATCTGGTAGGCTTCATTTTATTGTTTCTTTTCAGGTAGCATAGGCAATAGGTTGTTTACTAGCAAATAATAATTATATCCCAGAGAGTTTACAGAGTTAGACCTGGAATGGAGAAGCTCTAAAGTCAATGGAAAGATTTCCATTGGATCAGGTCCCAGAGGCAGGATCGAGTCCAGTAGTATTAGGATATTACTGTTAGTGAAACATTTATATCGTGAATGTATAAGAACTCAGAAACACTAATGTAGTGACTGACTGCGCACTGAACTTATGTTGTTACAGGTTTAAACCAGTTTCTGACCACTTAAACCAGTTTATGTGTAACTTCCATCCCTAGCCCTATAGAACAGTGATGGAAGGATGCCTCCAAGGATCCAAGGAATTGGTATGCATGACTGAGAGCAGATGGGTGGGGTGTGCCTGGGCTTCTGGGCTACACCAGAGATGTGACATTAGGTAATACCCCAAGAAATCAAGGGCTTGATCCTGTTCCATTGAAATCAATGGGAGAATTTACATATCACTGGGCATCTTATTAAGGGCATGGCGAACTGCTGGTTGGTGATAGGGCACACAACATTTTGTGTGTACTATTCTTCACCCTCCCACCCCTGCTGCTCATGGCAAACAGGACCACAGATGATTAATTACAACATAGCATACCTTGGCTGCTTAGCAACTTTGTCTCTGCAACAGGAAATGGAACTTCTGCAAAAGTCCCAAATTCGTGACTGCTTGCAAAAGTGACACTCAGAGCAGAACAGATACTAAGAGACCCTCAGTAATAGCAGTCAAATAGGCTCTGCTGATTTGCTTTAATACAATGAGAAAAACCATGTGCAAACTGGTTTCCAATATGATTTGTTAAGCAGCTGTTTAATAAAATAACTCAAACTGATCCTAGCAGATTACATACCAGTTGGGTGACAAGTTATAAAACCCCAGGGAGAACTGCATAATCCTGTATCTTCCAATTTCACGTAGCCATTGCAACTTCCTCTAACTGCAAGGCCTCTTAAAACTGACAACCAACACAGGATGTGTCATTTGTCAAGCAAGCAGCAGTCTTTCAGCAACAATGGAGCAAGAGCAGCTGATCAGGTGAGCTTAAGAAAAAAGAATTTGTATTTCTTCTCAAAAATGAATCCTATGCAGTTTGAAGGATCGTGGAAGCAATCAGTCACTCTGTGAGATATATTAATATAATAATTAGAGGAAGCATGATATTGAGGTTTATTTAAACAAAAGTTAAAAATCAGGGGGGAGGATTTGTTAATATAACTCAGTTGAACTCTTTTAGGTTTAATGGTATAGTCTATAAAAAGTAAAAGTACTCCACTCAATGTGTGTTGCTATTGGGTCAAAGAAAGTTTTCTATAAAAGTTCTGCTTAATGCCAATTGAGGCTATCAAGTAATGTTACTTTCTCTGTGTTGTCTAGCAGAAGGTTTACCAAGGTGCCTGCCTTCTGTGTCATGACTACAAGAGATGTTTTATTTCCTCCTGCAATTCCCATTTTTATGGGTTTGCTGCTCAGGAAAATAAAATCTTTGCTCACTGAAACATGACAGAGATGCTGTCAAGGGGAGAAATGCAGTACACAAAACCATGTTCAATTGTGAATGCAGGAGATATATCTGTAAAAGCCCACACGCTTATAAGGATGCACATTTGCCATTAGTTAAAGGTTTGTGCCTAATTTTCTCTTTGAAACCTAGCAAAACAATTACATTCTAAGTTAAGGATGAACTGTAATAAATATTTGTCCTTCTCCTCTGAAAAAAACTCTATTCATTGGAATACCTAAAGACTGCATTGAACAATAATGTTACTACAGAGTGTAGTGGCTTTATTGTAGATAAGGCAGCATTTTCCCCCAAGTGATGCTGAAGTGCAGTATGAACACTCAGTTATTTTGCAGATTGCACCTTGAAACTAGACCCTATTCACTTTTGCCAGAGAAATATTGAAATTCCTGCACTTGGTAGAGTTTGTTCTTTTTGGTCTGTTATGATGCTGTTCTTGGTATATTCACTTAGAAGCACACTTTTCTTTACTAGCAGTAATATGAATTTTTCATTTATCCACGAGACACACTGGGCTAGGAACTTACGTAGTGTAAATTGTAATGTCTTCACCGAAGATGAAGTAGTGGATTTACAGCAGGGGATCTGCATTGACATGAGTGGTTCCCCTTTATGTGCAGTTTTTGGGTCGGTTTTCACATTAGGTATATTGTCTCTCCTTCTGCTAACCTCTTTTCTCCATTTTCTTTTGTCTTTGTACCTCTTTTCATTTCCAGTCTATGGCTTGGGATGTGATATGGGGCTATATTTGTGCTATTTCTAGTTCCACTAAAGGCAGGAAGTCTCAGAAATGCCAGGAAACATCTTGCACGACATTTTCAGAAATGTGAATAGCCATTTTAAGATTCACACCCCATCTGGTTTAACAGCATGAGGTTATCCTTTTCCTCAACTGCCTTTGGGCAATGACTTAGAGTTGACACTGGTGTAAATGAGATCAAACTTTGGCTTGCTAGGTCTTTTAGTTATAGCAGTGGTATATCTACAGCCTGTGTTGGAATCTTTGCATATTTTTTAACCTGACCCAGATTTCATTTTTTAAACCACAAATCTAGCATAACTCTAAACAGATCCACTTATCCAATTAAAAACCCCCACAAAATTCAGCTACATTTCTGCGTTGGCAAACTATCATCAGTGCTTACGTATTTAATCTTATGTTATGTATCTAAATGCTCTTGCTAATTTTTATAGAGATTGTTAATGAAATGTTTATGAGTTTCTAATCAAGAATTATCAAGGGGAAGCATCTAATGATACATCATAGGTTTTGATTTATAAAATGTCTGTGAATGTAGCTTCAAGTGCCTGACAGGGTTCTGCTATAAAGAAATTACAATGATTTTAAAGATATATTTAATATTTCACATTGTGCCTGCGTTATTAATACAAAGGGTAAAAGGAAACTCTTCGTTGGCCTGTTTCCACATGCTTGGATCAAGATAAAACCAGAGCTTATCAGTAGTAACTAGGGAAGCAAAGACTACGATCATCAATACAACCAAAGACCTGGTAATTGCAGCTTTAGTGTCCTGGCTCTAATCTGCCTTTTTAACTGTAG
>NW_017728997.1:2089522-2093573 GCF_001723915.1 Gavialis gangeticus
AATATTTCACATTGTGCCTGCGTTATTAATACAAAGGGTAAAAGGAAACTCTTCGTTGGCCTGTTTCCACATGCTTGGATCAAGATAAAACCAGAGCTTATCAGTAGTAACTAGGGAAGCAAAGACTACGATCATCAATACAACCAAAGACCTGGTAATTGCAGCTTTAGTGTCCTGGCTCTAATCTGCCTTTTGAACTGTAGCTGAAATCTTAAAGTTTTCCTTTGAAATAAGGTCTAACCACAGCTTTAGATAAGAATCACAGTAAAACGCTGCAAATTTGATCAAACGCATCCAGGTGTTGTGGCTCAGCCCCTTGTGGTTATTGAAAAAAGTTCCACCCTAAGGGATCTGAACCCGTCAATCTATCTGCAACACAGGCACTGTTCTGGGAGTGTAAATATTACACTAGCCATAATTTCAGACCTAGGCAGTGTCTGTAGACATGCTATGGGGCGGCTCCAACACACTGGAATGACAGTGTGTCAGAGCAGACTCGATGAATTGAGTGGTAATTACCATGCTCCAGCCAACCTCCGTATCTCATGTATTAGTGTCCCCGCACTCAAACTGGCAGCAGGAATGCTTTAACTATCACTCATCGAACGAGCTTTAGCTCAAGTACCCCTGCTGCCATTTTGAAGCATGGGGATGTTAATACACAAGGTGCTGCAGCGCTTTAATTAGAGTGGCTCCTGGAGCCATTAAAGCACCCCCATCCCCGGAAGATGTGTGAAAGTGCCAAGAGAGACTATCTCTGAGGCTGAGAAATGATTATTTATTCCCAGTCAGTCATTGTGACACTGTTGTGTACATTGGTTAAGCAATGTGGATACCTGACCTCTTAGCGGTTGATTGAGGCTTAATTATCCTTTTAGATTTCTCCTCAGTAGCAATTGAAAAGTAAAGCTGCTGTCACTGTTGGGTTCAATAGCATTTGAATTAACAATGAAAGGCCCCCTCTTGCATTAGAAACATCTGCAGCTATGCATTCCCCCTTATTTTAATGGAGCTATTACTATGGTGTTGGAGGGCATAAGAGTTTCAGAGACATTATGCGGCAATGGAGAAAGGAGAATCAGAGAGCAGAAAGATGGAAAGCAAGCAGAAAAAATGTTTCCAACTACCTGAAGGGGGTTTGAAAGAGGATGGAGCTGGACTGTTCCCAGTGGTGGCAGATGACAGAACAAGGAGCAATGGGCTCAAGGTGCAGCAAGAGAAGTTCTGGTTAGCTATTAGGACAAACTTGCTTATTAGGAGGGGAGTAAAACACTGGAGCAGGTTACCCAGAGAGGTGTGGAAGCTCCACCCTTGGAGGTTTTTAAGATCTGGCTAGACATAGGGATGATCTAGTTGGGGATGGTCCTGTTTTAAGACTAGATGTGACCTCCTGAAGTCCCTTCTAACTCTAATTGTCTATGATTCTATGATACTACAGCAGTCAGGAGTAGTCAGGTCGGTGATCCAGTCAGTGATATGATGGGATATGATTACTGTCTGTATACACTTCAGGGAGATAAACACCAGGGAGGAAAAGAGCTATAAATTCAGTGTTGGCATATGGGTATAAAACACCCAAGCATAAATTTAGGCTCGAGATTAGAAGCTTTCTACCCATTACAACAGTAAATTCTGGAACGGGCTTCCAATCAGAGTAGTGAGGTGGGAAACATCTAAGTCTGTTCCAGATGATCACTTTATGAAGAGGCTGCCTGTGATAGCAGGATAAATTAAAATGAATTCCCAGTAAATCAGAAAAGCAGGCTATAGTGGCATGAACTGGAATTTTCAGAATAATTGGTGCCCAGCCTTATACAGCTGCAGAACCTTCTTATTTTACTAGCCTTTGTGAAGTCTAAGCCAGCTTGGGTTTTTTTGGTAATCCTTGCTTTAGCCATGCACTTCTTCATCTCTGAGACACAGGCTGCTCCCAGGGAATTTTGTTGTTGTTGCATTCTCAGAGGTCAAAGCCACACTTCAGGCTAACACCATACAACACGGGCAGTGGCAAAATGAAACTTTCCTAAATTTCCCTGCTGCCATGCCTTCAGCACTCCTTCTGGGGAAGGTCCCTGTAGTGATCAGGGGCCATAAATACTAAATAGCTTTGATGCTACGTCATAATGAGTCATAACTTGAGATGCATCCCTACCTTCTCCCGGAAGGCATTCTCCCATGATCTTCTCTGTTTGCATTCTTTCAACAGCAATAAAAGCCACGTGAACTATGGAAGCCAATATCTCCTTTCTTCCGCTATTGCACAAGGTATGGACAATGATGCTTGTAAATCAGCAGTGGATTAACCAAGATAATATCTAAACCACAAAAAAGGTTGTTTTCAAGCAAAATTGGCCAACTTACTGTCTTTGCGCTTGTCTGTTGTTCTGTCTGAGGTATGAGGAAAACTAAAGGAAAAAACAGATACCATTTTCCCGAGAAAGACTGGTTTTCAAATGACTTATGCAACAACGGTAACATAAAACTGGAGCATAGCTGACTTACTGGAAGCATTCAAAATGATGCCATTTTACTTTTTGACCTCACTGGCAGAGCTGGTATGCTAGAAAGACTAACCCTAGGGTAAAACAGGTAATACAACCTAAATGTGAGTCTCTCCTGTATGACAAATATTACAGAAGGGAGGGGTGAAGCTTTCTATTGAGGAGAGCACAAAAGAAGGCTAGCCCCAGTTTCTTTCTTGCTCAGGCATGCTGCCCAGTGCACGTGCACCTTACATTGTGAAACTCGAGATACTCTGCTTGTTTCTGCCTTGAAAGTCCTGTGCCTTGCTGTTACCCAAGAGATGCAGTTTCAGTGGCTGGTCAGGAAAGGTGGAGTTACTCAAATATTTACTCTTCATACGATGACATGAAAATCAGCTTTGCAACAGCAACAGGTGTGCTGCCTGTGCTAATATATTTGGCTTGCATGGAGTCGGAGGAGTCTAGGGGGCCTCAGCATACAGCACTGAAGATGCAGGACAAAGATAGTTGTTGCATTTTTAGCATCCCAGGTAGGCGAATACATTCCCATTTCTTTCTGTTCTTTTAGTTACCAGGGACGCAAATGTGTACATGCTGAACAACTCCATTGACTTATGGGAGACTTTATGGTGGTGACATCAATGCAAAAAAAATTGGGAATGAATTTAGTGCTTTTGTAATTCAGTACCTCATAGCATCAAATTAAGTCAAGTCTGTTGTAGGACAGGTGTTTTATGAGTTTTCCCCAGACAGCTCTGCCAGTTCCACTTAGGTCTTTACCTGGCAGCATGCAGGCAACCCCATGCCCAGGTCAGTCTTGAGCACAGACTGGTCAACTGTGGTAAATGGTGCAATGGATGTCAGGGGAAGTACATGCAATTATCTCCATTTATAGACGTGAAGAGATGGAGGCCGAGAGAAATTTCCCCCCAGGCAGTGATAAAAATCTGGCAAGGAAGAAACTCGTAAATGCCTGATTCACAGGCGTGGGGGTATATGAATTGTAGCCACGTGGGTAACTGAAAGCTGAGCCATAGTAAAAGGTAACAAGCCCAGTAATTTCCCAGGCCTGTGCTGCAGATTATGCAAATGGAAATTTCCAATGAATGTAGGAGTATTCAATAAATACAGCGCTCTTCCTCTGTACTTAGAGAGCAATATTGCTGCCTCTATGCAAAGGTTATAATTTAAAGAAGAAGCATCCTGTGAGCCTGCAGACTGTACCAGCTAGAAGGTAAAACCTGAATCAGTAGAGTTTTTCCCCCAACAAATTAGCTGAGGGGGCTTTTATTCTTATTGGACTTTGCTGCTTTTGAGCAACTTCATATTGAATTCAGGGAACAGGTAAGTTTGCTACTGAAATAGGTTTATTTAGGAAACTCTAAGATCTCAGGATTGTTAAATCTTTTTTTCAGAGCTAATTCCTAGACAAGATCATTGTTTTGAATCACTTCCTTTCCTCTTCTGGCTTGATGGATAGAGAGATTGCTCCCTACTGTCTTTCTCCTTGTTTTGCTCAGTTCCATGCCCTCTTTTGAAATATTGAAAGCATCTCTCTGGTCTTACCA
>NW_017728997.1:2098573-2102583 GCF_001723915.1 Gavialis gangeticus
TCTGGCTTGATGGATAGAGAGATTGCTCCCTACTGTCTTTTTCCTTGTTTTGCTCAGTTCCATGCCCTCTTTTGAAATATTTAAAGCATCTCTCTGGTCTTACCATACGTTAGCAGAGTATATATTCCTATCTGAGGCTGCCACAGCCAGACCAGAAGGGAATACTGGAAGGACGTATTGATTTACGATCCACAAAGGGAATGTACAACTTAGACTCATCCTGATATTTTTGTAAGACACCTGAGCTCCACTGAGCTAAAGTTTGTGAGTTTAAAGACTGCTTTCTGTTTTTTCACAATATCACTGACACTCTCTCTGGTCATTTCTTAACTGCTTCCCTGAATTCTGTTGTTCACGTACTACGGCAGGATCCTTCGAGCCAACGACTAAGTTCTGCAATGGTAACTAAGTCACGTATGACCCATTTTGCTGACACGCCTGTTTCCTGGAATTACTTCTAGGGGTAGGCCAAATTGACTGGGAATGTGCAGCATGCTGATTGCAGTCAATGCACTCTTGTTAAGACTTCACTCCCAATCCATGCTTACTTGTTAGACCCCCTTCTGATGTGGCTCTGCAATCATTACTTGAGCCAGCCTTCAATGCTGATTACACACTTCCTGTTGTTTCTGTTGCATTATTTATTAATGATGGTTTCCCTGCAAATTGCGTGCTAGCAGTACTTTGGGGAATGCTACCAAAATTAATTTCTGCTCAACTCATTTTGTAGAGGTCCCTGGTCCTTACCACTTGCCCAGTACAGAACCATCTGCACCTCCTATGGAATTGGTGGACAATGTCACCGGAGCTGAAAGGGACGGTTCAAGAGACTGCGGTATGTACTATCTTTTGAGCATGCATTCAGGCTATTTATTCCCCTGAGGCAATATCTCTCTCTCTCTCTCTCTCAAACAATAACCTCTTGTTAGCACTGTAATAGCACTCAGGACTCCAATTTTTTAAGGTGCTGTGTAGACACATAGTAAAATGGCAGTTCCAGCTTCTAATCTAATTTATGGTACAATGCAACAGGTGAATGAGAATAACAAAAAGGTGTAGGATAATGTGGGGAGGATGATGATCAGCATGCAAGTTACCTTATAATAAGCAGAGATGCTAATTCACCATGTGCATCCTTCTAAACCAGCAGCAATGCATGTTACTGGGTATGACCAACTAGTCTTGCCTTAATCAATTATTTTTGATGTTGTTTCTTTGCAGAAAAGAATAGTTTGCCTGCCCAGGTTGATCTGCTGTCTCAAGGAGAGCACAATGATTCCACTTCACAACAGAACGAGTGGAGGTAAGATACCCTTTATACCTCTACTCCAGTCCTTTTGTACTCGTGTTAACATCATTAGCTATTAAGGACAGTCAACTCACAGTGTAAGTCCTACATCGGATTTCCACTTTAATTTCTTTATTTAGCTAGATAAATAAATGCTGAGAGCTATCAGTCTTGTTGCTTGGAAGCTGACTGATGCTGTCTTGACTTTGGGCCTGATGCTGATCCTTTTGAAGTGTTATGGGAACTTTCATATTTAGCATTAGTTAATAATAGCTGGTTTGCTTGTTGTCTCTTCCCACTGCCTGGAGGGTTTCTCTTTAAATTGAAAAAGCGAAGGCAAACATTTTAAAATAAATGGCTTCATTTTCAGTTTACAACAGAAAATAGAATAAACAATGAGAAGAGGATGAGACTGAGCCAAGCTGTTAGTCCATACCCAGCATCTGGCTTCACAGCAACAGTCTGAAGGGATCACTATCTGCTGCTGTATTCAAGAGCTGATTCTGAACACTGACATTGGGGAATTTAGATCTGAGCCTGGACACATCTGATTTCGCACTCCAGTATTTAGGAACTTTAAGACTGAGAGATCTGATTTGTGGGTTTGAACTGCAGCCAAGATGTAGATTAAATATTGGGGGAGGGAAGGTTTCTTAACTGAAATGTCATGGTACAGTAGAACAAGCTCCCTTGGCAAGTTGTAAAAGCTCCTTTGGAGTTTTTCAAGAAGAAGTGGGATAAATATCTCTCTAGGACGATTTCGGAATAGTATCCTGCATGTCTGGGGAGGAGGGGGGGGGGGACCAGACTAGATGATCCTTGAAGTCCCTCCTGATCCTATAATGCCAGGAAGGTTAGGGACAGACATTAAAAAAGCCTTGAGCCTGAATTGATTCAATCTTTTCCGGTTTGTCTAACCTGGCTGGGCTGAACCAGTTTGTAACTGCACAAAAATGGTCAAATTAGCTAGGGAAGGACATTACACATAAAACGGTTTAAGTGATCAGAAACTGATTTAAACCTGTAACAGAACAGATGTGTACATAAATCAGTTTGTGCATGGCTAAAACTGGTTTGAGATAAAACTGGTTGAATGTAGACTTAACTGATTTGGCTCAAACCAGCTTATGCAATGTCTGTCCTAGACCCCTTGCTGGTTTAAATTAAATCAGACTCCCCCAGCATCCCAGCATGCTCCCTGGGCTGAGCAGGGCTCTCTGCTCCACAGCAGGGCTGGCCCCTCCTCTCTGCTCCCTGGCTGCAGCTTTGGTAGAGACTTGTAGGCAGCAGCGCCTACCTGCTCCCCCCATCCCCTCCCCACTCTCTGCTAAGGAGGCATTCCCTGTCCCTCACAGATACCTCTCAGTATTAGCTGGAAGACCACACGCTGGCTACCTCCAAACCGTGGCAGACAAGACAAAGACAGAATCAACAGATAGCTGGTAATGCTCCTCTGTTTTCTTAATGGGGTGATAAACACTGAGTTAGGGGTGATAAACGTTCCCTGCTGCACTGTTCAAGAGGTGGGGAACCTGTCCCTAATCGGAGCATCCTGCCAGGGCCTGGCCATCCACCCCACAGCTCAGCTCTGTGGAAGGAAGGAAGGACTGCTCCTCCCTCAGGGTAGAAGCACCCCCTGGCTTCTAGCCTGAGCCACTGCAGGCATGTGCCTGCATTTCTGGTATGTTTGTCTGGTTAAAAAACTTATTTAGCCTAGCCAGACTAGACTAACCTGCAAAGATTGAATCAATTCAGGCTCAGGCTTTTTGAATGTCAGTCCCGAGCCACGAACATTCCCTCTGGACTTTAAAAAATGCAGGCACATGCCTGCAGTGGTTCAGACTAGAAGCCAGGGGATGCTAGAGCAGCCCACCCTTCCCTTTCACAGTGCTGAGCTGAGGGGGGAGGGAGGTGTGGCCAGGCCCTGGCAGGATGCTCTGATTAGAGAGGGGTTCCCCACACTGCTCCTGTGATGGAGCTTGCAGGGAGTTGCATAGCATTTCACAGCAGGGAGTTGACACGTTGCTTATCAGCCCATCAAGAAAACAACAGCCTTTCTCATTAGTTCAAGCTTCTCTTTTAACTCCAAAAAGCCCTAATCAGACATTGTCCTGTCTTCCTTTGTCTGGTTTGTCTTACACAGACACCTCTCAGCATTAGCTAGTAGACCACATGCCGGCTACAGTGTGTATGGGAGAGGGGAGGGGGGAATTCTTGTTTGAGCAGGGAGTAGTGGTGGGAGTATGGGGGGTGCAGGAGGAAGCCAAGCAGATGCTGCTGTGCCTGCCGTCTCTGCCGGACCTCCAGCAAGGGAGCAGAAGGGAGGGGCCAGCCCAGCTTTCTGGAGCAGAGTGCCCCGCCCAGGGCTGCAAAGCATCTGGGATGCTGGGGGACTCTGGTTTAAGTTAAACTAGGAAGTGGTCTGGGAGAGACATTGCATAAACCAGTTTGACCCAAACCAGTTAAGCCTGATACTACATTCAACCAGGTTTATCTCAAACTGGTTTCAGCTATTTTCAAACTGGTTTATGTGCACTGAACGTCTTTCCTGTTACAGGTTTAAATCAGTTTCTGATCTCTTAAATCAGTTTATGTGTAATGTCTGTCCCTAGCTAATTTGACCATTTTTTGATGTTGTTTGGTTTCCCATTGAAAAAGTATTGTACAATTCAGTCTGGACTTTTGCAAACAATTGTAGTGTAGGATGATTGCCTATGACTTT
>NW_017728997.1:2107583-2117167 GCF_001723915.1 Gavialis gangeticus
TTCAACCAGGTTTATCTCAAACTGGTTTCAGCTATTTTCAAACTGGTTTATGTGCACTGAACGTCTTTCCTGTTACAGGTTTAAATCAGTTTCTGATCTGTGAGTCAAATTGCCCTGACTTTTAGATGTTCGGTGATAGATCTTAAAGCAGCCATAGGAACCCTCTGAAAATCAGATGGATAGAAAAGGATATTCTATCTGGACACCCAGAAGTGAAGCATCCCTAATTGCAAGTGACTTTTCGCAATCTTTACTGAGATTTGACTTTTTCCCCCTTGCTGTTTAAAGAAGCATCTTCTTGAGAAGCAAATGGAGTGCCCAGTTTCTCAGCCTTTTATTTCTTTTTCTAGCATCCCACCTATTTCTGAGCATGAAGCCAGAGAAGCTTTCCTAGAGTATGCAGCCAGCAAGTGCTGCTATAGGACTGCCCCTGCAAAACACATGGTGGTCCAGAACCTGACAGCATGCAACACATACAGAGTGAGTACAGTAGCAGGCAAAACTGCATGGCAGGTTTATTTCTGGTCCTGCTGCATTAGCTTATGGCTTCAGACACACATCACAGATATAAAGTGAAGCTGTGGGAGATATTCACAGTAGTATTTCATAGATAGGCCCCACCTTGCAATTTTTCCCATTAAAATGGGCCCTTTTCAGCTAAGGTGGGCCCTTTTAAAAACGGTTTGTTCTGATAGAGAGTGATTTCTTCAGAGGAACTGAGGCAAATGAAGCAAAAACCTCTGCAGTGCAGTCCAGAAAAGGATTTTTCCCCCTTCACTGTAAAGCTGGCCAGAAGAACATTAGAGATTTCTTCAGGTTGGACAGGTGAGGTGAGGGCATTTCCCTAAGTGTTGAGGTCAAATATCAGTGATCAAAGTTGTTAGGTGATTTTTCCTTGTGCAAATGAAGCAGTTTCTGGTACAGGTCTTCACCAGGTCTTGAGCCCTGGACATCCTGCCCTGAAACATGGGTGTCTCTCAGTGGTGCTAAACAACCAGTTTCCATGGAGTGAAGCATTACTGCTAGCTTGAGGAACCCCCAGGGTTTGTCTGTACTGCCCCCCTGCTAGACCCAGAAGCATCACTGTGAAGCACGTCTTTCCCACCCCCTCCCTTTCTGTGTGACCCAGTCCCTAAAAATCAGTGGAGCCATCTTAGAGGGTGCACACTGCCACTCCTAGGTTTTCAGGTGTGCTCACTGGCATACACTCAGGACCATGCTACTTTGCTTTGCATCCAGGGTTCAGCACACATAAGCATGAGGAAGTAGGAGACCTGTGTTTCATGATGATGTTTGTGGGAGGGAGGTGGTGTAGACACTCATGCTCTGGTGGTTATGCTAGTATTTCTCTATATCAGGACTTCTTGGGCAGTCGGCCAGGACACAGCCTTACGCTCCACAGTTCAGTCATCTGTGATTTTCCTTGTTCTACTCTTCTGTCCAATTCATGTCCCTGAGACCAGGACTGTGGTTTTTATGTTTGCTTGGGAGCAAATCCTACTGTCACCAAAGTCAATGGAGGTTTTGGCACTGACTTCAGTGGGACCAGGATTAACCTCCTCACAGTGAATAAAAAGCACTTTTTCATTCAAGTTGACTCTGGTTTGCTTTTATCAGTATCGTCTGAAAACCTTCACTGAAAACAGAGAAACGTATCCAGCCAGCGAACCATATAATGGTAAGCAAATCATAGCTCTTACCTAGCAGAGACCAGATACAACATGATGTAGTGTTTTTGGGAGTTACTGTGTCATTGGACTTACAGGCTTTATGAATGATCTTGTGCAGCGTGCATGAACCAACTCAGTGATCAGCCTGAAAAAGAGAAGACTGAGAGGGGTCTTGGTAGCAGCTTACTGCTACATCAGGGGCGTACATCTAGGGCTCGGTGAACAACTGTTCACCAGGACACCCTTGGGGATAACCAGGAGTAATGGCCATAAACTCCTGGAAGACCATTTCAAGCTTAACATTAGGAAAAGCTTCTTCATGGTCAGGGTGTACAGACTGTGGAATATGCTCCCTCCAGAGGTGGTGCAATCACCTACCCTGGAGATCTCCAAGAGGAGACTGGACAGTCACCTCGCTGGGGTCCCCTGATCCCAGTTGACTTTCCTGCCTGGTACAGGGAGCTGGACCCAATGATCTTCTGAGGTCCCTTCCAGCCTCGCAATCTGTGACTCTATGATATGCGGCTGAAAATGTCAAAAGGTGCTACTGGTATCAAGTACCCCAATTTCCAAAATGAAACCTGAGGTCTAATTTCAGAAGTGCAATGGTTATGTTGCTCCTATTGGTTTACACTGAAACAAGTCCCCACAGAAAAGGAGAAAGGAGTGAGGAAAATGGTATGGGAGGGTGAATGTGTCATGGGTGCTGGCCAACCTCTTTTGCAGTTCACCCTTATTTTCTATTTTTTTGGGCCGTCTTGCTCTAGGCTTGGTTCACGGTTGTTGATGTGGGCTGCCTTTGAATGGGCTGCAGATTAGGCCTTATGATTTTTCACAAAGTCATGGGCAATAGCTTGGTTAGGGAACTTTTCCCACCATCTACTGCAGTTGCCTTTCATAATAAAAGGAAATAGCATGATGTTTTTTAATTTCAGACGGATGCTCTTTAACACTATAGAAAGCGGCTTGGTAGAGTCATTGTGCCTGATATAGAATTAACTTCCCCATTGGTTCAAGTGGTCTGAAGCTTTTTCTCTTTGACCTTAGAGCCACGTGGATTGTAACATCCTTCTGGCTTTGGGAAAGAAATCATGGGGGTAGGGAGTGGAGCGCGGAGGAAGCTGTTTAAATCTCAGGGGTGTGGACACAGTGTAAAAAGGGAGACACGGATTGGATTAGTTAAGTTTATGTAGCCTTATATGGTTATAAACATAGGCTTTACTGGGCAGGATCTTTGGCCCATGAAGCATAGTGACCTTGGCTGTGGGTTAGCTGAAGGAAAGTGCAAGGAGCTTGCTGCAGGAGGGTGAGTCACAATTCACAAAAATTGTTCAAAATGGGGAGGAGGCGGACCCCGCATCAGTCTGAGAGATTGCCATTAGTAAGGCTGGAAGAGACTGCGATATCCTTGCAGATGGTGCAGACTCCATAGGCCTCTCTTGCACCAGAGACTGGAGGGAGAGTTTGTCTCCTATGGCTGCCTCTATGGTGCTGTAGTTTTGCCATGTTTGTGGCCAAAGTAGGCTTGAGTCCAGGACAGATCAGCCATGCTCCATAATCCTTCCCAGCTGATCAGTGATTAACTGGCTTCCTTGAGGCATTTAGTGAGTCTCAGTACAAATTCATAGATGGTTAGGGGCTGGAGGGGACCTTGCAGATCATCGGGTCCACCCCCCCCTTGCCCGCTCTAGACAACTGGGGTTAGGTGACCCCAGCGAGGTGGCTATCCAGTCTCCTCTTCAAAACCTTCATGGCAAGTGACTGCATCACCTCTGGAGGGAGTTTATTCCATAGTCTGGACACCCTGACTGAAGGAGTTTTTCCTGGGATTGAGCCTGAAGTGGCCTTCCAGGAGTTTGTATCCATTGGTCATGGTCTTCCCTGGGGGTGCCCTAGTGAACAGTTGTTCACTGAGCTCCTGATAGCATGATGGTGTTAGGCTCTGATACTGCACAACTGAAGTCAGTGGGAGCTCTGCCACTAACTTAGAGTTCATAGACAAGTATGACTGGAAGGGACCTCAAGAAATCATCTAGTTGAACTGGGGATTGAACCTGCAACCTCGGTGTTAATAGCACTAGGCTATAACCAATAAGATCAAGCTATTAGAATGAACACAGATCCTAGGGATTTCTGTTGTTATCTCAGAAATCACAGGTCCTAACTAGCACCACTCATCCCTATGAAGATTTCCTGCAGAACAGGAGCAGGGTGGCGAGGGGGATGGGACATATGGAAGAGATCAAATGTTAGTGACTAAGGTGCATCTTTTTTGTGGATAAGCGTATGACAGCCATTGACTGGGCACACTTCTACTGCACTGATATATGCATTGTGTTAAAAGGCAGGTCAGGTGGTGATGTTTTTGCCTGTGCCATGCTATCCTGAAGCTTTACAACCTGCCACACTAACTCCTGACTGCCTTTTCTTTCTTTTGCTTTAGGTGGCTTTGTGGACTCTCCTGAGGTCGCAGAACCCCCCGCCCCTTGGGAAATAGAAGTGGATGCACCTCCCCTGTTTACGGACTGTGAAATGCATTTCCCGGTGCCTCACACCTATTCAGTACAGGTAACCCCAGCTTTTCTTGTCCCAGACATGAGAGTCTTTTAAAGTAATATTACTTATTTCACAAAGGCATCTTGTAGAAGATTCATTTGAAATCAGCTCTGCGTTGTGCATGGTACATATTAAGAACCCACCCACATCTTGAAAAACCTTGCAATCAAAATTCAGACAAAGGGTGAGAGAAGTGAGATATTATCCCCATTTTACAGATAGGAAGCCAAATGCCATAGAGATAAGCAGTCATCCCAAGGGAGTTCTCTGATCCCAGCCATAGCTGCTGTACCTTGTAACCTCTTTCAACAGCAGCATCAAATTCAAGGTTCTGGCTCCTTCTCGTGGCTTGATCTTATTGGTTATAGCCTAGTGCTAATAACACCGAGGTTACAAGTTCAATCCCCAGTTCAACTAGATGGTCTCTTGCGGTCCCTTCCAGCTGTACTCGTCTATGAACTCTAAGTTAGTGGCAAACCTCCCACTGACTTCAGCTGTGCAGTATCAGAGCCAAACAGCATCGTGCTGTCCAAAATGCAGAAGACTGGATTATGTATTAATTTTAAAATCACTTTTCTATAATATTTCTGTAATTTTGTTTGCGATGTCTTTGCAAATGCATATAGTTTGGCACAATTATTTTAACTGTTTGAAACAGCCATTCTGGGACATTATATTTATTGCTTCTTCCCATCAAGGCTTAGGATAAGAGAAGATAACTCTGGATTCTGGCAGAGAGCATTGTTTTTGCTGCTCAAAATAATGAGATAGTATTTTAATAGCTTTAGATAGAGGATTAGCACTTGTTTTTGGCAAGGAGTTGTTTATGCTGCTTGAAATAGTCTGGAGTATGCATTTCAAATGGGAAGGCTGCCATGTAAAAGGATTTGTATCCACCCAAAAGAACAAAGCACGACTATTTTTACTTCTGAAATAAAACAAACAATCCAGGCTGAACAATCAACCCAACTGTTTCTTATGCACATGCAATAACGTAGTAAAGAAAGTATACATCCAGCTTTTACACATTTATCAACTAGACTCCTGTATGGAAAGGAGCCGAAACTCTTTGGGTGCATATTTCAGTGTGAAGATGACACAATCTTTTTATTCTTTCTGCTTCTGGTGCTGTAAGCATTTAATTTCATGACTGAATCTTGGGCCATGCTAGGGATTGTAGCTTTCTTTAACAGTGGGCTGACAGCATAAAGGAAAATTAGACTGAAGTAAGTATGTTGGCTTGTAGGGTGTAAAACCAATAGGCATGACTGCCAGCAAAAAGAGAAAGGTGCTGCCTTTTTTCTTTTAACGCAGTGTAGCAGTTTGCTAGCAGCCCTGTGCTTATACTGTTTGCTTTGATTTCAGAGTTGTCCTAAGTGTCATGGAACTGGTAAAGCCCAGTGCACCCGATGTACTGGATCAGGAAAGGTATGATATGTTATAAAATCTCTAATGAGTATTTTATGTACAGAATAAAGAAAGCACTTACATTTCTTTAAAACAATGCTTTGAAAAGGGCATAAAAGCCAGTCGGCCCATACTTTCCTACTCCTTTGTTTTTCTGAGTTCTTGATGAGCAAATGTCATCAAGATATCAGAGAGAAACAGGCGCAGCTAGGAGCTTGTGTCAATTATGTGTATATAATACATTCAGTTTGCATTGGTCTTCCTTCCAGATGTATGGAAGAGATAAAGTCAGGTCTTAATGATTTACTGAGGAAACAGGTGTCTTCTGCTTTCAAAAGAGAGGCAGCTCCTCCAAGTTTTTGACAAATCTCTCAATGAGAAAAGAAAAGGTCAGAAAGGAGTCATAATTTGTTATATGACATCTAAAGAATAGAAGGTTGTGGGCCCGATGCAGAGTCCATTAATATGAATGCACATCTTTCTTTCAGTGGGAGGTGAATCTGCCCCTGTGTTACAGGAGGAAAAAAAAAGCCTGGTTGTGTATATACTACTAAATTTAAATGCAGACCTTTTTGTTAATAAAGAAGGGATTAAATATAGCCCCTGTGCAACTGGTTTCAAGTCAGTACCTAAGGAAATGATAAGAGCTGGAAGACGCCACAAAAATGGTATTTTAATAAAGTTAGTGTAACCCAGAGCATTTGAGGAGGTTTCAGGACAGAAGTTGAACGCTGTACCTGTCACCTTGTATGTAGCCATGCATATTATCTGAACAGATAAAAAGGGAGTTGGGGGGAGGAGGAGAAATACCAGCATCAAATTACAGTGGTCGGTGACAAGGATCTAGAAGACGGCAGCTAAAGTGTCCTTAAGCCGATGCACGATTGTGGTATTAAGGACTTAATAGCAGTTAATAAAGAAGAAAAATCCCCATTTGATTGTAAATACTCTTCTGGTATTTCACTGTTTGGTGGCTAGTCTGCCTGTCTACAGCCACTGCAGACTCTAGCATGTTCTTCCAGGTTTTCCATGTAGATTCAGGATGTGAAGTCTGTAAAATAATTGGCTAGAACCTCTGTGCTGTGGCATCCTGCTGTTAATGAGAACCAGCAGGGCATTTGTCAGTGGTACAAAGTTGCTCCTCTCTCTAGGTCAGTCGGTGTTAAAGTAGAACAACACAGGAGTACCTCTTGTGATTGCAGTTCAAGCTGGCAAAGGACTGGATGCTCCAAAGGATGCAATGAAAGAGATGCAAGGATGCAACTTATGGGAGAAAAAACATGGTCTGTGGGTGATAAGGGCTACTTACGTCAGCAGTGACTCAGAGGCATGGGCCCCCTCGATAATTTCCTAAGAAGGAAGAAAGAATAGATGTGGAAGGAATTCTTGCCTTCTGTTCGTAGGCCTAATTCTGGAATTTGTAGCTGTTAGTTTCTCACGTGCACGTGAGCCCTGCAAATGTGGATGGATTCTGCTTCCAACTTTAGATGCAGATACCAAGTTATAAATATGAGCTAAGATACAGAACAGAAAGATGATCGCAGAGCAGTGTGGACCAAAGACATCATAATGCAGCTAAATCATGATTTTTGTGCTGTATGGTTTAAACCGATGGATTCATAAACTTGTTCTACAGTGATGTAACTGGAGTTGTGTCACAGCAAGCTGCAGTATTAAGTCTTCTACAATTGGATAGTGTATATGGGGGCATTACTGTGCATTAGGGTAACAGTCATCTATATATAACAGGCCAACCTGCAGCACTTAATTTCATGTGGGCCCCCCAAAATAAGAGTGATGTGGGACTAAACTGCACGCGGGTTTTCTGCACAGGGATGAGTTCACTACATTATTGTTGCACAGCTATGTATGCATAGTATATAAATAGATATAAGCTTAAATAAAAGAGTGCACTGTCCTGCTAGACCATCCCCATTCTGATCCTTCTGCGTACTGTTATTATGGAGAACGTGGACCAAAAGAACAGAAAAGCAAATTGTTAGAAAGTGCCCTTTTCTGATTCCCTCCCTCTCTTGTTTAACTGTAGGTTTCTTGCTCATCTTGTAACGGGTCAGGCTGGCAATCTGTTAGTACTACCTCCGATACTAGTTCTGGATTTTGCACATTCTGTGGAGGGGTGGGACGCACACGGTAAGAAAAAGCTAAATCGTGAGGTGGCAACCTGTATTTCTTTGTGCACTCGGTTTACCAGATGTCTCTTTATTGTTCCTCTTTAACAGTAGGGATAGGCGCCAATTGAAAAAAAGAGCCAAACTAAATGGTAGATTCAGATGATGTTCATTGTAGCCTTGTTATTTAGAGATAGCAAGTGAAAAAATGTGCCTTGTTTGTTGATGCTTTTCAAATATGAATTAGGGCATGGAAAATCCCTGTGAGGTATTGCATGCAAGATCTCCATTTTATGGAGGGTCTTAAATAGAGACAGGAAAGTAATTAATTAATTACTTGCATCCCATAATGATAATACTGCATCAAATATACTGAAACCTGAGGACTCCATACTGTAGATATGCATTCCAAGAGAAAATTCCTAAGCTAAATGTCTCATAATTTCACTAGACTGACAGGTAGAGAAAAGGATGTGTTGATATGACAGAAGGCAGCACGTTGTGGAGAAGTGTAACATTACATGGAAGCAGAGATGTTGCTTTTTCTTCGGCAGTGAATATGTGCAGGGCCATCTTGGATGTCTGTAAGCAGTGCTGCTTGCACTGTGTAGATGTACCCAAGTGTGAGGAGGAGGAGATATTTAGGTGACATTGGGAGTGTCTACATGTGCATTTAAGTGTGCCTAAACTTAATGCGCGTTAGCTTAATGCACATTAAGCAAGTTTAGGTAGGTGTTTACACGTGCAGGCATTTAAGTGCATTAACGCTGTTTGTGGATTGTCCCAAAGTTAGTCCCAAGTCAATCCACACACAGAGCATTTATGTGCTTTAACATGTCTACATGTGTGTTAATGCAATTAACTATTCACGCCTAAATTCACCGTTTTTAATGTGCGTTAAGGGCACACGTGTAGATGTGTTCCTTTAGCACTCATTAAAGCATCGTGTGTAGATGTGCCTACTCCTAAAGCAAGTGCATTGATACTGTGTTTCCTTTATAGTTGCTCATACTGTTATGGTCGTGGTTGGCTGCACTGTGTCCGTTGTAATGGAAGAGGCCTTTTGCTATACCATTCTGAACTTACAATCATTTGGTGAGTTGAAATCAGTGAGCCTAGGGCTTGACTGTGAGGGTGGTTTGTATTCACGGTGGCTGGCCATTTGCAAACATGTTCATAAGCCAAAACATCAACTACTGCAAACAGACATAACTCCAATGAGATCACTCCTGTTAACTCCTATGATCCTGGTATAGAAGCTATGCTGATTTTTCCCATCCAGCCATGTGGCCCAACACATTAAAGTTTCTGGTTAAGATCCTGTGCTTAAAGAGCAGGGAAGGGCTATATGATCCTCCCTGCTATCTCTCTAAGACCTAAGGAGGGGAGTACCAGTACAGATGCAGGGGCTAGGTCATGCTGCAAGAGTCTGGTGGTTTTAGTGCCTGCCTGGGATGAGGAATTTTGGGATGGGCACTGGCCAGGGTTAAGGTCTCCTGCCTGATCTGGTATGGAGAGGAGAGCTGTGGAGCTGATGAATGGGGTGCACCTCTTCTTAGAAGATGGGGATGTTGTAGTCTAGAGGTTTCTGCTACTGCCCAGACCTGTGCAAAATCTGAGTTCTCATCTCAACTCTTTGGGGTTTGTTATGTTCCAAAAGTGGTTCAGTCAGAACCCCTCTGGCTTTTAAAGAGAGCAGGTCTGTATCCTGGTAGGTTAGGTTCCAGTCCAGGATGTGGCAAAGAGAGACCTGGGTGCTGTCAAGACTGTATAGAGGGGAAAAAAACCCAGGCCTTCTCACTTCTGCAAGTGAGTAGGCTAA
>NW_017728997.1:2122167-2127086 GCF_001723915.1 Gavialis gangeticus
TCCAGTCCAGGATGTGGCAAAGAGAGACCTGGGTGCTGTCAAGACTGTATAGAGGGGAAAAAAACCCAGGCCTTCTCACTTCTGCAAGTGAGAAGGCTAATGACTAAGTTGAGGGAGGTGGAGTGGGTTTTCTGAGGGCAAAATGAGTGTATTTATTTGAAAAAAAAAAAGAGAGTCAATCTGAAGTGTGACAGCATGGGCAGGGGTGGCAGGGTGGACATGGGCCTGTGGCTCAACAACAATCTTGGCAGAGCAGAGTTGTGAACCAACAGCCTTCCTCCTCCCATGTGGGCAATCAACCACTGGACTGAGACAACTTTTTTCTCCTGGCTCTAAGTTGCTGGGGTTGAACTATGAACTGCTCTTCATGTAAGTTATTCTGCCTAGGGAATGACTACTTTTCCCACGGTGGTGGTGATACTTTAGTAATTATATTTTCCTAGATAACATCAACACAGAGACTAGCTACATAAACCGATTGCAGCTCAGGATGCATAAATGTGATGAGCTTTCAGGTAAAGAGGAGTGAGGCATAGAAGTTCCATGTCTTCTGCGTATAACTCCTCTAGCCATGATCCTTTGCGCATCTCAAAGCCTGGTCTTATAAAATAGATGTAAAGTACTATAAAACTAATGTTAGTTTTTCAAGGGAACTAGATACTCATTTATTTCTCACCCTTTCAATTTTCCAACAGGAAGAACAATTCTGCTGAATACGTGGCTGACAACAACTGTGGGTTTCCTATAGATCGCTTTCATGACGTCACTGGGAAGGAAATATTTTGTGATGAAAATGTGTTGGTAAATGTACATTTAAACATAATTGTGTGGTTTTTGTGTGGAATCCAGTGCTGAACACACAGTGCTGATATGCTTATGAACTAGCTTGTAGCACGGTCGTTTTGAAAGAGACAAAATTAAATAGTCATACCGTGTCTATAGGAGGGCTTCACTATGGTTTTGTAAGAGAGTGACGTCACTTTTCCAATGACGGTAGAGCAGAGTTGCTAAGTGTCATGCCTGGTGGCCTTTTACAGTCGAGTTAAACACTGGTAGTAGCTATCAGTGCTTTAGGATGAGCAATAAGAGAGATAAACCAGAACCCTGAAGCTGAACTGCCATGAAGCTGGGGAAAGTTTGGATCCCAGGCAGAATTTCCAGCTTGTGGGGAAGTGAAAAGTAGGAACTTCAAAGAAGGGTTTATGAAATCTTAGAGCTACCAATGTGGCTTGGTGTCTTCTGATGCAGAATCCTCTCTGATGCAGCCACCTTTCTGTTCTTGGCTTAGTCAGAGCTATAATTGCTGTGTGTTGTTGCAACCCGTAGGCTCCTATAGACATGCGGTGAGGCTGCTTCAATGTGCTGTAAATCTAGTGTGGTGGAGCATGGAAATGTACATGCTCCAGCAGCCTCCAATGTCATGTGTATCAGTGGGCCCGCATTGAAAAATGATGGCTGGGCGCTTTAAACTAAAGCTCGTTTGATGAGCTTTAGTTCAAAGCGCACTGCCGCGATTTTTCAGCATGGAGATGCTGATACACATGCTGCTCGGGTGCTTTTAATTAGTGTGGCTTGCTAGTTAAGGGGCTTCCCGCTCCCCCTCCAGGGAGCACGTTTATAAATGCCCCTTCATACCAAAGTTGGCTTAGATTCTGGGCTCCTGTGTTTAGAATGTGAAACAGATTTATCCTTTAGGAAACTAACTTTTTGAAAATTTCTAGTCAAATGCATGCTTCCGTAAGCACATTCGGTGCATTACAGCCGTCTGCAATAGGCTTAATTTAAATTGTCCCAAGGTATTACCCTGTAACATGTTAAACAGCAATTTGAAAGATATATAATTATACCCTTTGTGACTGTCTTTGTTTTCCTAGGTGAACCCTCTAAGGAGCTTCCCCGAACCAGAAATCGTGCGGGGTTCAGAATCATGCATTGCAACACATAAAATGCAGTTTGCATCAAAAATGCGTATATTGAGACAGGTGGGTATCGTGCAAGCAGGTTTTAGCTCATTTCCACATTAAACCGGGGACAAAAGGGAGAGAATATTATCTCCGAAATACGAATCTCCAATTTATGTCAAACGCATGTGTAAACTGGTTAGAAAACATGGCAGAATAAAGATCAGCTAGTCGGTACCTTTTACTCAGGAAGCCTGTTGTATTGTAAATGTGCTGCATACCATAACTTGCTGCATACCATGTAAAACCATCCTCCCGGCTTGGGAAATCTGAACACAGACCTGTAGTGCCAGCCAGTTTTTCCCATCTTGTTCCCGGAGCAGCTGTGCTTAGAGTCCCTCCTTAATGTTCACTTGAATGAGCCTGAACTGTAACTAACTTGCCATCTGTCAGGGACTTCACATCACATATTTAGCAATAAGAGGAGATTCAGCTGGGGTGGCAGTATGCTTGAACAGCTTGTTTCCCTCCCACGGGGGGGTGGGATGATTTAAGTGCTAGAATCCTGCATTTGTGATCATGTTACGGACAAAAACTATTTAATAAAACCACAGCTTAAACCAGGTCCAGAGGACTTTGGAGATGAGTGAAATAAATGTGCAAATGGAGGATAGAGTTTGGTGCTGGTGTTGATCCTCAGTTTATGACTTGCTCACTCCCCCACAATGAGCTTTGGATCAGGCTACTTAAAACAAAGCAGAAACCCAGCTGTGATCCCCGTTCTTGTGCTGAGAGTAGCACGTTCCCCCATAAACAATCCCAGTGCAGCAAAACAGGCCGTTTGGGAGTAAGGTGCACCTCCCTATAAATCACCCTCAAATTGTTCCCTTAAGATGATCTTCAGTTTGAGATAAAAACATCATTTGTTCTTCTTTTCCAGAAACAAACTGTTGAGTTGATTCCACTCGCCAGGGTGGAATATGTGTGGAAAGGGAAGTCCAATTCCTTCTACATCTTTGGAAATGAAAAGAAAGTGTATGCAAAGGACTACCCAGCAAAATGCTGCTGCTTGGTCATGTAATTAATTCACTGATAGGTTGGAAGCTGATAACTAGATCTGGGTAAAACTTTTTGCTGAAATAATATCTGTTTGGGGGCAAAAATATTTGCTGAAAAAAGAAGACATTTCAGGAGGACCGAAATTGGGTCACAGCTTGCAAATAATTTAGGCCAAAAAATGGAGCGGAAAATGTTTGAGAAAAATGAAAACACTGGCTTTATCTAAACTCAGTTTGTCATTTAAAAATTGATTTAAGTTTCAGAAGGAAAAAAGAAGCCTTTAAAAGAATGAAATAACCTGAGAATAGTGCAAACTTATGTTGGGTTGATTTAAAAGTTTTTCCTTTATTTTTAAAAATGTTTTCTCCTTACTTTTCATTTCAGCCGCTAAACCCCCCAAATCTACATTTTAGCTCTGATAAGAGCGAAATCATGTTCCTTATCAATCAAAACAGCATTCTTCTTCACAAAAACTGACCAACTCTTTCAGCTTTCATGTTATAGTGGACACAGTGGACTTTGCTCACAGGACTAGCGGAGATGGTTCTCTCTTGATAGTGCAATAACAATTCATGAAGGTCATTTAGTAATTTTAGTGCATCTAGAGTGTCCCTTCCCAAATCTACTGTGAAATGGAAAAAAAAATCATTTGTCATAATGCAGCTTGGAACTGAGGAAGGGCTAAAACTTTGTGCAATAGAGGTTTGAATTAAAATCTTTTTTTTTATTCTCATGGCTCTGCATTATGTTTGTTTTGCAAAATACAGCTTTAGAAGTCTAGCTGCAAAATGTGGCATCTGTATGATGCAAAGGGAAATAAGCTTTAGAGTGTCTGAAGTTAAGAAATATGGATTCTAATTTTCCAAGTACACTATTAATTTGCAACACTAATGCATACAGTCTTCCATGTCCTGAGGCAGATCCCAAGAATGCAGGGGGATATGGGACTCGGAATGATGAAAGAAGGAACACTCCCTCCTTTGCTAAATGGATAGCTGATAGGCATCAAGCCTGCCCATCTCTTACCTTCTATCTTTAAATACCAGATGATGGTGCTTGAGGGCTGCAGGCTATCTTCCCCTGAAGTAAAAGGCAGTTATGCTACACTCTGGTATAGATAGTGTTATCTTTCATGCAAGTGCGCAGAGGAACTCCAGTCAAGTCACTAGAACAGCAAGCAGGATCAGACTTGAAACCTTCATATATAAATTGCTTAGGATTAGAAGACTAGATGCAAATTTTAAGGTACCAAACGAAACAAATGTATCCTTACCAACCTGTATCAGGAATTTAAAGGAATGAAATGTGGGGAGTTGCTGAAAGAAGCTCTGTCCTTTCACAGGTGAATTGTTTTCAATACCTTCTCCATTGCTGTAATAATCCTCCTAATTCAGAAAAAAATATCATGCAAAACCACAAGACACCTAAGTTAATTACTCTGAGGTTCCATTTATATTCCTTCTAGTTATGATTGTTTTAAGTGATTGGGTCAGTTTTCACATCTTATCAATCAGAAGCCTAAAATTTATTTTTAAGAGGGGGGAAAAAAAGTTGGTTATTATCTTTCTACTAGGTAGCGTTTTATATAAAATAATCCCCGAGCCTTGCAATAAAAGCCGAGAATTAGAAATGTTTCATAGATTCATAGATTAAGGGTCGGAAGGGACCTAGTAGATCTTCTAGCCCGACCCCCCGCCAGGGCGGGAGAACAACAAAAACCCCAAAAAGAGAAATGGGACTCAAATGAGTTCAGCCAGGTAGGCATCCAGCCTCTTCTTAAAGACCCCCAGGGTAGGGGCCAGCACCACTTCCCTTGGAAGTTGGTTCCAGCTCCTAGCCGCCCTAACTGTGAAGTAGTTTTTGCGGATGTCCAATCTATACCTCCTCTCCATCAACTTGTGCCCATTACTCCTTGTTATGCCAGCGGGCGCTAGGGGAAACAGCGTCTCCCCCAAACCC
>NW_017728997.1:2127223-2129142 GCF_001723915.1 Gavialis gangeticus
CTTGGCTCTACTCGAGATGCACCTGTGGATGCACGACAAGGTCTGGTTGTCAGAGTATTGGACTGTTTCATTCATTCCTGCACCATAATTCTTATTTGTGAAACTCTAAAGAATAGAAATAGGGCACTAAGGGCGCAGACCCAAGTTGCATGTGATCGGCCCCCTGAAAGCACTCTACAGCCGTGATGTGACTTTTAAAGTGGCAGATCGTGCAAAAAATTAACCCCCCTCAAATGGGGTATCAGATGCAGGCGCTTTACTTTAGAGCACCTTAGGAAACTTGTGTTCCCTAGGGTTAATTTTTTGTGTCATTGGGGATGGGCTGTATCTGGGCTGCTGCAGGGCTAATGCAGCCTAGTGCCTCCTCGAGGGCTGGCAGCAGGAAGGGAAGGGAGAGGGGTTAGCCAGCCGCAGCAAGATGTGGGCTATGGTTTACCTGGCTTGAGCTGTTGGGGGGGTGAGTGGATTCTAGCCCCCCCACCTCATGGCCCCTCCCTGCCTCCCCTCCCCATCCAGTTCAGGCTGGGCAAATTAGCTCTGCTGGCTAATCCCTCCCCTGTCCCTTCCTGCTGTCAGTCCTGGAGGAGTTGGTGTTGCTGGGAACAGGGGCAGCTCCTTGGCTGGCTGCTTGCCTGCAGGCAGGCTCGATTTCTACCCCCCACCCACCCAGCAGTCCGCTGGGTCAGGGGGCGGGCAATCTAACTGATAGTGCTTTTTATGTAAAGCGCTATGAGTTAGAGTGGGGGCCTGCACATCTGGCAATGCCGGAAAACACTCCTGTTCCAGAGCAGCTGGCAAACTGAATGGCTCATCGCTGAGAGACTGCATAGTTAAAATATCCTATTTTCTCTTGCTGTGGACAGGAAGGTGAGCAACACCCAGCATCAAGGGGTTAAAGGAAGGCTCCCTTTGAGGCCAATATACAAACTTCAACTGGAAACAATCACAGTACGGCAGACATCCATAGCCTCATAGGTTTATTTTTGACTGAAGCAAATAATGTCATGATTCCCATGGGAATCTGCATGGAATTCTGTCACCACGACCCCGCTTCCTATTTTAGTCAACATTTCCCCTGGCAAATAAATGTGTACCTTACTTTATAGAAAAGGAAACTCCCAATATTCATTAACAGTTGAAGATGTATGTTTTTATTGATTTTATTGGCCCAAACCCTACTTAAATATGAGTAAGTGGAAAACCTAAAGCCAGGTTCCTAGTTTTCTCATTAACTGTTTAATCTTGGACAAATTGTTTTAACCTTCATGTGTCCTTCTGTAAATTAGTGCGCTCTTCCAAGGAGATCCTCATGTGAAGACTTATTGATAAAACATTTAGAAAGATTTTTTTCATTTCCCAGGTTCAGTGAAAGACACTGACTTGCTCCAATCCAATATGCTGCAGCCATATTTCATTATTTATTGTGTTATATTTCCAGGAATCCTTGCTATTCCTGCCCCCTCCATTTTTAACCTCACGATATTATCCTACTGCATGAAATCTGGAGATTTCTTTCATAATATTTATTTGTTTTTCGTCAGAAAGCGTTGATAAGTCAATAACAATGTTATCACAAATTACCAGGCAGTTTTGTTTATATCAAACTATTCACATACATGGGAGGGTGTGATAGTTTCTAAGTAGTCAGCCTGAATTTGACTGCTGACAAAGTTAGGGGGACCAAATCAGAATGTAATCAACAGTGTCTGAAAATAAAAGGGCCGTATTCAAGAATGTATCCCTATCCACAACACCAACATAAGTTAATCGCAGTGCTCACGGGGACGCTCAGACTGTGTGCTCTCTTTCTCCTCTCCCCACCATCTCAGGGGCCTATAACCACGTTAACTACAGCCTTCTATCTTCTGGCTTCCACCTTGCCACATCTTTGTGTGTGCAATCCCCTTCCACCTTGCCAC
>NW_017728997.1:2129831-2133029 GCF_001723915.1 Gavialis gangeticus
TGGTCTTGGGAGGGGGGGAGGGGGTGCAACAAAATACAAATTCACCCAGGGTGCCATTTTCCCTGAGGCTGACTCTGGTGTAGATATAAATTGGATCTGATGTACATTGGAAAGGAGAAGACATGATGTAAATGAAAAATTTCAGCTTGCATTCCTTGGCCAGTGTCAAGATCATACCTAAATATCAGTTTAGATATACTCTTAAATGCCTGCTCCCCTAACCTCTGGGTCCCAGCCACTAGACTATTGAGGAAGGCTCCCTTTGGTGCTTTCTCTTTCTAGCCACAGAAATCTTTACGTTTTGGTTGCATCCTGGTTCAGCTTCAGTAGGAAGGATGGAGGGTCCCCCTCAGCCTTGTGGATAGCCTGGTGGTTAGAAGACACTCTCCTGGGAGCCGAGAGAGGTGGATTTGAAACCTTTGAAGCAGAGGAGGGTCTCAAACCCAAACCTCTTGCTTCCAAAAGCAAGTGCTAGGGGCAGGTATCACTCCCACCACACCCTAACTACCACACTAAAAGGAGCTAAAATATCAGCCTACTCAGTCCACAGTTGCAGCATGATGTAGTATGTCAGGGAAGACCAAGGTCCAGATCCTTGTAAGTATTTAGGTATTTATTTACATTTGAACATCTGTGCCTATGTTCTTTTTCCTCTTCCTTCAGTCCTATTCCTTATATTCAGTCCATTCTTGACGCTTGTTAACCTGGCCGGGGTACTGGGGAGAGCCAGGGCAGGCACTTGTGGTGAGGGGGCTCTGTTGCACCCCACTCATCCCCCCCCACCTCTAGCATGGACCTCTTGAGAGTGGTGGGAGCAGCAGCTGCCAGGCAAGCCCAGCTGGAGGGGGAGGAGGGTGGAATGGAGCTCCCTTGTCTGGGGGTCCAGCCTGGCTCCCCTCCAAGACCCCAGTTGGGGTAGCTGGTGGGGGCCATGAGGCAAGGGGGCTCCATTTTACCCTCCATTCCCCCACTCAGCTAAGGCCAGGCCTAGCAGCCCTGCAGCTGCTGCTGCTCCCTTCGCTCCCTGTCTGCTGACAGCCCTGGAGCTGGGAGGGGGGACAGGGATGGGGAGGGACAGTCCTGGCCAAAGCCCCCACTTGCTAGCCAGGAGGGCCAATGCAGGCAGGCTCGATTTCCCCCCTCAACTCAATAGGCAAATGTCTGTTGTGTTGTGGGTGAAGGGAGCTCTCTAACTCCTGGTGCTTTATATAACTCTCCATGAGTTAGAGCAGGGCCCTGAATGTCTGTCAGCGCCCCGCATCTCCTTTGACTCCCTGCTGGATGAATTTCAGTGATCTGTCAGCTGCATGCTGTTAATCCAATTACATTCTTCTGTGATAAAGCACAGGCGCCCTGTTGCAGACGATCAGAAAACTTCTGAGAAACAAACGGCTACCAGGGTAAATGCAATTAGAGATTTATTAAGGCAACTTTGAACTTAGATGGAAAGGGAACAGATATGCTTAGTAAGTGAAGACAGTCCTCTGGCTTTTCACAGTCTTGGTATAATTTATAAGACGGGAGGGGCAGGGGAAAGAGAGTTGTATCGGGATAGTTAGATTATGATCTGCAGGCTGCATGAGTCCGGTAGGGCCCCACTAACTTCAGCTGCGGTCCACCCAGGCAGATAGCAGGAGGAGGAGTTTTAAAATGTATTTAATATGCTTGAACCCTTCTGTTAAGAGAGAAAATTAATCAGCAACAGTAGGCAGCTTGATCATTAAGAACTCTTTATTTTAATTTAGAAAGCACTTAATGAATTGCAGCTTCTCAAATTGAAATCCTAGTCTTACAACAACTACACCCATCACACTGATGGTACTCAATAAATACAGCTGTTACTGATGGAGATAATGCATTGCATCACTACTAATGTACATTATTGAGTTAGTTCTTAAATTTTAGCTCACTTAACATGCCACAGCTCAGCTCAGCGTTCATCTCAACGTCCCCAAATGGTTGTAATTTCAAAAACAACAACCTTGAAGCAATTAGTAAATAGATGCATATCCCAGATAGTCTAAAGGCTCTATAGCTCTATTCACAGTTACAGCTCAGCAGCATTGGATGACCATTTGAAACAGGAGCTTCAACAGCCAAACACCTGCAGATTCTTTAATCATTACAGGAATGAAGCCCTGAGCCCCCTGCAAAAGGCATGTAACATTTAGAGTATTTCAGACCAAGAAGGGCATTCAGTCTTACAGCCTTAAGACCTTCTTATGGAATGTCCTGCCAGTCAGACTCTTTCCTCTCTGATGGCAGATCCAGTTTATGATGCCAGTGAAAGGTAAGCATCCCTCTTTGATGATCTCTGAACAATATCTGCATATTTGTAAAGTTAGAAGTGCGCCTGGTAATTGCATGTTGGAGCTTTAAGCTGATAGGGTCACATTCCTCCTACTGGGCGCCATTCTGATAGTCCCTAACATGCACAGACCCCAAGAATTTCCCTTAGCTGGGGGTCCTGTGTAGAGACTATACATACGTGATGCCACAAGGTCCTGGTACAGGGTACAACACCAAGGACAAGGCAGAAGATTTGCCAGAATATATGGTATTACAGCTATTCTCTGCTTCTCACAGCATGGAGGGTTCCTAGTTATTCCAAACTATCATGAGGAATCGAGGATCCACTATGCTAAAGGTGCTAAATAAATATATATGGAGAATAAACAGACTTTCCTGCCCCAGGAAAACTGAAAAGCTGGCTAATAAGAATATGCCCTCAATCAAGTCTCACACAAGAAGCAAGCTTGTTTCTTATTTTACAATCACTAGATTCCTGGCCAAAGCATCTTGTTATCACGTTTCCTAGATATAAGTCAACACCTCATTATCCTTAACTATATCAGTCTGTTCCCAAAATTTCTGCTTGTAGGAGTGATGGATGGCGTTTGAGAAAACACATTGCCAAATGCTCTCTGCACAAAGCACAGCACACTTTGTTTTTCTGGATGGAAGCAGAAGAACAAAAGGGTGTTGAGGAAATAGAAAGGGGAACAAAAGAAAGGGATGTAAAGCACAGAGGAGGGAGATGAGCAAGTTTAGCATAGCTCAGCCACAGAATATGTATCAGGTCACGTGGTACAGCCATAGCACTCACTAGGGACTACACACACACACACACACACACACACACACACACACACACACACACACACACACACACACACACACACACACACACACACACGC
>NW_017728997.1:2133039-2140514 GCF_001723915.1 Gavialis gangeticus
ACACACACACACACACACACACACACACACACACACACACACGTCTGTCTAAGGGAGGGCAATTGAGATTGCATTCACTGCTCAAGTTCCCTGTTCCCCAGTTGGCAGATACTTAACAATCATAAAAGATTGTTTTAGACATTATCAATTAAGCCCTTTTACAGAGGTGAAAGGAGAAAGGCAGATGAAGCCCCAGAACAGAAGCGCATTGGAGTCTTTTTAGGTACAGAAATGTGTTACTTGATGGGTTTTCAGTGGTAATGAAAAGGAGTGAAGTGGAAAGAGAGACTCTTGGCCCAGGATGAGAAAAATCTTTCTTCTGGTGTGACTGAATGAGGAAATGGACAGACTGAAACTCCAGGACAAAGTGGTTTCAATCTCTGCTTTGAAGTTCTTTTACACCATGTAAGCTGCCCTGAAGGTCTTTAGTGAAAATGAATCTTGTCTGGCTAGTCTCAGAAAAGATGTCTCCAAGTCCTCTTTCTTCTCCCAAGGGTATTTTCTCTGGGAGGATGTATGGGACTCATGATTTGTTTGGCATTTACTTTCATCAAAAACTTCTGCGTCATCCAGCTTTGCCTTGGATTCATTTGTCATTGGCGTTGATTCATTTGTGAGGTGGGAGTGGCTGGAGGGGTTGTGTACTATGAACACGGCATTCACAGAAAACAATGCACTCCATGTGGACAGAGTTGTGGCTAGAGCACGCTTTTTGCATCCTAACCCTCAAAGATGGATCCAGAACAGAATGAAAAAGATTGTAAGTAAAGCTAAGAACTATATTGCAAGCTCTGCAGAGCTGGTTTCCTTATTTTTTTTTTTAATTTGGCTATATAATGCATGCTTAAAATAGCTAGCACTTTGCTTCCAAGCTACACAATGAACAATGCACATTTCCAGCACTGAAAAAGCAAGTAAATAAATGCATGCTTTCCAATCAGTGCTGAAAAAAAGTTTGACTGATGTCATTACTTGTCTATAGAGCCAGAAGGTGATCAGTACCTGTTTAGGGCCTGATGCAAAGTCCAAAGACATCAAAAGAAAACTCCTGTTAACTCAATGGATCAGGACCTTACTCATTAAAACCAATTGGAATCTCATATTTTAGATTTGCTTCATGGTTTTGTCTTTAATAAGCAGAAGGTTTTTGGATCCTATCATTAAACTAGATGACAAGAATTAGAGTTTAAAAGGGGGATTTGTATCTTCTTATAAACCCCTGTTTAATTAAGCCATCTGCCATAAAGGATCTTTGATCTTAAGCCTTTGGCTACACCTTTTTCATTATATTTTAATACAATGCTTGTCAAGTCACCCATTATGAGGGGCCCTGGTGAAGTACTGCTGACTCCAATATTTCTGAAATGTAATTGAGTTTTTTGAGATTATTTAATTCATGAATGATAAAAGCTTTTCATGATGTGGGAAGGAATATTGATGCTACAGGAAGTTACTGTTTAATCAAGAGAGAAATGTTATTCATCTCTGTCCTTAAGGCACTGAGTGAAGCGGTGAGTTCCAGATACACCAACCAAAATGGTTAAGAACGAAGTGGGGTTTAAATGATGCATTCCTATGTGTTATGAGGAATAAATTGTATTTTAAACACTATGGCTTAGTTTGCGCTATGAAGCTTTTCCAGCAGGACTCCAATTCAAGTCCAAGAGTAGCATTACTTGCTCTTGGCTGGGTGAAGTGAGCTTCTACTTCTGTTTGGCCTCTAGATCTGCTGGCACATCTACTGCGTGGAGCCATGTAAAGATGCCATAAGTAAAGGGCAGCATGGTAGTGCTGGCCTTCAGCAGAAATCCTGACAGATTGATGGCTGTTGATGTAGCCTGTCTTGGTAAGGAGAGAGATTGACTTGAATTTTTGGCTATGAGCCTGATCTAAAATCCATTGGGTTGAGGCCTGTCATTACCATTGATATATTTGTAATAGTATGTATTAATGGCAATCTTAGTAATTATCCATGCAGAATACGTGCATATCCAGAAAATGGATATCAATTAGCAGATTATTAAGGGGGGGAGAGAAGAAAGAAAACCATCACCCTAGTGTGTTTTATGTCTTATAAATGTAGGCTGCTTACAGATGTGGAAAAAACCCCAGTGCTTTAAGCTTGGTGTACTTCCGCACCAAGTGCAGCACATGCCCAGAAGAGCATGACCCGGTTCACCCAATGTCTGTATAGATCAGATGCTTCAGTGGGGCTTTTGGGGCTATTACATTGAATCAGCTATTAGATGAAAGCCTCAAAAAGCCCTGCTAAAGCACCTGATCTACACAGATGCTGGGGAGCCAGGTCAAATTAAAACACTTCCCCTTCCAGTAAAGTACCGGGTTTCTTTTTTCATGTCTGTCAGAAGTCATGTTGATGCCATTTATACCATCTTTTCTCCATTGAAAGTAAAAGACATTTCTAAATACTTAGAGCCACATTCCCGTAAATACACTTTTGTACATAGAAAGTATGAAAAATATATAGCAACAACAGTATAAGAACCTTCCCAAACCATTTAAGGCTGCCTCCAAATGATTTTCTCCCTCTCCAGTAAAAATACACTTATTTGCTAAATCATATCAAAGTGAAATGGTAAAATAAGTGCCAAAATTTTCTGTATTTTATAGAAATAAAATTTCTGCCGGGGAAACACTGTATTGTGGTTTATTTTGCGGCTCATTAATTTTCCATCTGGGTCAAGATCCAAGAGAGACTTAAATGCCACATGATGAACACTGCAGTTCGTCACCAGATGTTGTGATCCACCACAAGGCAGGTCACCAGGTTTCTTATAAAATGTCCAGGGAGAGTTAGGTGTCTCACAAGGGAATATACAATACTGAGCAAGCTGAGTGGGACATCTAAAGCAAGCAATATAGAAATGTTGAAGATAAGGGGTATATCTTAAATCTTGGCCCTACCTGCATTTATGTGCCCCTTACTCTACAGTACTGAGAGATGACTCCATCAAAGCCAGGTATATCCTGCAGAAGGTAGATGTCTAACACCAAACCCTTGTATCTAAAAGAAACAGGAAGCACTTAGGTTCTTTAAAGCTGGAGAGGAAGGCTGATGGGGTTCCCTTTTATACACTGAGCCAAGATGCAGGACATGTGGAGTCGACCCCTGTTTCAGTATACATTTCCTGTGATATTGTACAAACCAGCCGACTTTAAGGTGTGTGGGGAAGCACTTTCAGCCACTCCTAATTAAATTGTTTCATTTTGCATGAGAGCAAAAGCTCATCTAGCCAAAGACCTTACTCTTTACCCTACTAGTTAGGGCATTCACCTGGGAACAGATATGGGATACTTCTCCAAAGACTGTTTCAGTACTTTCTGCAATGGCTGTTTATGCTTCTTAAATGAGACAACCTTTGAAGCAGACACTGGATCTGGTACTAGCATTTCTCAGGCAAGTGCCCTAACCATCAGGGCAGAGTTAAATTCACTCTGGCTCACTCCCTCTGCCCCAGTTTCTCATGAATTCTCTGGTGCAAAGTGAAAGAGCTTCATCAGGAGAAGAGACTTGCATTGCAGAACAGCAACTGCCCTTCTAGGTATGGCAGTCTTCTCTCACGGGAGAGGGGAGGGAAACGGATCATGGGTCTCCTACTTTCTGAGCAGGTGCTTTAACAATGGAGCTATTTGTAGGCATTTCACCTACCCTTCCTTCTCCGGCTGTGATTTAAATGAAAACTATGGCTGCAACTCCATTTCGTGTTGAGGCCAATCAGATGGTGTTCTCAGAGCATGCCTTACTGCCACAAACCTAGGGAGGGTGGCTAGGAAGACCCCTATGGATTCCAGTAGGGTTTAGGAAAGAGTTAGGCATTAAGCTGCTCCCCACTTTCAAGCCCGAAGCACAGAAGGCATGCATAGATGTAAGTACCCGAGAAGTTCAATGCTGACAAAAGGGGTGGTTTCTGGAGTTCAGAACGCAGGTCAGGTGCCAGCTGAGCATAAGGTTTGGAAGACTACAGTTTTGGCCAGAGGGTCTAAATAAAATAAAAATTAGGTTTGCAGTGGCAGGAGGGCTTACTAGGCATCATGGGGATCTGCCTGCTGTATCTCACGCAACATAGAAACCAAACTGCAGTAACTATAATAATTGTTTCGCTCAGGGGTAAGATGTCCCAGTTTAACTTATACTTGGTGTGAGACAGTAGATAGATGAAATGGTTACAGTAGATTAGCTGATACTGAAAGATCATTTCACTGATAGTTAGATACCTAAATTCTGCCCAAGGCTCTTTGGGGATCCAGGACCTCATGCCTACATTCTGAATCCTCAGTCTGGTGGATTCTACTTTTGGATGTTGCTAAAATGGGAGAAGAGCAGTTGGCTTTCTCAGTATCTTTGTGAAAAGAGGGTAGTGGGGTACTGAAGAGGCTGAAAAGCACTGGCCTCAATATTGCAGAAGCACTACAGTAACCCAGGTTTCCTACAATAGTTTAATTTGGCTAGAATTTCAAATGCATCTGAATCTCCCCTTTAGCCATTTGGTGAATACATCTGAATTCTTGTACCCTTAGTTTTATTATGAAGTTAACTCTTATTGTGATATCAGCTCAGAGAAAGTTGCTCTTGGATGTAGACTGCTCCCCCTGAGAAGCATGCAAGATGCCTCTTGAATTTCTGTGAAGTCTCTGGCTCGCACTGTGAATGGGGGTCAGGGGCTTCTGGGTTGATTTTAACATGTTTATTCCTGGGTTTGCTTAACTGAGAGCAGGTACTTCCACGCTTAAGATTTCATCCTGCACTGGTGAGTACTTTGCCATTAACTTCATTGGGTACAAGATTGGATCCTAACATACAGTAAAAGTGTGTGCTATAGACTAAACTCTCTCATGAGTAATAACCTAAACTCTGACTTTCCTGGCTGTGGTCAACATGCATCTCAATCTCATTGTTATTTTAAAGTGGAGCTATGCATTAGTGTTTTGATACCATTGTGATAAGCAGCACAAGTACCATGGCAACAGGTTTGGTGCTATACAGATGCTTTGGGGTGGAGGTGTGGGGGGGCACTTTTAATTGGAGCATTTCTGAGAGCCATTTTAATTAAGGCACCTGGAGCTCCTGTGTGTCCAACATCCCGCACTTCAAAAATGGCAGCAGGGGTGCTTTAACTAAAGCTCATGCAGTGGGTTAGCACTGAGGCCCCAGTAGTAAAGGGTGGCTGCATATGGGCCTTGGCCTGTCCCGAACCTGTTTAGCAGGGACCACTCTTGGCATGATAGTTCAAAGGTTGACGAGTGGGGTTTGTCACAAGGAACTTGTTTGTGTCTTCCCGTGATTCCCATTCCTTGATCAAGATAGCATCTGCAGACAAATCCTGGTCAGGGAGGCTGTTCCACAAGGGGCTTCATGAAGGAAGGTGGGCCTTGGGTAGATTAAACAGGCAGGTTATCGTAGAGTGGTAAGTAGTTTTGACCAACTTTTGGGTCATCATCAGTCACCAGATGTGTTGGGGAGTGATATTTGTGAGGACAGAAAGCCAGGGGAGGGTAGTTGAGGGGAGGGTTCCAGTTATGATGGTTGTGTTCAGCTGAGTGTCAACAAGATGTATGTGTGATGACTTTTTCCAGACAGGTACACAATACTCTGCTGCTGAGTATGATAGGGCAAGAGCTGAGTTCCAGAGTGGTGTGAGTGAAGCTCCCTATGTTGATCCAGCAAGTTTGGCTAGCAAGTTGTTTTGGGATTTGACCTTTGCTGCTGTTTTCTTTAGATGTTCCTGGACAATCAGGAACATCTGTCTAAAGACGCTCCCAAGTATGTTGGGCAGGGATCATGCTTTAGTCTATGACCACCCCATAGATGTTAAGTTCTTTTTTGGCACTGGCATTGTGGAGATGGAATGACCTGGATACAGTTTTGGCAGGGCTCAGCATGAGCCACCATGTGGTGCAGTAGTTTGCCAGCTTTGTCACATTTTCGTTCAGGGTCTGGTCCAGAGTGCAGAAAGATGCAGCTTCAGTGGCACAGCAGATGTCATCAGCACAGATGAATTTGCAAGATGTGGTTGTTGGTAGATCATTTATATATTAGCTGAACAGGGTTGGGACCAGCACTGAGCCCCGTGGAAGTCCATTGGCCTGTCTCCTCCATGTGCTTGTCCCCTGCCCAAGGTGGACTCTGTTACAGAGGAGTGTTTCGATGACTATAACAAACCAGCTTGGAAGTACTCTTGACAGCTTTAGAAGCAGGCCAGCGTGTCATAATGTATCATAGGCAGCTGTAAGGTCCAGTAGCACTACGCCTCTCTTCAGGTTCTTCTGAAAACCGTTTTCAGTGTAGGTGGTAAGTGCCAGTATTTGATCACATGCACTATGGCCCTTACAGAATCTGGCTTGATTGACACTAAGGACGGTCTCTACTTCCAGGGATATCCATTGTGAAAATAGGCGCTCAAGGACCTTGTAGCATGCAGACAGTTGTGCAATTGGTCAGTAGCTGGCTGCCAGCATGAGGTCTTTGTCAGATTTTCAAATGACAGTAACTTTTACCGTATGCCACGTGCCACTTCAGAAGTGAGCTTGAGCTGATGATTCTTTTGTGGAAGTGGGTCAACCACATGCGAGCTGGGGGCCCAAGTTGTTTCAAGAATTTTGGGAAGATGTTGTTGTAATCGGCAGCTTTGCCATGTTTCAAGCTGTTTAAGACTTTTTCCAGTTCAGTGACCTCAAAGGGTGTGTCCACACATGCAAGCACGTGTGCTTGCAGCAGCTCAAATAGAAGCGGTGCAAATTTGAGCCGGGGCTTTTTGCTTCAGTGCATGTGCTCGGACATGCACTTTGTTGTGGAGCAAATTGTGCCACTTGGGGCAAAATAACCCTGCCTGTCTCCTCCCGGATCTGCAGCCAGGGGGAGCTAGAGCCCGGGGCCAGCACCTGTGCTGTCCCCAGCAGTATAAAAAGCTGCCCTGTCCTGGCCTCAGCAGTATAAAAAGCTACCCTGGCAAGTAGCTAAGGGCTACTAGCTCTCAGGAGCTTCTGGGGCCCGGCCAATTGGTACCTGGGGACACTGCCCCTTGTGCCAGCCAGACTGCTGAAGCAGCCCTGAGAGTTCCCTGCACCCTCTACCCACTGCAGCAGTCTGGCAGTGGGGGGTGCTGCCTGGCTGTGACCTGCTGTGTACCTGCCAGACCCGGATGGGGACTGCTGCCCCTCTGGGCCAGCTGCCAGTGGACTGCAGTTGGCTTCTGTGAGGCACTACTGCCACATGTGCCCTCTGCCCAGCCATCTGGGCAGCTATCACCCGGAAGATGTTCTGGGTGTGGTGGCCTGTTTGAACTGTCAAAGCATGTCCTCCTGGCCCCATTTGGCCAGGAGGTCAGCCACAGCCCGATGGGTCCAAGTTGCCAGCTCTGAGCAGGCAGGATTCTGTCACTGGTCTCCCTTGCAAGGCCCACATGCCCCACCCCAGCCCCCCAATTGCTGCCCTACCTAGCCCCATCCCCCACCAG
>NW_017728997.1:2140984-2155955 GCF_001723915.1 Gavialis gangeticus
TTGGGGGGTTTTGGGGGGGCTGGTGGGGGGAGGAGCTGGCCAGAGCATGGGTTGGGGGGGCTGGGGGAGTGGGTAGGGCCGTTGGAGGTCCCCCTCATGGTCCCCTCCCCACCTCCTCCAGTCCCCCTGACCCCTTACTTGCCAGCACCAGAGCCCTGGTGCTGAAACATGCGGCCTGGCCGGCCATGTGTTTCAGCACGAGGGCAAGGGCCAACCATAGAGATTCTCTGGCAGCCAGAGCATCTCCGTGGAGGACCCAGCCTCTGGTTGCCTCAGGGCACAGTTCGGGACTGTGCCCTGTGCCGCTTTTTTAAACTTAAATTTTTTTAGACCGCTTGATATCCAGGGGTCTAATTTCCTCCCTGCACTGCAAGTTTGCAGCTCAGGGAACATTTTTTCGTTCCTGCACGTGACTATTACCCCACCTCAAAGGGGTTTGAGGCAGGGCAAGAGGTACGTGAGTGTGGCAGAAAGCCACCTTGGTTTCTCCCCAAAAATCTCTGCCCTGTGACACTGTGATTTAAATCTCTGTGCTGTGACCATTCAATTAGGATGGGCCCAGCACACAGGGGACCACACCCTCAGCCTGTCTCTTTAGGGAACTGGAGCTGGCTGCATTCCTGAGGGAGGGGGAAACCTGCTCCCTCTGCTTACGTGACTTGCATCACTTACCTGGGTAAGGGGTTTCTACCTGGGGAGCTGGGATCTGCCCGGTAACAGGTGATGCATTTCAGATTGGTTGGCTGACAGCCAACTGGGGCTGACCTCCGCTGGCCCAGGTGAATGAGGTCACAGGGGCTATATAAGTTAGGACGGGGAAGGAGGCGGTCTCTCCTCTCCGGCCATGAGGTGACGCAGCAGCCAGGCAGGGGACAGAGAAGCCTTAACATCTGAAACTGGCTCTCTCCCCCCAAACTCACGAGCTAGGAACCGCCTGCCTCCAAAGGGAAACTTCACCTGCCTTTGGAAGATGCTTGTGAGTAAGCTACTCAATCTGATTAGATATTTAGCTGGAAGTATCACAGATGCGTAATCAAAAGGCTACCACAGCCAGACTGTTTGCTCTTTAGGATTTCTAGATATTGCTCTATCCTGTACCCTAGTTTACCCTACCCCCTGTAATCAATAAAGTTCTCCTTTTCGACTGGTGTGGGAGACTTATTGAGGGATGGGTCTAAATTATGCCTAAGAGACCCCTTAGGTCTGTGGGCTAAGGGAGACTTTACTTTTTGCCCCTGGACTTGGGGAAGTACCCCAAGTGCCTGTATTGGGTCGAGTACCCGTAGGACTATTAGGCCTGTGTTACCCCAAGGACACAGGGCCGCGAGACAGTCCATTCTTGGGGTGGTGGCGGCACGTTACCCCCAGACTACCGAGTGTGCTCCGGGAGAGGGGTCGGCCGGACATAAGGTGCCCCTAGGGAGGCATTCGGAGCCTGGAAGGTGGTCGGGCACAGGGAGGTGGGCGGCTCGACGCAGGAGCACTCCCTACTGGCCCGCCTCACGTGGTGGAAACAGCAGAGGGATACGAATACCCAGCTGTATTCCTGAGGTGGGATCTCTGCACCCGCCACAGTGAGCGCTCATTTGGATGTGCCCAAAGGAGTCAAAGCTGTTATATTCCACACGTTGCTCCTGATATTGCCTCAGTTCTTGACAAGTGGTGCGCTTTCTATTCTTTTTCAGTGGTGCCTTAGCTACATGTAGTAGGTGATTGTACTAGTTACCTACTGCATGTACATACTAGCAGACTGTATTCTAAGAGAACAGACTAATCTTTGTAAGGCATATTTAATTTCCTAAAGGAGACAAAGTCCTACAGCTTTAAAATGCATGCCTACATTTTATTGTAATAACTTGATACATTTATTTTGATTTATACCTAGACTGATTTCTTCAAGGTATCATGATGTAAGTCTCATTACTGTGTCTTATGCATTGGTGAAATGGGCAGGTGTTTACAGACCACTCCATAGTAGACAGATGTGTAAGTACAGATGTTAAGAAAATTAACTTATTTGAAAAAATTAATGCCAGGTCAGATGATCAGAGGCCATATTTCTGACTCTGCCATTGGCCTACTATGTGGCTTCTGGCATATGACTTCTCTTTTTTACACCTTCATTTCCATTCTCACCCTTTGTCTTGTTTCTTGCAAAAGCTCTGGAAGAGGCATCATTTTTAATCATGAATTTGTATAGCACCTGGTGCACAGTCTCCAAATTAAATTAAATGCTCGAGTTTTACTATACCATTAGTAACACTTTTGTAATTAGATATCGGGCCTCTGGACCTGGAGTCAGATAGCTACTGGTTCTCCACTTCTCTAGTTTTCAGCAGACAATTTAATTTCCATTTCGCAGAGATGGATAAACACTTAAAGCATTTATCCGTTTCCTGAGGCTGGACATTGGAAGTGAAGATAAAATAGGAGAAGGTCAGAATCACTTTTGATCTTGAATTTGCCAAATTTTAGAAATCCAGAATAGAATAGTATAACCTGTGATCTTAAATACTAGTCTACTCCATGATCAATTGAAATGCTTTGCCAGTAAGGTCTCTTTGTTTGCTCTGGACAGGACCAAAATAATTATACTGAAAGCATCCTATTGATTGCTTTTGACAGAAAGCATCCTATAGTGCTTATCACTCACGGTTAAGCCGATATCTTTGCTCCATCAGTACAAGGACAACCTTGCCTTCTAATGTGCGGGAAATGTGGCACTGCAACTGAAGCATGTAGTTTCTCATTTTCATAGGTTAAATAATGGAGAGATTAATTTAGCCTCCCTGAAGAACTGAGAATGCTCTCAGGAGAGAAGTCTAGTAAATCAAATTGATAGATGACTGCTCTGCGCCATACTTTTTAGAGTTCAGATTGTACATCAGCATTTCCTGGCTCTTCCACATGGGTCTCTCTCTCTCTCTTTATTTTCTCTTCCTTTTTACAAATTGCATTTTCCTAACAGGGCAAACCAAACTAACATGATGATAAAGGCGGCTGCGTGGAAGCTTCTGAATAAGAAGGATTGTTTCTGCATTAAAATCACAACACCAATTGTTATAACTCAATAAGGGCTCTGTATTTTTAGAGAAGAACCTAAACAGACAAAACAATCAGTGTCCCAAGATTAGGATTAAAACAAATTTTTAGAGATGGCAACAGCTAATTACTGGAGCTACCATTAATAAAAACAAAAGCCTCCAGTTTGAAGCTAGTAGATTTGGATTGGCATTTTTTTGTATGGTAATTGCATGTTTAACTCCCTTCAATGGCTGTAATTCTCAGCAAAATTTTCTCACCCAAAAAGTGAAGTCCAATTTCTGGACATCAGTCACATACCACTGTAATACTTTACAAACCTCTTGACACATGAGAAGCTTATGAAGACTAGTTGCATATGTATCTTCAGAATCAGAGTTTAAATAAAAGCTTTTATTCTGCCTAAAATGTTAAATCAGCCCTCACTTCCTAAAGAAAATATTGCCAAAGACTTGATAACACAATTCACTAAGTTGTACAATTGTTTCAATTATATCAGCTATTATATTACTAGCATATTGGTTTTTTTTTTAAAGTCTTATTTGGAATTGATGTAGGAAATGCCTTGAATAGAAAAAAAGCTTTGCTTCTATATAGTATCTTTCATTCAAGGATTTCAATGTGTTTTGTAACTAGTAGTAGTAATAATAATAATAAAGGAAAGCAGGCATTATTATGTCCCTCTCCAAATGGGGATATTAAGAGGCAGACTTAGATGATCCAGACAATTGTAGCGCCTACACAATGCAATCCTGGTTCAAAGCCTGTTCAGTATCATGGTAATGCAAACAACATACAATTTCCCCAAGATCAAAGAGTCAGTGGAACAGGCAGGAATAGACCCCAGGATTCCTGAAACCTATCCCCCATCTCCTACAGCTAGACAACATCAGGTATAATTTGCCAAAACTGAATTTATTATCTAAACCCATTATCCTGCTGGTGTGAAGTGTTGGAGGGGAGACTATGGCTAGATACAGACATTCAAAAGCCCAAGGCAGAATCGATTCGAGTTGCGTGGTTATCTGTAAGCGGCATAGTTTAGATCGGTAGTGAACAGAACACACATTTGCCCTGGGGAGGCGGAAGGCGGGGAAGGGAAGGGAAGGGAGCAAATCTTATATTGGGTTCCTCCATTTCTAAACCAGCCTGTGTGCCGAACTTCTGTTCTGTTATGGGTATAGACCGCTTTCTAATCACTTATAATGGTAAAAGTGCAATGTCTGTACCTGGCCAATGAGATTTGAGCGTGCTCTTTTCCTTGCTGGATTGAACCCCTCTTTATAGGCAAAAATGAACTTTAGTATTATTTCATTACAGTATGGGGACTGAGATCATGTGAGACCAAGCAAGGTGAAGCCATCAAGAGGAAAAAGTGACAACTCCATTTAAATTCCCACCAAAATGGGATGTCAGTACTTGGAATTGCTAAGGTGGTTTGCCCTTGTACTAGTGATTCTTTCACTGAATTGTCACTACTTGTTGCTTATTTCTGACAGCCATCCTGGACTTGGAAACTGAGCCTGAAAGCCCATTATCACTATCTATTGATCTGGAACGACTGGATGGACATGAATGGACTCTTCAGGATGGGGGTATCTATGCAACACTTACAGTTTCTCTCCTAGTACAATTTGCATTTTAATTTGTTTCTATGGAAACAAGGGACTAACTTAGCAGGTGTCACGCAGGCTCCTCCATAGTTCCCACCCCTGAGTCTCAACTTTGAGTACTGCAGTCAGCCTAGTTTCATACCAGGCCTCATTTACCTCTGTATTATTCTAGTTTTGTGTTACTGGAACTCAGCTAAAATGGATGGGGTCTCAACAGGTGAAACTGGAGAAATTCTTGGAGCAATTCAGTGGTCACTCAGGGTGTCCATACTCAAGCATGGAGGTTGCTTTGGCACGCTATAATTACAGCATAGAGGCTGCTCCAATGCAATTAGTAGAGTCTGCTGGGTCCAGCCAGGCTCTGCATCTCATGTATCAGTGTCCCCACACTTCAAAATGGTGGCAGGGGCACTTTATCTAAAGCTGGTTCAATGAGCTGTAGATAAAATGGCCCCACCACCATTTTGAAGTGCAGGGATGCTGATACAGGAGATGCTCCGGGCACTTTAATTAGAGTGGCTCTCAGAGCCACTCTAATTAAGCCCCCCCCCAAGCATGTGTATAGGCACTCTCAGGCACCAACCTGAAATACTGTACTTCATAATTTGTCAACAACTAAAAGCTTAAAAGGAAATACCATGTTGTTTTCTCACATAGAGCGCACAGAGTTTTCAAAAATAGTTGCTGGAAATTGGAGTGTGCGTTATATTCCAGGAAATACAGTAAAACCCATTACCTCCTCCCCCCACCCATACTGGCCAAAAGTGAAGTCTGCATGTGATTCCCAGGGAGCAGAACAATGAGCAAGCTTGGCTTTCTAGCTGCCATGACTCCGTTACTTAATACAGGGAAAGACAGTTTTTTTCCTTCATTCGTCTTTTCAAAAACAAGGGCATATTTGCCCGCAAGAAATTGCAGGATTTAAATACAGACTATAAATTAGTATTTTTAAAATGTATTTGCAATATTTAAATACAGACTATAAATTAGTCACTGAATTTATTTTAATTTTTGGTACTTCTGCCATGATACTTATTGGCCATGGTATAACAGAATTGTTGTAGTTCTGGGGAAAAATGCTGCTGTATTTGAAACCCTGTTCTGATTGAGGGTAGAAATACTAGTAATCTCATGAGAGAGTCCATTCAGGAGATACTGAGTAACAGCCTCTGCTTGTATCAGCTGGTAGAGATTTGCAGAATTCACTGGAACTTTGATTTTCACTAACTAACAAGATAGTCCACCAACCCTAGTTTGTGGACTTTGAATAAACAGCTAGATTTCCACCAGCTTATTCAAATGTCATGCCCTGTGAACATTCGCCTTCCATCAGTTCATGAATGGTCTGTATAAAATAAAAGATTTTACTTTTGGCATTTCAGAGTAGTTTAATTTCTACTGTCTCATTTAGAAGAAAGAAGATTTCCACCACCTTCGGACTTCTTGAGAGACCTTGGTGAACAGGGAAACAGACCCATGCCCCTAGAACACAGGTGGGATGCTTTTCTTACTTTACCTTTCCAGGTGTATCGGTGCGAAAGTGGTGTAGTGTCACATCCGACAGACCTTTCATGCAGGATAGGTTTAGCAGTGCGCATTCAGCATGACAGTAGGGCCTTACTCCCCCTATTAGGACTTTCTAGACCTCTGAATGCTGGAAATTGGAAGTGGCAGGGGTCTGATCAGTCTGGATAGGCCCTGCATAAATATACTTCCCTCTAGCATCTACTCTATGCCGCTCCAAGACGCAGGGTAGTGTTCTGTCTTATGTTTTTAATTAGCTTTATACAATCCTAACCAAGATCGGTTCCGAGATTTATGCCAGTTGCTTTACAACCACGTTGTGAGAGAAGGTCCCTGCCCTTGTAATCGAAATGGACTGGGACAGGCAAAGGATGGAAGAAGGGAAGAAGTATATTCCCTGTTTTATGGTCGTGGAACCGAAGCACAGAACAACTGAAGGACTTGCTTTGGGTCAGAAAAGTCTGGGGCAGAGCTAGGAAAAGAAACCTTGTCTCCTGGTTTAGCTTAGCTACAGACCAGTTTTTTTATCCAGGATTCCTGGACTTACCCAGAGGCTGAATGGAACAACACATATATGATGCAGTCCCGTGACCTTTTTCTTGTGAGACTTGAATGGGACAGAGGACTTGGGGTAGCCCTCTGAATTGTGTGTTCAGCCTACAGTCCTGGGTACTAAATATATACCCTTCAGCTATGATTTCCCCCCCCCCCCTTTTTTTTTTCAAGAAAGCCTTTTTTTCCCCCAATGTTTTATTTTGATCTGCAACATAAAAAATGAAGCAGCACTTTAACAAATCAAGTATCATGCAGGGAGAGATTCTCACTAGCTTCTCTCATCCAAAAAAAAAATAGTGTGTCCGGTGAAATTAAGTTATGCAGCCTTTATGAAAGGGAAAAACTGTCTCCAGAGCATTATGAACTGCCTGCATGTCTTTTAAATATAGTTTTAAAATGATAGAAAAGGTATTAAGCAAACAAAAGAGCGTTGAATTTGATGGTTGCCTTCTAATGAGAGTTTAGCAAAGTACACATTTGATCTAAATAAAAAGGCACCTAGAGACTGAGGAATATTATCTAAGAGCAGATGTGTTTTATATTTCCTTTGGATATGTTGGTAACCCAGGGATAATTTATTAGTCCCCAGCCTGTAATCACAGTGTCATGGATGTTCCAGACATTGTTGTAACTGACTGCAAGCCCTGCAGGGGTGATTTATCATGTCAAAAATTATCTGGATGCCCTAAAAAGCAGTCATTTTTGCTCTCTGATACCTGCCCTGTGGCATCCAAATATTTGTAGGGTTTGTGATTACTGGCTTTTTCTTTTCATTGAGGAAAACTTAGACAGCCTAATTGAAACTGTCACCATATCTGACGATGACAATTCTTAAAGGAATATTGTCGGGGACCATAACGGAGCATTTGCAGAATTTACTTGCCATGGGGGATTTAGTCAGCAGGGATGGTTCATGGACAAATTGCTTAAATGTTCTTCAAAAACAGTAAAGTTGAATAATATCCCCTCTATTGGAATCTGCTGTACAACATTGTAATACACCTTTCCAAGACCATCTTTACATCACAGAGATGAATGACAGGATAAAGCCATATATTACAGAGGGGGCATTTAGAGCCCAAGCCTGCGCCACTAAGTCAACGTGAATTTTAAGACCGTCTTCAAAGGGAGCAGACTCAGCGTTTCAAGGGTCAGTTGTTATCTGTACAATGATTTTATTCATATTCCATTTCAGGTCCATGGGTAAGATTGCACTGTTCATTTCTAGGAGGCCGCATTGTGAGCAGAATGTTAAAAGTGACGCGCTGTGCTCTCTTCACGGGCAATTTAGTCTTTTAATACTTGATTTCTTTGGCATCTCAGTTCTGCTTTATCCCAAACAATAATATCTGAGGTTAGGATTCATGCACAAAGTTTTGCTTTAAAACCTGTCTCCAAAAGTGATCAACATAGGATATATTTTTTTTCACAATGACAGTAATCATGTACTTTATAAAAAAGGCCTTATTTTTGGTAACTAAAAAGATGCTGCTGCTAGCAGTGATTCGCATCCAAGATCTGGGTACTCTCACGTGGGCCTATTCCTTTCGTGCTTATTCTCTTGCAGTGAGTTAAAGGTGCTAACCTGTGCTGGCTACTTCTTTAAAAAGGTTAAACAGTGAGAGATTTAATAATTGTTTTAATGTTAATCCCCAGGATTCCCACAATGACAGAAGACGTGGCTAGAAATGCCCTCGTTAGCTTTGTTAATTCCAAGTGTTGCTATGGTAATAAAGCTGCAGGAGAACTGGTCATTCAGGATTTGAGGCAGCTGACTTTATACCGAGTGAGTATATCCATATCTGATACTTCCTGGGACGTTTCTGGTTCTGTCACTTGTATCAGTGACACTGGTCTGTGAAAAATTATCTATTCATTAAATTAAATGGATTTAATTCCTTTGAAAGGGAGGGGCGGGGGAACCTACCTTACTGATTATTGCAGGTTTTACAAGCAAACATGTTCATCTTTCTCTCTAGTATAGAATATGTACAATGTCTAAAGATGGCAACATACCTGAAAAATTTTCTCTTCTTTTTAAGACTGTGGTATTGGTCTCCCACATGACCTTCATAGAAAACGACTGTCTTTTCCTAAGCAAAGCTATAGGTACTTGTTGAATGTACATGAATGTGTTTCAGAGTACAGGGCCTCCTGTGACTTATGGATGATGGCCCATTTCACTTTTTAAGACCTGTTCGGTGGGACTTGTTCAATAGAACCAAAAACTCGAGGTGTGAGTGCTAATACATCAAGTACCACTGACTTGTGTATCTTCTTTTAAGAGTCTCCAACATCCAAAATGCCGCGGTAGATAAAATGCTTTTGTTCTCAATGGAGTTATATTATTCACTGAAAATAATGAACATTAAACATTTAGCCCTTTTTCTTTTCTCTTTGCAAATGACTTAGGAAATATTCTAATTTTTTTTGTGTGAAAGCTCCTGTCACTTCTATTCACTAAATACTCAAAGCATATTCAGAAATAAATCTCTCAATCACAGGAGGATAAGGATAGGGAATGACAATGTAGAAAAAGGCGAAAAAAATAAATATTTAGGAACAACAGTCACTGAAGAGCATCAAATAACTGAAGAAATCAAGGCATGGATTTACAGTGCTAACATATGCCCGTGGAGTCTAGATAAAATAATGGCATCAAGGAAAATCTCAAGTAACCTTAAAATCTAGCTGCATAGTACAATTGTTCAACCTGCCCTTTTATATGGGGGTGAATCCTAGATGCTGATAAAGGCAAATGGAAAAAGGCTGCAAGTGGTTGAAAACAAAGTGTCAAGGAAAATAGTTGGTGCAGTACAAGAAAACAGAATGTGAAGAGACAACTTCATCAAGAGCTGTGTGGACCTTTACAAAAGGCCTCATGTCTTGAGCAAAATAAAAGCTCAGAAACAGAAGTGAACAGGGAACTGATGAGAGAAGGCAAGTGAGGCAGAATTTGGAAGCTGAGGTTAAGGGTATCAGCCCTCGAGGCAGGCCAAGGCAATGATGGGAAGATAATAAAAACTGATCTGGAAGGGGTTGGCAAGGATGCAACATGGCAGAAGGAGATTGCGCAAGATAGGAGAAGATGAAAGGCTGTAGTTAAGTTGTAGCCCCCCCCGCTCCAAAATCTGTGAGGCTAGAGAGAGAGGAATACTCAAGATGAAAAATTTCTATTTTGCAGTTCTTGTATTGCATAGCTGTTCATCTAAGACATGCTGTATTGTACCTACGTCTTGATTAGTTTTCTGGAAAGAATCCTAATAGATCACTAATAAATTCTGAATATACCTTTTCTAAGTTCTTTTAGATCTATATCAATTTATATTAATGTTTGTTCGACCTTTGAGGTTCACCAACATTTTCACAAAAGCCTCATGGCTAACTGGAATATTCTGAATAAAAGCCCCCCAAGAGGAACCCACGAATGATGGGAAATCAAACGTTTTGCTTGTTTATGCCTAAACAATTATTTTAAACAAATGCAGTGTCAAAAGACTGAGTGAATAACCTTGTGGCCCATTTTCCTCAATTTATTGTTACGACTTTAAATGAAAAATTTCCTGGCTTTGGTTGCTTAATCGAATTTCTTTTCACGGTAGCTAATTTCATGGTTTCTCTTTTCTAGTATCGACTGGAGACCTTTAATGAATCAAGGTTAAGTGAATGGACTTTTGAACCTTTGACTAGTAAGTAACAGCCTCATACCCAATTTGAAATACTACAAACAGGAAATGCTTTTATATCAGAGTCATGAAGTGGAACTGTTTGCAGTGACATTCCTGCTCTGTGAGAGCGCTTCATACAATTTTAAACATCCCCACATCATGTGTATGAAAGGACGGTGAACCTGAAACAATTCTTTTTTAAATTCTTCATTTTAGCTTGTCTCAAAAGTTCTCAGGGTGGGCCATTATGTCAAAGGAAGGAATTGGTACCAAGGGCTTTAAACAAATTCCCCTGAACTTTCACAGTGTTCAGACTAAAGCAGAAGGAGCCAAGAAAGCTTGGGGGTAAAGTTCTCACACTCCTATTGTGCCAAGTTGGCATAGTAAATATGAGGTACAAGTAATACTGTATTATACTATTATCTATATTACGCGGCATCCAGAATCTCCAAGAAGAATTGGGGGCTCAGTTCTTTGCAAAAGGCCTCTTCTCTGTTTATAATTTCAGTAGATCTAAATGTCATGAAGCCCGCCATTCTAGCTAGCTGAGATTCTCCTATGCCCCTTTATAGAAGTCATATATGAGCAATTCCTAATCTGCAATGCTTTCATCCTCAGAGCACTCCTATAATGTTGAAAAGTATTAATATTGCCAAGGCGCAATAAGGCCCAGGTTCTCAAAGGTACTTAGGCACTTTAATCAATGAGAATAAATCCTTTGAAGGTCTGGACGCAAGTGCCTTGACCAAGATCGTGGAGGAATATCTTGGGTATTAGTCATTCATTTTTTCCCCTGATACTACATCTTCTTATGCTGGACTGTCACTTACTAGTACATATTGGCCAGAGATGAAAAGTTTGACTGAGATAAGGGATCTGAACTCTGTCCAATTTTAGGGGAAGGATGGTTGGATCTAGGGTTTGGCCTTGGATTCATCTCTAATATAGTACATATTTTAAACAGTGGAAGTCACCTTGTGACTCTTATGGTAGGCGGAGAAAGAGGTAGGCTCAAATTACTGCAAATCAATGACTTTATTTCAATATGTAATTGGAAAATGGAAAGAGTTCATGCATTTTTGCACATGTTCCCTGGATCAGTGGGCTACAGCACCTTAAGCCTTTGGTTTACAAGACAAGAAAGTAAACTTAACTTGGTCCTTTAGAGAAACTTTCATGATTACAGTATATGTGACTGCAAAAAAGTAAAAAGAGAGCTTACTTTAAAAAAAAGTAAGAAGAGAACTTCAGAATACAATGAGATCTGTTTTGAAAAGACGAAGTGTAATCATTTTCTAAGAGAAGCTTACTGAAGTGATTGACATGACCTATTGTATGAAGGAACTGAGGGACTTGGAGGGTAGTTCCCTGGATGGAACACATTTTTAAACTGACCTAGCTTCATTTTATTTCTATTTTGTGACTTCTTGTGATTTTTATTTTGGAAATAGAAGGTATTATTTCCACTGGAAGAAAGCAGCCTCTCTCCATAGTAAAAAAGTGCGAAAAATACTTTTAGTACATCTGAAACAATTTAGATTGACAACTGAAAGAGTGACATCCTTTCTTTGTCCAGAGAAAAGGTACAGGATGGATAACCTTCTTTCACTCCACTTAAGCAATGTGCATGAACCCAGACTTGAATGGCTCAACTACTCTGGGACCTCAGAAGATCCTGAAGAAGACCCTAAGAAGGTGTAAAATGGAGAAAGTGGGCAGTTCACTCTCCATCCCCATCCTAATCCTTCACAGAAAATACTAACAGAACTATTTAGTTCCTGCTAGTTGTGGTAGTGATTGGTGTGCCAGTGGGAAGAAGATGGAGAAGCCCAGAGTCCTCTCCAGAACCACAGACAGGAAACCAAAATTTGACACAAATTTATACAAGGTCTTCTTCCTATCACAGGTAACTTGGTAGATGGACCACAAAATGGCACTTCTCCTCGGCCATGGGACATTAAAGTTCAGACTCCACCGCTGTTTCATGACGATACAAGGAAGTTTCGAGTACCTCACTCTTCTTTAGTTAAGGTAATCCCCTATGGGGCAGTTAAAAATCAAGGACAGAGTGCATTATTAATTAGGATATGAGTGCTTAGACAAGCATTTTATGAATCTAGTTATTCGTGGTCATAAAAGAGAGCTCTAAAATGTATTTTAGTGTTAGTATACAACTTTTCTTTATTGTCACATCTCTACACACACACAGTGTTCATGGTTTTATTGAGTTTTAGTAAAACAGCAAATCAGTGCAATTGAATTATTTCTAATCTTCTTTTCTTTAGCTATTTTAATTTATTTTTTGCTCCAATATTTATTAGAAGAAATGCTGATATTTTTTTCTTTTTCTTTTTTCTATTTCATCTTGACAAAAATTGGCAGAACATTTTCCCAACTTAAAAAAAATATATATTATTCATAATAGAATTTGTCCAAAGAGAGGCAGAAAGCTATAGTTAGTTGAATCAGGTAAAATTTTAAATAAACTATAATAAAAAAGAATCTCAGAATATTTTTCCTCCTCTTCTTCTTTTTGCTGTATTTCTTTTTATAAAGTAATTTATTATTGATACTTTTTGAATAGTCCGTTATGGACTTTTTCACTATATTTGATAGTATTCTATTGAGGTTAAGCTGTTGTCTCTAAAGTTTGATGTAAAATGATTGCATGTTTCTATCTTGATGGTCCCTGGTAGCTTTATATATGCACATCTTTCTGATTTCAGGCATGCCACAAATGTCATGGTCATGGTAGATACAAATGCAGTGGGTGTCAGGGTGCAGGCTGGGTGAGTAGCAGTTATGGCTTCTTCAAGACAGTATCTCCTCCTGTCCTACCATCCTCTCCTACTTCTACCACTATCTCTTAATTCCTTTAGTTGGAGGTTTCTTTCACAAGTAATGTAGGGCTATTTGACTTACTATACCCAGAATTTGGGATGGGCATGAGGACAGATATAAAAGATAGCCTTGTTTTATTCCTAACCCCTACAGTCCAAGGCCCCAAACCTACATTCTTGTTCATTCCAAATTCCCATCAGGAGCTCCATATATTTAGAATCTGCATGGCAAACTCTGAATGAAAAGAAGCCTATCTGGAAATCCAGCCATGGTGGCGAGAGATATATTACACCCAGAACATTTCCCCTGTGTAGTTGTTACACTTGGTGAGTGTAAAAGCAAAGTAGTTCTTTTTACAGTTTGGTTCTTTGTTCCTGTGTCTAGATACACAGAAAAGCAAATGACTCAATCTATTCTAACCTATTCAGATTCCAAACCCAGCAAAGTGTGAGTTTTACTTAGTGTAAGAGGAATCTTACTGAGTTGTTTCCCCTCATGAATTTGGCCTTTTTTTATATGCCTCCCCTCCACAAAAGTTTGCAGGAACATTCAAAAGAGTTACCACTGTTGCACAGCTAAAGCAATTGTTTAGTTGCATCTATTCTGATTAAACACAGGTGCATCTGCAAAGTAGTTTACTAGCCGTTACTTACACGCACAACTTGCACCTATGTAACATTCATTTAATCTCAGAACACTTGCCCACTTATTCCAGGGGTGAATTTTATCGAGACATCTGTTATAGCCTCTTTCATATGAATGACACTCAAGCTAGCCTCCATTCTGTTGTTGTGCAAAGGACATACTTAACATAATTTTTTTTGCAGAACCTCACAGAGCAGGGCTATGTTTCGAAAGCATAACAAGACTTCACATGTGAAGTCTCGTTTGCATAAATCTGAAACACTGTTGACCTTAGCAACACGAGGCATATTTTATATCTCTGGTATTTTTAGATGAGGTGCGTTTCTTGCAGTGGAACACGACAGAGGAGAAAGCAGCAAAGGAGGTGTCAGATGTGTTCAGGGACTGGCCGGAAAAGGTAAATGGGCCCAGAGTGGATCAAGAGTGGGTGTGGTGGCATGGTTGCCCCCCCTTTGGGACCATGCTATGGGAGCAGCAGCTGCTGACATGTTTCTCAGTCCCCAAGGCAGGTAAGGTCCCGCCACTTCCCTTTTCTCCATGCTAAGAGGCAACTCCCCTCCCCTTCTGTTTACGTGCTCCCTGCCTGCTACTGCTACTGTCCCTGGATGACCCGGGGATAGTGGGGATCTCCAGAAATGCTTGTGTCCTGCCCTGGCTGTAACTGCAGGGAGCAGATCCCGAGACAGTCAGGCACTGTGGCAGCGGTGGTGATGGGTGGTTTCCCCATCTTTGCCAGATCCCCCCAAGTATTTCCCACCAGTCCAGACGAGGGACTTGACTGTCACTGCCGCTGAGCCTGGATTCGCTCACAGTACTGATGGGGCCCACTGGAGTGGCTCTGGAGCTCCCCTCCATGCAACCTCTAAGGTCAGCCAGGGACAGCAGCAGTGGAGGGGGAGGCAGGTGGGGACAAGAGGGAAATACAGGTACTGCTGAGCAGTTAGCAGGGAAGGGAGTGGGTGTTGAGAGCAGGGGGAGGCAGGCTCTTACCTGATTCAGGGACTTAAGAAAAAGTCCCTAGCTGCTGCTCCCATGGCATGGCCTACCTGCCTGGAGGGGGGGGGGGGGGGGGGGGGGAAGGGG
>NW_017728997.1:2156322-2174806 GCF_001723915.1 Gavialis gangeticus
GGGGGGGGGGGGGGGCTGGGAGCAAGGGAGCAATCACCCCTGTAGTGCTGTCTGTTCTCCTTCATCTCCCTTCCCAAAAGTTATCTGCCTATTGATGGACCTATCCGTGTTTTACAACCATTGCTACCTAGGCATTGTTTTGCTAGAATAATTGCACCCAGTGAAGGAGAACAGCAAAACCTGGACATTTTCCTTTGTATGCACAACTGCAGATGCTCAAGTGGAATAAGTTGAAATGCTGCCACTGGAATCAGTAGAACTGTGCCAGTTTTCACTGGCTGATGATCCATCTCTGTGTATTTTTAGGCCATGTTTGAAGCACATATTAGTAGCGCAAAGTTGGGAAGCTTGCACTGGATATAGGTATAAATTGGGGTCTACCCAACTTGAGGTGGTGGCCAGCTAATTTCATGGGCTTATTGTGGCTGAAGCCCCCCACACCTCCAATTGGTCAAGGGTCCACAGTGACCCTGCCCCCCTTCTGCTGATTGATGGGTAGGGCTGTCTAGCATATGGCCCTGACTCTCACCAGTGACTGGCTGGAAAGGCTGCCTGTCATGCAACCTCAACCCTCACTGCTGATTGGTGGAGAGGGGCAGGGCCACATGACAGGTAGGAAACTCAGCCCATCTTGCTTGCTCACTTTCATACAAGCAGCCCCATTCATGCTGGGCTGTGCAGCTGGGAGGACTGCTGGCTCCCACTGGGGAGCCAGCATTTTATTTTTATTAAGTCTTTTTTTTTCCTACCCCTATGGATTTCATGGAGATTGCCTGATTTCATGATTTCCGTGAGTTAGTCCCTATGTATACGGCCCAGACCTACATGAACATTCCTACTGAAGCCTGTAGCTGCCTTGTGTGGCTACAGCTGATGTAGGACAAGGCCTAAAGGACTTTATTCTCCAAGGCTTACAGTATTCTATTTCACTGACATGAAGATCACTTAAAAAGAAAAATCAAATCCAGTTTGATTTTCCCTCTCCCACCACAGGTAAAGAACATGTAGCAGAGTCAGGATAAGCTGGGAGTTGATTTTTTTAACTGCCTGGGAACCCATGTACAATTCAGGGAATAGTAATAATAAAAATGCTCAAATATCAGATGTACTATACTTCCGCTGTATTGCAAACCTCAAGAGTCCAGATAGTTTGCATCAGCCAGGCTTTCAAAACTCATTATATGGATGTGAAAATGAATGGGATTTATAAAAAATAATACTCCTTTTTTTTGAAGGGGGGAGGGACTTTTTTGTGATTAAAATGCCATTACATTATCTGGATTTTCTCTGTAACCACAGAAAGTTAATTTACCAATGAAAACAAAGATTCTCACTACTCCAAGACCTGAAGCTTTAAGACAGATGACAAATATTTTACAATTTATAATATAGGTATGAGATTAGGTGACCCTATCAACAAGTTTTAAGCCCTCTATTTTTTTAAAGAAGGAAAAGAGTGGTGGCTAGCATCCATAATAGGTGGGGGAACCTTCTGGATCTGATCCAAAACCCCTTGTAGTTGGTGCAAACTTTTTGACCAAACTTGGGTTTTGCTTCAGGTCTCATCTGTCTACAGACCATTTGTTCAGCTCTTAAAGCAAGTGCAGCCTGGAGAATTACTGATCCATTGTGGTTTGTTTTGTTTTGTTCTTTTCAAAGGTAAAACTTAGCATGCTTAAAAATGATCTTTAATTGACCCAAAAAAGCTTGTGTTCTAAAACTATATTGTTTATGTGGATCCATTAAGTTTAAAACAACAGAGATGGTATTGTGCATTATCAGGGCAATAATTTTAAAGCATAGATCCACTGGGGCTAATGATGGCTTGAAGAGCTTTAATGAATCAGTTGTTAACTGCTACTAATCTGGTTGTGTTGATGCAATCAAACTGTAATCTGTTAGAGGCAGAGATAACAGTGTCTTGAAAGTGACACTCAGCCTGCTATACTTGTAGAGGGAAATTGTTATTATCCTTAATTACATGCACAAATACATTCTTTGACTAATTCTGCATTTACAAATAGTCTTTGTTCTGGCATTAGTAATACAGTTTATCCAACAAATATGGTGCATCCCTTGAGTCAGGGAGTAATGAATGAGGCAGCATACTCAACACACAGAATTTTATTAACCCCTTTAGTGGCTTGCAGAAATGCACTAGAAAAGAAACGCACCAGAACAGCAGCTCTAAAAATGCGTTAAGAGCTAGGGCTGCCGGCCCTTGGGTGTTTAACTGTAACCACTTGAGGCAGAAGGCAGGGAAGAAAGGAACCTTAGCAACTAACTGGTTCAGAGACATGTCAGTTTTTGTAGGCAACAGTTTACTTCACAGGGTTGCCAGCTGTCTAAATTTATGGACAGTTGGTAAAAAGTCAGGCTAAAACTGCCTGTCTGTAAAGACCATAGATAAATTTAAGTCCTCCATAAAAACAGTCAAGCTTTGGCTGTTTTGTGACGCTCCCTCCTGGAGAGAAGCTGGGCAGCCAGAGCTCAACTGAAGCATAGACAGAGCAGAGTGTTGCCACCAAGAGGCAGTACAGTACCCTGTGGGAAGCTTTTTCTCAGTGGACTGTAGACCCCTGTAGGCCCCTCCCCTTCTAGTTATGTGCTGCTGCTGCTGCTTCCCATCCTATAATACTGCTGGGTGGCAGACAGGTTTTTTCAGTGGTCTGTGCTGGGATTAGGGAAGTGGGACTAGTGGGGGTAAAGTTTAGGGGTTGCTGGGTAGAGCAGCAAGGTGTGGAGTAAAGTTGTGGGTGTGGAGTGAGTAGGACCTCAGGGTATAAATCCGTTGCTGCAATTGCACAGGGCTGCCAACTCGAGACAATTTTTTTACTGACAGTAAAAATGTGTGCCAGTAAAAAGTGTCTGTCAGTAAAAAAAAGAAAAAACTAACGCTTGGGATTACTACTTTACCTAAGGCTATCAATGAACTGGCAATAGCAGTTCTGAATAAAAAGGAATTTAACCATTTCAATTCTTGATGCCTTCCTTCAAAAGGTGCAGCACTTGTTCTGGGCGTGGCAATAAAACCTGTATGACATGCCAAGGAGAGAAAAAGCTCTTGCATTTCAAACAGCTGATAATAACCTGGTAAGTGGAATGGCTAAAACTTAGTAGGTTTCTGAATTTATAGTTTGCTTGATAGCAGTGCCTTGAGTCCCACGCAATATTAGGGCCCTGCTGTTGAAGAAGAACAAATAATGACAAATAAAGGACAAATGTATTCCTATTTTTTGGACAGAGAATAAAAAAACTGAAAACCACTGAAGTCAGTGAGAATTTTCCCATTTAGTTTATTGGGAGCTTGACTGCAGCCAGAAATTGAATGCAGGGCTTGGGATCCCTGTCCAGTACTTGACTCAAAAGACTATCCTACCTTGCCTGTAATCAAAACCATCTAGTGGTTAAAATATCTAGATTGTGCAGAGACTGCAATGAATTAGCTTGCCTGAGCTAATGTTAGGTTGAGAGTCAGAGCAGAATGGATAACATTAGCACTTTTAATTTGATTGCTTCAGTGCCAGATTTGACATCTGAGTCTAGTGACTAAACTCCATTTGCCAGGTTTTAAACTACATGGGAATGCCGGTTTCCCTATGTTGTTGCTCTAGGATTAATTCTTCCAATTTGGGAGCTCTGGTGCCAGAACTAACAGATGGGTCTCAAAGCATCTCAGAAAGTGAGGGTTAGTTAAAAACCATACATCCTAAATAGCTCCCCAACTTCTGACTGATGGCACCAATTCCATTGTTTTTCAAACTTTTTTTTCAAAAAAACCCCAACAAACCAGTTCATCCTTATAACCATGTTTAACTCAAAAATACCCACCAGCCATCCCAGTGGTAGACCAGGAGAGACGCTGCTTATGGTTTTATGATATGCACCCAAGCCCGCTAAGGGAGTGAAGCAGTGCCACATTCATTTGGCACAAGATACAACATAGCCAACAGATGGAAACAAATCTGGATCATGCTACCTTTTTGGATCAGAGCAGTGATCCTGAGATGAAAAACTCTGTATCTCATTACTAAATCCTCCACACATGTCATCCCTCAGGCAATTTAGTGACATAGTAGGGCATGTTATCACACTGTATGTCTCTAAATATATACAGTATCTTTCCTAGAATGGTATGGCTACCTTTTGAGGTCATTCTAATTTAATAACTATGCCTGTATCCTGCAAAGTACAGAACAACGTAATTCATTACTATAGAAATTACAGCTTCTGAAAGAAGATACATGACTTCACCTGCAGTAAAGAGTTAATACGTGTATAAATTAGTTTGAAGGCTGTAAGGGTTATTGATGACCATGAAGTTCCTTAATTTTAGGACCATTTATGCAACATTCATCTGTGTGATAAAAACATACAAGGTTGTTAAACTAAAAAAGAGATGGTGTTGCCAGAGAGCGCAAAGGTTATGAAGAATTAATATTGCCCTCTGAAAGCAGGACAAATTAAAGCCTTCTTCATATGTTTAAAAAAAGGTTCAGTGTCCTCAAAATAACCTTTGATGCTATCCCCCGCCCCCTCCCATAGGAAGAACAATGTGTTTGAATTTGTTTCGGAGCATCAACTGGACTTTCCAGGAGAGCTGCTGAGTAAGGTCAATGGAGAGAATGTATTTAAAGATGAAAATGTTCTGGTAAGTGTAAAACTTAGGGCAGGAAGAAATTTGGGATTTTCCCCACCTTACACTCATTTCCAGACTTTGTCCCTCTTTGCCAAAGATGTGTTGAAGATCTTTTCCTTATGAAATAGATAGAAGGGCAGGTAGAACTTACTATAGCAGCCCAACTGCTGCTGTATGTGCATATGGCCATTGGCTATAAACATACATTCATTTCTACTGGCGGAAATTTCTGAGAAGAGTTTGTGGGAGGGGGAGCAGTAGAAGCATAATGCCTGTACATGGCCATTGCTACATGGCAGCAATATAGCTATTATGCCATGGGTTCATATTTATGGGACATAGAGCTCTTGCTGTTTTCACAAGTTTTTGCTAATAGGAAAAAGGAACATAAGAACTTCCACACCTTGAAGAAACCAGCCAAGACATGTTCTACCTGCATTTCCTAAAATACCTGGGAGAAGGGAAGCTAACCAGGTTACGTACACAGGCTGGGAATAGAGATACCTTGAGTAACACAACACTGGTTTCTGATCACGAGTCTGCCAGCTTGAAAATGTATTACACAAAATAATTGAACCAATGCAGGACATGGGCTATATGTGATGAAGTACACGTTTGTGCGGCAGTACGTTTCCTTCCCGGTGGGAAAATTTGGCCTGCTTTTCTGGCTGACAAAAAATGCAATTAGCCAACACAGTGACAAAGTAAATGTTCAGGCATATTAGGTCACAGATGGCTGAATTCATTGGACTAACCCATATCAAAGCTAGGGAGATATCTTTTTTCTCTCCACTAATTATTATCCTCTCCTCAAAGTATTTAACCAGCTCCCTTTGGTTTGACTGCTCACACACAAAATGTCTAAGTGTACAGTGACCAAGGTCACTGTAACCATCTTTTTACTCTGACTTTGTACAGTGCACACAACAAGAGGTCCTAGTTCATGACTAGGGCCCCAAGGCATTATCACAATAGAAATACTAAATACTAATAAAACCACAGATGGATTCATGTTCTTTCAGAAAGCCCATTTCATCTACAAGATCATCTGGCTACTGTTGGACATACTGGAAAGCAGCAGGATATTATTGTCGTTATATAACAATACAAAAAAAAAGGCTTTCTAACATGGCCAACCATTGTTTTGCAACACTTTTGGGGTAACCCTTTTCCTTTCTTCTTTTTCTATTTTTAAAAGTTTTTTAAGACAAGAAATGTGCTACCTTTGGTGTGTGTTTGGCACTGGGCGCATCATGTGGGCACCATGAGAGCTGTATAAGAATACCTCTGAACTGGGTTACATAATTGTATGGACATGCTCTCATCCTGTTCATGATCAGAGTGGAGTAGCAATATGTTTATCTACAAAAGGGAAACAAGGATTGTTTGCACTTTAGATAAGCAAAGAAGCAAACTCCTTTTCTTTGAATGGAAAACCATTTGAGCCCTGGGCAACTTGCAGTTTTTTGCTAGTGTTGGTTATCTTGGGGAATCTACAGTGATAGATCCCCCCTAGCAAACTGCTAGGCAGGTGTTTGCCATTTCCTGTTCAGTTCCTGTGCCACTGGCCACATGGTTTACAGGAGGACTCTTTTGTGTTGTATTTTAAAACATGCTTCAAAACGGCCTGAAATGTTTTGTTGTGTTTCCTGCACAATCAGTTCCATGTTAATGTTAAATTTTGAGCTTGATTCTTTTTTAAAGGTAACAGCCAGCACCACACACCATTAATTGTTTATACACTACCTGTGTGGTCTTTAATATTGCTTGCTCTTTGCAGTACAGCCACAAAGCCATTGTGCTAGGGACAGTACAAACATAAACAGCACAGCAAAGCGCCTTCCCTATTGCAAAGAGCTTAACATCTAACTAACCCTCTTATGTCAAGATGGAAGTTGAGCTTCTGCCACTGGGATTTAGCTGCATCTCTCGTTTAGGGATATAGAAGCCAGAAGAGGGGGCGTTTCATACTCCCAGAAGTGTATTGTTCAATGGAGACCCAGGAATATAAAAAAAAATACAAGGCTCGTAGTAAGAATCAAATCTTACTAGAAAAGCCCTCCTAAAGATTTACAGTTGGCACACTGACCACATTAGTGATCATCCTTTCACACCCAAAGAACCAACACATTTTCCATAAACTTTCCCACACTGAGTAGAAAAGAAAAGGGTTTCCAAACAAGCCTTTGAAGTCTACAAGGTTATGTTCTTTTGAATCAAAGTGGACTCAGTAGTGGAATTTGCCCAACATAACACAGTTGAATCTAGGGCTGTCACATGGGGAACACTGATTCATTTCAGTCGCTGTGAGTCTGTATGTCAGCCTCTAAATAGGAGGATGACGTCTGGATATGGTCTCTTTTCCTGACATATTTGCACTTTAATACCTGTGATGTTATGATAAAATTGGTATAAATCAAGATGCATGATTTCATCAGTAAAGCTAACCATGCTTCATCATGCATTAGCAGGTGCATCGCAAACAGGTCTAGGGAGGTGATACTTCCCCTCTATGTGGCACTGGTGAGGCCCAGCTGGAGCACTGCATCCAGTTTTGGGAGCCATACTTCAAGATGGATGTGGATAACCTTGAGAGGGTCCAGAGGATGGCCACTCATATGGTTAGGGGCCTGCAGATAAGGCCCTACAAGGAAAGATTTAGGGACCTGAATCTCTTCCATCTCAGCTAGAGAAGGCTGAGAGGTGGTCCTTGTGGCTGTCTACAAATTCATCAGGGGGGAGGTGGGGGGTGGGGAAGGCAGCAAGGCATAGGGGATACTCTGTTTACCAAGGCACCCCTTGGAGTAACTAGAAATAATGGCCACAAACTGATGGAGAGCAGATTCAGGTTAGACATCAGGAAGAACTTTTTCACAGGAAGGGTTGCCAGAATCTGGACTGGGCTTCCAAGGGTGGTGGTGCGCTCCCCTACCTTGGGGGTCTTCAAGAAGAGACTGGACAAGCACCTGGCTGGGGTCATCTGACCCTAGTGCTCTTTCCTGCCAGGGTCAGGGGGTCGCACTTGATGATCTGTTGAGGTCCCTTCCGGCCCTAACGTCTGTGAATCTATGACCTAAACATATTCAATACCTTTTCATTATGTTGTAGCTAGCACATCGTTTTACCAACATATACAAAAGGAGCTTGTCGCAAGCACTTTGGATTTCTAACCCACTTTTTTAAATTGCAGGTGTATCCCATTATTGACTTCCCCAAGCCTGAGATATCTCTAGCTTCACAGAGAGCTATTGCAGAACATAATGCAGCATTCACAGCATCATCACGCATTCTGCAGCAGGTAAGGAGGACGCCATAGGATGAATCTGTTGATATGTAATTGTAACTCGTAGAAAGCAAGCATTAAGTAGCTGAGGCTTGATGGAGTACCTGCTGAAGGACAATGGGAGTCAGTGAATCAGTTTCTTGGCATGATCCCACATTGTAGGCTACACTTTAAGGATGGAGGACTATCCTGGGGTGGAAAAACACTGAAAAGAATATAGGTATACAAGTAAATAGTTAGTTACACGAATATCTACTGACATTCTCGGCAAAGAGGATGAAGTGTTATTCTTGGAGATCTAGATAAGGAGAATATTAAGAAAGGAGGGAGTGTTACCTGTTTAAAATGGCTTGCAGAGAACCAGGATTGGAATACTCTGTCCAGTTCTGGTGCTCACACCCCAGAAAAAGGATTGTAAAATGAGAAAGGGTTCAGAAAAAGGACACAAGAATGATTCAAGGTCTGGAAAATGCATATTGTTACAAGTTCCAGCTATTAGTTTATCCAGAAGAGAGTGAAGCAGTGAATTGATCGTGTTCTACAAGTACTGACCTGAGAGAGAAAATCTGATCGTTAATGGCTCTTTAATCAAATAGAAAAAAGGCTCTGCCCTGACTGCAAAAGTTGCTCATTATGTCTCTGGGGAGGGCAAATGAGAATAGGCTTATCCACTGAATCACCTATAGAGACCTAGAAAATACTGGCCTTTAGGCATTATCCTCTCACTCTAATTCCTTTGCAAGTAGAGGGAATGCACATACCATCCCATGTCTATAACTCACTCTTCATGGTCAGCTATCTTAAGAGGCCAGTGTGTATGTATTTAGTAAGAGGATAAGGAGAGCCACACGTAGAAGGAGAGCCATTTTCATAGAATTATAGAAAATTATGGTTGGAAAGGTCCTCAGGAGGTCATCTAGTCCAGCTCCCTGCTCAAACCAGGACTATCCAATTATATCATCCCAGCCAAGGCTTTGTCTAGCTGGGTCTTAAAAGCCTCTGAGGATGGAGATTCCACCACCTCTCTGTGTAGCTTGTTTCAGTACTTTATTACCTAGGGAGAAAAAATGTCCAGCACACCTACTGCCTAGGAAATGACCTGCTCGGTAGCACGGAAGCGGAAAGGGATCTTGGAGTCCTAGTGGACTCCAAGATGAACATGAGTTGTCAGTGTGACAAAGTCATCAGCAAAGCTAACAGCACTTTACCGTGCTTCAGCAGATGCATGACAAACAGAACCAAAGAGGTGATACTTCCCCTCTATTGGGCACCGGTCAGACCACAGTTGGAGTGCTGCATCCCATTTTGGGCACCACACTTTAAGAGAGATGTGGATAACCTGAAGAGGGTCCAGAGAAGGGCCACTTGTATGGTTAAGGGCTTGCAGGCCAAGCCCTACGAGGAGAGACTAGGGCACCTGGACCTCTTCAGCCTCTGCAAGGGAAGGTTGAGAGGTGACCTTGTGGCTGCCTATAAATTCGTCATGGGGGCGCAGAAGGGAATTGGTGAGGCTCTGCTCACCAAGGCACCCCTGGGGGTCACAAGAAATAATGGCCATAAGCTAACAGAGAGCAGATTTGGACTGGACATTAGGAAGAACTTCTTCACAGTGAGAGTGGCCAAAATCTGCAATGGGCTCCCAAGGGAGCTGGTGCTCTCTCCTACCCTGGGGGTCTTCAAGAAAAGGTTAGATAGGCATCTGGTTGGGGTCATTTGAACCCAGCACACTTTCCTGCCTATGCAGGAGGTCGGACTCGATGATCTATTGAGGTCCCTTCCAACCCTAACATCTACGAATTTATGAGATGCACAAATACTCTCCTAGTGAGAGCATTTCTCCTAATATCTAACCTAAACTTCCCTTGCTGCAACTTTTGAGATATTTACACTTCCCCAGAACAAAGGGACTTCACAGTTGTCCTTAGCCCTTGAGCAGAGGATGAGGAAAGGCTCCTTGCAGCTCTCCACTGTCTATTGACATCCCTAACTCAATTCATCTGTGTAAAAAGTTGACTGGATTTCTGTTTAACTGCAAAGGCTCAGCTCCTCAGAAGGCCTAAGGCATCACAGGTATATAAATTCAGTACCTGCTCTTGATTAAACACAATAAAGTGTCAGGGGTTAAGCTAGTTATTTAGGGGCAATAAATATTGTTGAGCTGCTGTACAATAGGACAGTTTTAAAATCAGAATTAAATCCTAAAAGAATTATTTTTCAAGCTGAGATTTAAAACAGACAAGGGAAGCCACTGACATTTCAGTTACTTCTGTTCCTTTTCCACTTCCAAAGAACATCACTGCAAACAGATGTGTTACTCCTCTTTATTTAATAGTTTAGCAGCTGATTTTCAACAAAGTCTGGCTGCATCTATGTGAGTATGGATGTTTGGCTCTGGCCAGCCAGGGTCCAGTTTTGAGTGGTGCATACTGCCCCTGTGTGTGCTGCTCTGTTTTTTGTGCGGGGTTTTTGACCCCTGGATATACAGGGGTCAGCACAGAATACCCCACCCCCCCGCTGCTCCCTTGCAGCATGGAGAACAGCTGAACATGCAGTATGTGGCACTGCAGACGTGCCTGGATGTGGCCTATGATTGTATTCAGTTAATTCTTGCTAGGGCCAGGTAACATCTATTGCTTTCATGAGGCATGTTCTTTCAAATGCTTACATATAGCTGGCTTGTACCAGAAATGAGAAAAATACCACCTGGGGTGGGGTGGGTAGTAAAGCGGAAGACCAAAATAAGCCCAAAGGACAGCAATTTGATTTTTCCGCGTGGTCTCTCAGAACTAGCTCTTTGGCAAAACTCACGTCTTCCAAATTCATTCCAAGCTATAATCTCCACTTCTCACTGTCAAAAGCAGTGTGTTCACTCAGCTGAGATGCACCATCCAAACGCATCCTTTAGCTACATGTAAAAACAGGTGCTGAAAAACTATTCCTGTGCCAGCTCTCCAAGACAAGGCTTTTTTTATTTAGGTCTAGGGCACGTCCTGCCAGCGCTTTTCCTATTTAATTCTTTGCACATTCCACTTGCTTCTGCTTAATTATCAGCATATTTTGGAAATGCTGTTTATTGCTCATTTGCTTGGTTGATGGCTTTCCAGCTGAAGATGGCCATATGATAGAGGTAAATACCAAGTCCATAAATATTCTGTTGGCTCAAAGTGACTATAGTCTAACAGCTTTGGCTGGCCTCATTGAGTTTTATTTTGACCTCTGATTGTGTGTGCAGTTGTAGCAAAAAATTAGAATCGGGACAGATGTCCAAAGATCATTACTTAATGAGAAGAGAGTTTTATTACTTAATAATCTAGACAGGTTTTCATTTTTCTGTGCAGGTTTTACTGAACTAGATCTCAGCTTAGCTTCAGCACTAGATGGCAGTGTCTTTTCATAACAGAAGATCCACTAGCTTTGCGTGCTTAGAAACACTATTGCCAGGCTGAATACAACTGAAGTAAGAATGCTCTAGACAAATGTTTTGACTTAAATGCTTGTTTCCAGCATGCTTTGGAACAAGGAGCAGGCATTTAACTCGGGCATGTAAATGATCAGTGGGCACACCTACACAAGATGTTTACTGCACAGTAGACTAATTAGCTGAACAGAAAGTGTTGCGTGTCTAGATGTGCACCCCTATTCGGCTGGATTAAACTATTTTACTCCACAGCAGGGTAGTACTTGTAAATACAAATACAATCCTGCTGCAGAGTTTTTTTTACTCCACAGCAGCGCACCTGGGGCACAAGGGTGCTTCATTGAGGGGGCTGCCTCTGCACTGAAGCACTCTTGTACCCCAGCCAGCCTCTCCGCAGTATGTTGGGCTTGGGGAAACTGCACCTGCTTCGGAGGCTAGCCCCTGGGGCCCCTGCCAGCCAAGGCTGCTCTGACCCAGCTCAATGTGCTGCAGTCCTGGGTGCACGTGCAAATGGTGCGCCCAGAGCAATAAGCCATAGAATGTATTGCTTTGCATTAATATGAATATGGAGAAGCACCCAACGTGATCCTTTTTTTGTGTGTGTCTCTTTATTGAAATATTTGGGTTTGGATGATTGTTCTTAGGCTTTGACATCCACTTGTTAAAATGCTGTTAGATTTTTTTCCCCCTTCTAGATAACCCTCTGTTCTGTATATACATCTGCTGCTTTCATCAAAGGACCTCAAAAGGAGGGTGGGTTGCAACCCTTGAACCCCAGTTCCTATATGATACTTCAAGCTCTTGCACAGAACAGGTTCTAATGGGTTCTCCACAGGCCAGCAAATCAAGAACCCACCATCCTAAAGTAGATATTTTAAATGGGGGGGTGGGATAGAGTGGATTGATACTCACAAATTCAACTTTGATTTTAATTGCAAGAGCTCCATTGAGTTGTCTGCTGGTAACTATGAAACTCGGAAGTACAATTCCTGTTTCTGCAGCCATATCCATGGTTTTCAAACCCATTTTCCATATATTCCAAGGCCTGTGGATCCTGTGTCTTTATTATTTAAAAGTTAGTAGTATCTAGAATCTTTAGCTGGGATTCAGGAACTGCACATACCTATAGGAAAATATAGGTCCTGGCTTGAAGTGTTTGCTGGCCAGATAGAGCAGATGGGAATGAGAAAGTATCTCCATTTACTGGTGAAGAACTGAGAGCCTAAGAGATTTGTTGCTAAGGTCAAAAAGGGTGTTTCTAGGAGTGCTGGTGTATGAAACTAAAATCCTCTGAGTCTCTCAGTCAAGCCCCTGAAACACAAAATAATCCTTCTTAATCTTCTTAGGTATTTATATGGTCCATTATCATAGTATTTAACTGCCTCACAATCTTTAGTAAATTTATCCTTATAGCATCCCTGTGGAGAAGAGAAGTGCTGTTATTTTCCTGTTAGCAATGGGAAACTTAATCAATGAGAGGCTAAATGACTACCCTGGTCTTGCACACAAATCTGTAGCAGAGAAGGGAGACTAATCCAGGCCTTTGAAGCACCCTGACTAGAGGTATTCTTTCTTTTCACTTTTATTGAAGATGGGTAAAACAATTCTGCCACTAAGGGAAAGATGGTTCAGTAAATATTAAATATGAGGTCACTGCCAGTTTCTGCTGTAATAAGACAGATCCCTGAATTTAGTTTTATTAATGAAGAAAAGCTGCAAGTTGCTACCAGAAAGGATGTCAAAAGAAGAATGTGTTCATTTCCCTTCTGTTTTATACAGACGTGAACTTTAACTATATGCAGTGTGACTTCACAAAAGGGGTAATACAACAAGAACTTCTCCCTAATCCCCCAATTTAACAGCTTCATTTAATGCTGGATAGGAAAAATTTAAAAAATTCTCATTCACTTTTTCACAAGTTTTTTTTTTTAGTTTTCAGAGCATCTGAAAGACTGCAACTAGGGCTTGTGTCTGGTTTAGAAAGAAAGAGACAAAAGACAGCTGGAATTGTTCAGAAAATCAGAGAGATAGCTATGCGTAAACCTGTGCAACTGAAGGGCGGGCAGCATATTTCTCGAATAACAGTGTGGTGACCAGGATCTCTCAATTTTGTGTTCTTTGGGAAATACAGTGGAAGTGAGTTTTGCCGCATGATCATTTGGGTTCGACACAAGGGACCTGGGTTCGTTAAAGAAGGTGTAAACAAAACATTGCTTGTCAAAAGCTAGGGGGGAGGGATGTAAAAAGCCTTAAACACTGTTCCTGTCCCCAGGTCTGAGCACTCTCTTCATTGCATTTTTCTCTTCACTGCACACATTCCCCAATGAAGAAAACCTCAGCAAAATTCACTGCATTCATGAGGGGGAAAGTCATGCCTTCACGCCACAAAATTATTTCAGATCTTTATAGTTAGTGTCCTTCATCCACAACCAAGGGGTGAAAAGGGGAGGGGAGAATGGGGATGGGGGGACAGTGCAGTTAGGGTAGGAGGGTTAAAAAATAGCAGCATGCATTTTTTTGTTTATGTCCAGCATGCATAACTTCCCTGTTATGCCTCTGATTAAGTAGAGAGCTAACCAGAGAGCATTAGCTTGATTTCCTGCTGCCTTGCATCCAATGTAATTGCTTATTCTTGTGCAAAATGCATGTAAAAATCAGAGCAAGAACTTGATCTGTGCATGTGTAACCATTGTTACCACACATACCAGGATACCAACATCTCAAGTCAGCTGAGCATTTCAACGAGCTAAGGACTAATACACGTGCTGGCTGTTGTAGGGGAGAACACAAGATCTGAGAAGGTATCTTGTGGCAGGGCACTGTTGGTGCCTGCCACTTCGAGAACTGAGCCAAGCAGCCAGCAGGTGCTTGATTGCGGTGGCTATTTTAGATCTTTAGCTGCCTACATAAACAGGGCAGTTTGCTGCTGGCAGACCAGCCAGCAACATTGCATGGCTGCAAGGCTTCATGTATCATCCTGGAGGTAAGGGCAGGAGCTGTAGAGGATGGCTTGGAGGCTTCTGGTCCTGGACATGACCTAAAACTGCACCCTGCCGGGATGGCCTGGTGGGGATCTCAGTGGCACGGAAGCCCCCAGGAAATACTAGTCCAGTTACCACCCTAGTGAAAGGTGAGTTGGGGCACCTCAATAACCCCAGCTTCCACAACCAGGTGGGTTACCCTCTTGTAGGGTCTGGAAGGTGGACTCCAGAGAGAGAATGGAGCTATAGACTCAGAACCTGTCTTGAAATCCCCCAACTAGTCAATGCTGGGGCCAGGACCGGAAGGGTCGAAGGGCCAGGGGCCCACCACGAGGGACGCTGAGGGCCTGGGGTTCTGACTGGCCTGGAGATGAGGCCAGGGCCAGTGTAACCAAAGGTCCCAGGGGGACCACACCCATAAGGGGGAACAGCTCAGGGAGCTAGGCAGCCCCGAATGAAGACAGAGCAGGCCGCCTGAGCGGAAAGATCCAGGTGGGGTTCAAACTGGAGGATTCTGGGGCCCAGAGTGGGGCCAGTGATGGGGCCCAACAGTGGATGCCATCTGTGAGGCTTGGGCTGTGGTGTAGGGGAGGAACAGAGCCAGATAGTGCCCCCTGGCATTGGGGCAAGAAATAAGTGGCCTCCCACCTAATTAAGATAATTTATTAACAACAAGGTGTGGCGGACGAGAAGGCAGGCGTTTGGCCTAGAACAGGTGGGCAGGGCATTGGTAGATAGGCCCCGGAGAACACCCCTTGTTATATATCTCTTAGGGTATGGGTGGGCAAAATCTATCCTGTGGGCCAGATACAGCTGGCAGTGGACTCTATTTCCCAGCAGCCCCAGCTGGGGATGCCTGGCTGGGGCCAGTGTCCATGGAGACTGGCCCCAGCAGCACTGGCAGGGCAGCTGCTCCGGGGCTGGGCCAGGATCTTGTAGCAGTGACAATGTGGTCCAGGGGCATGCAGGCAGCAGTTTGCGGCTGTACCCTGGCTCCTTGCAGTGGTGACAGCATAGTTTGGACCTGGGGCAGAGCCACGATCTGCTGCCTGCACACCCCAGTTGTGCCCAGAGCTTGCAGGCTGAAGATCATGGCTCTGCCCTGGTTCTGGATCATGCTGTTACCACTGTAAGAGCCCAGCTCAGCCACAGAGCAGCTCACTGCCCTGCCGCATGCTCTGCCAGTGCCGCTGGGGCCAGCATCCATGGAAACCCTGGACCCACACTATCATGGTGTGGCTGCTGCTGGGGTCTCCATAGAAACTGGCGCCAGCCATGCTGGCAGGGGCTGCTGGGAAATGGAGTCCAGCCATGGGCTGGATCTGCTATTTTGTCCACCCCTTAGGGCAAAGCTTACTGTATATTTTTCAGCCACCAAACTGCAGTTTCTTTATGGTATGCTATCATTATAGTAGAGAGATTCTCACACTGTCTGCAGTCATTTTCAGCTATAAACCTGAACTCATCCTTCAGATGTGTTTAGTTTGGAGATTACAATGGGAGCCATAATTGGAAAAGGAGACAACCAGTCTCCAGACTGGGCTCAGTTTGATTCATGTGAGGGAGTCCTATAGCCTCTTCCTGCTGCAAGAACACAGAGGCAAAATACAGCGTTCCAACAAATATATAATATATCAGATAGAAAAAATGATGCTGCAGTTCATCTTGGCCAAAAGGCTGAACGCACTCGTCTCACAGAAAGCAGCATTAGCTAATTATTACCATGCAACTGGAGTTTGCAGCACTTCTCTTCCCTTCCTTCTCTCCCTTAGCTATGGAGTGAAAGTTAAAGAAATTATTAATAAGGCTTAAACTTTCCAGAATTTCTGTGATGAGAAGTTCTACAGAAAGATTCAGTGCAAGTTTGGCTGCTTTATTATCACATTGTCATAGCAAAAGCGTTCCTAGCACTCTTCTGCAAAGAGTAGCAAAATGTGACTGTAGAAAAGCTGAGAAGAATCAGCAGCTTAGCTACCACAGATGCACCTACATTGAATGCCTTCTTTAAAAGCTCTTTGGGTCTAGTGATACCTGTAGATCTTTGTCTGCTCCTTTGCTGATCCTTGTCTTAAAACTATCCAATGTTGTTTCTTCTTGGACAGTTTACTAGTCATTTTGCTGTTAGCTTTGGGAAGAGACTTGTAGTGAATGTTGTTTTCCTTCTTTTTAAAGAATAAGAGATCCCTGCAGGCAAGAAGTGGAGGTAAAATCCAACAGTCAAGACAAGACAAATGCAGCAGTCCTTTGAAGGCCCTATCAGTAATAAATCCTTCATATAAATCAAGGAGAGATCCACATAGCAGCCTTGCTCTGACTCTATAGCCCAGCTTCCTGCCATTGGGATACAGCTTCCCTTTATAAATGAATCTGATTTGAAGGTTAATAAGGGACTTTATCTACACTTGGGTCCTTATTCACTAAAGAAAAGCTCTAATTAGCCATCTCATCATCCTGCAGGGAGATCATAACTTGCAGCTTCCTGCCTTGATGAACCCCTCTGTCCTACCACTGCCAATTTCTGAAAAAAACATGCATTTTCCCTTTCCAGTTGTTTTTGATATTCAATTTCCATAGAAACCAAGGTTGCATTTGCAAGTTCTCAAACATAACCAGATCATGACACGATTATCTCCCTTGATTGTAGCAACCAGAGAAGACTTTTGCACACAGCAGCTTTTTCATCAGAAAACTACATTTACTACTTTCCCATCTGCTTCTACAGGATTTTTTTACCATGTACCTATACCATTGCACTAGGGTCAGAGAGAGAGGGATGCAACCAGACGATGGGGACACGCACGCACGCACGCACACGAAGCAATGCTTTCTGGAGTGTCCTAGCACACAGACCATGGAGATAAAAGGAGACCAGTCAATCATGCCACACAGATGTCCTACTAAGATATTCTGTTTCTACAATATAATGTATGTTTTTGGAAAAAATAATAATGTGCTGAAATCAATGGTAATTTGGTACCTAAGTGATTATCAGTTCAAACACACATTGGTTTGTTGCAGTAAGGGTCTGTTGTGGTGGCTCCAGATACAGGTTTTCTGTTTCTGTGGCAAGCCAAGCTTTTCCTTCTCCCTCTCAAGAGGTGTCCAAATGTCAGGATTCGCCCTCCTTCACTAAGTTTTATTTTCCCCTTTTCTCAGCGTCAAACCATTGAACTGATCCCCATCACAGAAGTTCACTATCAGTATGCAGGGAAGACGTACCTCTACTTCATCTATGGATTAGAAAACAAGGTGTATACGCTGGACTACCCAGAGAGGTACTGCTGTGGCTGTACCATCATATGACACCTATGGGATGCTCCTAAAGAAGAAACCTGCTGCGTGGAAACCAGCTAGTCTGTGATTAGACTGGCAGTATTAGGACTCCTGATTTCCAGTGGATTAATCCACTGAGATTAGCGCCAGAGAAAATGGTAAACTGGCAAGACTCAGGTAATTTGACCATCATGTCCTTTGATCCCGCTCAGGGTGAAAGTGAGATAGACATTTGTTTCCCCAGGGAAAAGTTTCAGCTTGGAAAATTTTGCTGGCTCCAGCAGCCTTACCTGGGGCCTTGGGGGGGCCTCCCGGGGCTGTAGCCATAGCAGGAAGCCTGGCCGCCAGTCAGAGAGTGGCTCTGGCCAGCAAAGCTCTGGTTTTGGGTGGTGCATGCTTGTAGGCAGAGGGAGAAAATATTATTTGGGGTGGCTGAGAGCATGTGCTTGCATGCACCTGCATGCCCCTAGCAGGTAAGTCTGTCATGGGGAAAGGGCATGGGGCAGATGGAGGCCCCTGCAGTGTGGGAGGGAGTGGGGCAGGGGCTGGAGTGAATGCAGCGCCAGGGCTGGGGCAGGTTGTGAGATGCTCAGAGCCTGGGCAGCTCATTCAGGAGTGCAGTGGGGCTCCTGCCACTGTGAGCACCCTGGCAGAAGCCCATGTGGCACATGGTGGAGGTGGGCTGCTGTGGCAGGCTGGGATCTGCACGCCACTGCTGCTGCCCTGGGAGTGGCGTGATGCCATGTGCCTGTTGCCACTGGGTGGGCAGGGGGCATGGCACAAGCAGCGCAGCAGGCACGTGGTGTTGCACTGCTCCTGGGCAGCAGCAGCAGGGTGCAGAGCCCAGCATGCAGTGGCAGCCCGCCTCTGCCCTGTGCACAGATTGGGCG
>NW_017728997.1:2179806-2186886 GCF_001723915.1 Gavialis gangeticus
GCAGGGGGCATGGCACAAGCAGCGCAGCAGGCACGTGGTGTTGCACTGCTCCTGGGCAGCAGCAGCAGGGTGCAGAGCCCAGCATGCAGTGGCAGCCCGCCTCTGCCCTGTGCACAGATTGGGCGGGGGAGGATGTGCTTTGCCTCCCCAGGGTGTACACAGTGGTGGGAACCCCCGGCATCCCTGTTTGAGCTGCCCAGGCTCCGAGAGTCCCACAACCTGCCCTGGACCTGGGGCACCATTCACCCCAGCCCTTTCCCCTGTCCCTGCCCCACTCACTGTGGGGGCCTCGATCTGCACCCCCTGCCCCATCCCTTCCCCATGACAAACTTACCTGCTGTAGTGGGCTGTGCTCTACACACCCCTGAGTTGTTGCAGGCTGCGGCTTTGTATCTGAATATGCGCGTGCCCCTCCCCCTGCTGCAGCCACCCAGAGCCCGTGACTGGGCTGCCCTGTGGCCCTACCCATTGCCCTGTGTTTGGGGGAGCTAAGCCCCATTAGCTCTGGCCTTCCGTTGCCTATGTGAACGTTGCCCCCACATGCACTGTCCTGCTTTTTGTTGTGTGGGTGTTTTTCACCCTGAGATTTCCCAGGGTCAAAAAAGCCCCTGCATTGCAAAGTAGCAGTATGGGGAATGCCTGCATGCCACACACATCATGTCTGCACTCATCTGGGTGTGCCCTTTGGGGGTAACTCCTGAGTCTCATTTACTCCCTGGTTTAACTGGTGCTGTCCCATCTTCATACGTTCCCACCCAACCTTCTCCACCCAACACGGAACTGCCTGAAACTTCACCAGAGATGAAGCCAGCAGAAAAACCCAACAGTCACTACCAAGAAACAAAATTAGGAACACGACAAGCATACACAAAATGCTTATTAGCAGTTCAGAGCCTTATCCAAGTCCACTAAAGCCAATGGAAAGACTCCTGTTGACAGCAACAGATCATTCCTTCAAAGACCTTTTTCTACCTGAGAAACATTTTGTTGTTCTTGTATTGTATTTTCAAAGACTTGTTTTATCAGTCAAGTTATGCTGCCTCAGACCGGTACCTTTCCTTATTTTTCTTTCTTGCCCCTTTTACTTTCTATATAATCTCAGGAAATTCTAATATAATCTACAGTAAAATTATATATAATTTCTATAGAATAGAATTAGACTGAGTTCTACCATAAAAGAAAATACTTAGTTTGTCTGATGTATGGCAAAACTTCTGTGATATCTTTTGTACAAAAATAAATACCATTTTCAGGGATTGTGTATGTTGTATGTGATGCTCTCAGCATCTGGAGAAGAGATTAAGAATGTGGGTAGAAATATAATTGTTTAATTTACCTAGTTCAGGGTGTGATTTTTTTTTTTTTTTTTTAAAGTGCATGAACACAAAAACAACTGAAGAACCTACTATTTTAAACTAACATTAAAAACTTTCATAATTTTAGGACAATCTTCAGATTTTGAGAGGTTGATGTATACTTTTTGAATGCTTGGGTTTGGCAATACTTTATATAGCTGGATAACAGAAACTGACACAAGCATCAATAACCATGGAATATATATCCAAGATGACACCTCAGAGGATCCTTTGCTTCTAGTTTAAATGTCAGTAAAATTAGGTATGTACTTCGATAAGGCCAGTATCAGATAAAAATATCATTAAGGTAGACACAGGATCTGAAGACGAGTTTTACTCTCACTTGTATGAACAACCATATTGGTGAATCAATTTGCAAGTTGCACACAGCACTCTTGACATGAGAAGGTGATCTGGGAGAAGATTAGAGATAATGGATTGCCTCCGTCCTGCTTGATAAAAGTCTGAATAACTTAGGGATTTCCTGGATGGGGGGCTATTTTTCAAAATAGCACCAAGTAGAATCTGTTGCCTTTTAAAACAAGTGATATTGCTGAAGAATTACTTTCCGGAAGGACCTCGCTCTAATATAAATGTGCAAGAAATAATCTTCAATGATAAACACGTAGATGGTGGGAGAAAGGAGAAGCCCGTGTCCTTCTAGGTTTACCCGCCAGAGGGAGGCAAATGCAAACAGAAACAGTCTTGATTTGCCTAATCCCTTGTTCGTCTGTTTTGGTTTTACCAGCACTCGACTGTAAGGTTTCTTGGACTTCTCCTAGCAATTATACATAGCCTATATATTCCTTCAATGGAAATAACACTGGCATTTGATTTGGTTGAGCAGTTAGTCATTCACAGAGTCTGCTGCCCTTAGTTTTGTAGACTGATGATTTATGGAGTGAATTCAGGATGCTTTGGGTGGTCTTTTTAAGCTGGTCTGAACTGCACCGTTTGGAATGAGATCGAGTCCCCCAGCCCTGACGAGCGGAGCTCTGATTCAGTGTTTCAGTTCAGCCCCTTGGCAAAACAAGCTCTGGTGAGGAAATGGGGATCCTGGATTCAAAAGTACAGGGGTGAGGTAGGGATTTGATTCTGGCACAAATCAGAAACCACTATGGGAACTGCTAAGAAAATGCTTTGTAAAATAAATATTTGACTTTCCTTTTGCCTCCCCTCAGTCTCTCTCTTTGCTTCCCTGGTGTCAGAGATGATGTTATATAACCAAAAAAAAAGCACATTTTTGAGGAAAAGAGCATGTTTCAAAGGGCTTTTTTGAAGCTCCTTCAAGACATCTTTGCACAGTTCACAGATACCTTTCTAAAGTACAGTTCCAAGAAATCCATTCACTTCCCTCTGTTCTGTCTTTCCCACCCACCAACTCTGATACTGGGGAGTGTAAGTCTTGCCAAATGTTTATCAAGCAAATCTAGCAGAAACCTTGTTTCAATTTCTTTAATTCCATTTTGAATATGCTGAAAGTGAGTTAATCTCCTCCAGCTGGAAAGATGCAAACACAAACTAGGGGCACTTGTACATGGGATGGGGGATTAATCTTCAAGGCTGAAGTCTGTGCCTCCTAAATTGAAACCAGCGGGTTTTTAATTGAAACCCACTGTTTCAATTTTTCCATCACATTGCAGAAAGGGGCCCAATTCTATTTATTTATTTATGTATGTATTTTTGGAGCCTGCCCGCAGCCAAGGGACAAGCTGTCAGCAGGCCAAGCAGCCCCCGAGTTGCGGGGAACCCCGATCCTTCCCTCTGCAGTGGTGATACCCCCTGGGACATCCCAGTGGGCTGCCAGCTGGCCAGGTGCTGCCTCAGTCAGCTTGGGGTTGGGAAGAGTTGGATTGGACTGGGTGCTGTCTCCAAGCTGGGGCTGCATCCAGCTTGCTAGCACCCTGCCCAGGCAGCCCCAGGGGATGCCGCTCCATGGAGGGAAGGACCAGGACCTGTCACAGCTCAGGGGCCACTCAACCCACCAGCAGCTTGCCTCCCTGCTGCAGGAGAGGTGGGCAGGCTCTGCTGAAAAAAAAGGAAGTATTGGGCCTCTTGCCGCTTCTGCCTTCAGCAAGTGCATGTTGAAGGCAGAAGCGACGGGGGAGCCGAGCCTTTGTTTCTACAGAGCCTGCCTGTCTCCCCCACAGATGACAGCTGCAATGCATCTCTGCAAACTAAACTCCATTGAGATGTAAGTTTAGTTTGCAATGATGCAAAGTCACTTAAACCCCTCCCAAACTCTTGAATGTGTACAGTGTGACACCATTAAGCCACACAAAGTAACATTTTCATCACAGGTACATGTTAATGGCGTCACGAGTACAAGCACCCTAGGAGTGGACTCCTCAGCTCAAGCAATGCTTTGGGGCATGGTTGCCCGTGCTCACATAGTTGTTCTACAAGCAGCTGCTGCAGCATGAGGGAGGAGGGAGGAATCATGGTTCCCCTGCCACTGAGCAGGATTTGCTGGATTTATCCTTTGGCCATGTTCTTGACAGCAGGGCAGCATAGAGATCTGCCTGTATGTTGTTCACGGGCATCCTAACTTCATTAACAGGAACATCCTGTATAACACAATAGCATTGTTTCCGCTCTTCAAGGAGGGACCCTGTACAAATCCGTGAAGACCTTTAGCATCTGCCTTTTATATAGCTACAGTATAAGCAGTGGCATTGGAGCGTTACGCTACTGAGTAGATGTGAGAAACTACTGCAACATTTCATTTAAATGTGTAAATAAGCCATGTGTGGACTATCACCTCTAGCAAACCAGATAACCAGGTGATTAGGCAGCTGGTCAAAAACAGTAGAGTCTCCAACTTATTTGGAAAAATATAAATTGGAGGACTATTTAGAATGAGCGGTCTATTTAAAACAATTCTCCTCACTCAGCAATATTTTTAAAACAAATGTTTTCCATGGGCAATTCTTATACTTCATTACTTCTATCATCTGCCGCTCAAGCATTTTTCACTCATTTTTCGTCCCAAATTGAAGCCAACCTCACTCGATTTCTGCTTGGCTTTTATCTCATAAAAAAGATAAAATTATTTATCCCTTCATTGTTGAGAGATGCTTGTAGGCTCTCTTTGAACTATCTACTGCATATAGAGGATCATATATCTGCACGCACACATACATGTGTATACACACACACACACGTATATCATTCATAAGGTAGAACCCTATGAAATACAAGCCCCTTATTCCAAGCTGCTTATTGCAGTTCTCATGGGTAAGGCATAAGCCCTCAAGTACGTCATTTGGAAATGTCTGTATCAATCATAGTAAACCATTTGATATATGATCATATAAATCAACACAAAGAAGTATCATGCTAGTCACAAGTTATTTATTCCCAGAAAAACTTTTTAGCATGTAGCCAGAATCACTGTCAGAGTGCAAAGGAAGCAAAGTTAGCTGCTTAACGTCCCCCTTCCTACTATTACATCCTCCATCTCCTGAGACTCTTGACATGGACTTCTGGCCACACAAGCTGGACATCCTTAGAAACCGCTGGCCCAAGGGCTTTGCTGACCAACATGCGGAGACAAACACTTCCTTTATGGATGGATTTGTAAATGGTCATGTGGCACTTTGTCTTCCCCAGTCCAGGACATCCTACATGCCTGCCCACTTAAATGCTGCTCCTTCTGTTGCCAACTTCATCCTTCCAGTAGGAGCCAGCTCCAGCTCCATTATGTTGGGAATTGGGAGATCAGGACTACATTTCACCTCAGGATGGATATCCCCACACAGCAGTGTTCATGAACCAAAGCCCTGGCAATTTTTCAGCCACCATTTTGAACAAGATGCACAAAACCCTGACAGTTATATGCACAGGACTCAAATGGGTGGCAAATCTGACAACCATGTGTTGTTTTAGACAGGGGCATTTAAGTCAGTTTTTATCGGTACTTGCTCAGGGATATCTTCAAAAGTAAAGCCAGAGTAAACGCTGAGCAAGAACTTCAGGATTAATTAATAACTTTGTTTTTTCTTTTCAAGCTCTTAAGTTTCCAAGTCAGTTCTTGGCCTCCAATTTTGCCCCAGTTAGCCATTAAATGGTATGACCTGTGCTCTCACTTGATAGCAAATAATCTTAGTTGTGAAAAATGATATACAAAAACGTGAGCCAGGGCGCGAGACCTTAGGAACAAAGATTTGTAAGTCTCACGTTCATCGATGTTGGTAAGTCTCACTTTCATCAACATTTCTTATATAGGAACAACTTTCTATTTAAGGCCAGGTAATGGAGCAAGTTTACTTTCTTATCTGTAATCTCTGCAGCACATTAGAGGCTCAACTGTTTTTTTTTAAAGAGTTAAAACAAAGGGAGAAAAACAATCACCCTGTGAATTTTACATGTCTCCTCCCCCACTAATTATTCTCTGTGCCCTTGTGAATTCCACTCAGTTTACAGCTGGGCAACCAAACTCATCAACACACCTGAAACTACTGAAACAGCAGCATATTAATGTCTATTACCTGGTGTACGTAAAGAAGGTAAATTGGTAAGAAAAAGAACATAAAGAGATTAAAATAGATCCCATATATTACACAATTACAGAGCTCTCAGCTGGAAAGGGGAAGTCTAAAACAACAAGAAGTACAGCAGTTGTGCCATCATGCTTAGCCATTTTAATAATGTATCGACACATGCTGTTTTAGATGGCGAGGTTTATAGACAGTTGTTGAAGTCTAATGTGATATTAGCACTGTTGGAGACCAAGAGCAGCACACACATTTAGCTAATTAGCAGGGGTTGTGTTAATAACCTGCCTTCTCCATTTAGCAAAAGAGCAAAATACATACAACTTGAAACCAAGGTGGTTCTTTCGGTCTCCAGAGTAAATGGAGGAGAAGAACCATAATGTACACAACCCTGGTGATGCACAGCCAGCTGTTGGCCTGGAGCATTATGCAACACTGTGGTAAAAGCCAATTTTCAAGGGAAGGACTGAAGAGCTGTTTTTTCATTTTGCAATTTTTTTGTTCATTTTGGGTGGACTTTACTGTCTCTTGGGAAAAACTTGTGGACAGTTGACACAAAGTTCCAACAGGTTCAGTGCTAGAACAAAAAGGGGAGAGATAAGTCAGAAAATTCAGATAGAGTTTAGCAACAACCTAACTCTTCAGCCAAAAATCGAAACCACCACAATCTTCACTTTGTTCAGGACCAAATACAAAACCTATCACTTCTCCCAGCAGTACCCTCATTCTCATAGATTAGTTCATTAAAAACAAACCAGTCTGAATCCTGCTTCCTGTAGGCAGGGAAAGAAATAGGGACAGAAAACAGTGATCATTTCAGTAAGGGGAGGTACATAGATAGCACAATGATGAGAGCTAGATAGCACCCTAGAGAAATAAACGTTCAGAAACATTCTCTGCAGTATTTTCCTATTATATTTTCAATTTTGTGCTTCTCTATACTTCCTGATTTCTTCCAGCACAAGCAGCAGACCTGGTTACAAAACAGTCTGCAAGAGTCATAGTATATAAAATTGTTCTGAAGTTTAAAATAAATACTCAGTGCCATGTTTTCTTTATGTTGTCAGGCTGCTTTTGGCTGTTAGGTGATGCAAAGCAGCCATAAACCTACTTACCTTAGATGCAGGGGTAGCAATGGACGTAGTAAAATCCTTAGATGCAGAGGTAGCAGTGGATGTAGTCTTTCTAAACTTTAGGAAGGCCTTTGACACTGTCTCTCACCCCATTCT
>NW_017728997.1:2187891-2196452 GCF_001723915.1 Gavialis gangeticus
GCTCAGGTCCCTTCCGACCCTACTAACTATGAAACTATTACCTAGGCTGATCAGGCAGATTTGCAACTGTTCTGGGTGAGTTGATAAGTTTGGGTCATGAGAAGAACCCAAAAGATGGAAAACCAAACTCATCATGTTGACTTGACACATGCCAAATCAACACTTGGATTCTCAATATTGCACTGTTAGACAGGAGGGCGTGATACAAAATTATACACACACACTCTATGGGTTCATACACAAATGCACATACACAAACAAACACACAGCCATGGAAGTGTGAACACTAGGGGGCATTTGGGATAACTTGGACATGGGGTTACTTGGGGTCAAGGAGCCAGGGTGGAAACATGGGAAAAATGTCAGGGTTTTGGAGGTGGCAGAGAGGGAGCTGAGATGGCAGAGAGAGAGAGACAGACAGAACGACGGTCAGAGGGGCAGAGAGCAGAGATTGGAGCAGGGCCAGCAGGTCAGTAAGACAAAAACCCAACTCGGAGTTCCAAAATAACAGTTTTATTAAACAGACAACACACTACACAGCCCCATGAAGTTATTGGTTCACACACACACACACACACACACACACACACACACACACACACAGGTAGCAGGAGAGGAAAGGCTTAATGGAGGGATTTAAGGTCCAGGTATGTAGAGACAGCGTTTCAGGTCCCTTGCTTGGGGGAAGAAGGTGGGTGATAGCTACCTATCCCAGGCTGAGAGTTGACCCTTGATGACCAGTTGGGGTCTTCTCTAGCAAGGTGTTGTCCAGAGGGGAGTCACTGGCGGGGCCTCTGAGTGGATAGGTGGCGTGGCATAGTGCTCGTCCATATGGAGAAGGCATCCCAAAGAGATCCTTTTATAGGGGTGGGCTGCCTATGCCTACTATGGGAAGGACATGTGCAGGCAAGGGCAGTCCTGCTCAGATGCATATGTGCAGATCCAGGTGTCTTCATTGTTTGGTGGGACACAATGGTGGGGTTGCTGGTTTCTGTAGCGTCTTTGTTTTTCAAATGCTGGGTTTTGTCTCTGCTCCTGGGCGAGGTCTGTGGTTCCTGAGTGAGTCAATGCAAGGAAATGGTTTGGTCATTGAGTTGATGGTCCGGTTGTTGAGTTGCTCACTCAGTAGAGGCCTGCTACTGATGTGGAAATCACAACAGGATCACTGCTTGGCTAACAGAGCTCTCTACTTTATTTTACATGGCCACAGGAGAAGCAGCAAGGGCGGCTAGTTCTCTGCAGCTGCAGGATACAGACTCTGTTATATACTTGTGAGAAAAAGACACACAGAAACCTTCCCCTGAATACATTCTTGGCAGTCTGACAATAAATCACCTTGGAGTCCCGCTAGACTAAATGTGTTTTCTCCAGCTGTCTCCCGATAAGTTTTATCTTAAGGCCCCTTTGTTTTTCGGCCTTTACTTATGCTCCTTATTATGGCTTAACTTTATTTTTGCTTGCCCCAGTACTCTTCCTCATCACTACCGTTGTACCTCAAGCACGCTCATTCATTCCCATTCATTCAGGAACCTGTTTACATGAGACTGGTTAGACATGAGTCACAGTTACAACATACTATACAATAGCTTATACCTGGGCAGGAGACAAGATGGAGGCTTGACATACAAAATGGAAACTTGACATTACTTTACAGACACAGGCCTAAATCATATAAATTCAATATAAAAGAGTAAAAAAAAAAATCAATACAAACACAACAGACCACTATTTACATTATAAAAGGGGCTTGTTACTATAAGGGAGTATAAGAATTTATCTTCGTTTATCTAATACTACTTGTAATTACTTATATGGGATAGAGAGGGCAGAGAGAAAGTCAGAAATGGTTGGGGAAGGGGAGGGAATGTATTTTTAAGTTTAAAAAAAAAAAAAAGAAAAACCTGAGGGTTTTGCTACAATCACATCAAGCACCACAAATCAAAACTACAATATCTAGTTGTGTAAAACTGCATTGCCATTACGGTTTAAATGAACAAACCAAAAGGTAAGGAACAAACTCCTTAGACACTCTTTACATAAGTCTGTGTCCTGACCTTTTTAATTGCTGAGAGCTTCATGTGAAGGATCAGGTAGTACAGGTATCCCATAGATCTTTAGTGAAATCTAAGGCTGCAGTTTGACTACAAAACATAACATTGCTCTTCTGTCTTTTTAGATTTCCATATACTGGTAGTCAAAATGCCATTGTTACACACACACAATACGCGCGCGCGCATGTGTGTGTGTGTGTATCTATATTTCCATATATAGATAAATATAAACGCACATATATACCATTATACGTACATACATACAACTATAAACCTATACAGTGATTTACAGAGAGAGAGAGGAGGAAGAAAATCTGGTGTACCACTCTAATGTGCTGGTATTTCACACACGGTTGCACCTCATCTAACTTCACTGAAATGATACACAATTATTCTTGACCCTGTAAAACAAACCTTCTGTATTTCTGGTATATAAAATAAAGCCATTCCTGGCATTTCTGAGAGGCCTTCAACCATATTCAGAGAAAAAGTAAATAAACTCTATGTTTAAACAGATTTTTTTTTGAATGCCTGGTGAGTTATAAGAACTTGTCTTATTTAAATAGAGGTTTTAATGTTATGGCTGGAAAATGCAGAATTCTTGATGATATCCTGCTCGACTGGGGCTACAGATAGCAGTGGTCCAAAGCTCAAGGAATTGAGCATCCAACTCTTTCAAGAGAACTAAGGAATCTTGTTTTTTTTCTTAGTTATATTTGCATTAGTGCTTCAACAGAAATGAGGGTCCTATTGCATACTAGGTGCTATCTGCACACACACAGAGCAAAAAAAAAAAACCTTACCAAGAGCTTGAACAGAAACAAAAGGGAAGAGGAACGTATCAACATTACCCCGAAGGCTGGTGGTAAAGGCAAGGTAGAGCCCAGGCCACCTCAGTTCGAGGTCAATACGCTAACCACCAGATCACATTGCTTCTGTAGCACAGATGGGAAATTTGGGAGAGAGAAACTACAGACTCTCAAAAGAATCCATCCTGGATGAGACTGGGCTAGGGAAGACTGGGCATGTATATTCAGGGCTATCCTTAGTCACAGAAGAGGGCTGTGAACAAACCCTAGAAGAGAAGCCTTTGCAACCAGCACAACATAATGGAAACAATAGCCAGTCTTGCTTTCCCTTCCACCAAGTGGCTAATGGGATGAGTTCCCCAAAACTGTTCTCCTGCGTGTGTTTTCCAAAATGAAGAGGGTTTGTGGGAAGCCAAATCACTATCAGTGGCTCTGTGGGACCACAACATTTCCAGCATGACAGGAAACAGAATTTCATATTTTACTCCGCTTGGCAAAATGTGCTTCACCTATACTGCCCCACACATGTGCTATGTTTGAGTGTATATTGATTGGATTAACTGCTCTTATGAGGCATCAATTCATTCAACCTGCCTATGGAAAGCCATTTCATTAGTGACCAGAGCTTGCAAACTGGGGCATTGTGCTGAAATCAAGCATCTTCACAGGGTCTAATTTTCTGCTCCCTGGCACCAGGACAGAGAGCACAAACTACAGTCTAAAAGCAGAGGTTCAAACAGGAGTAAATGATAGGTTCCTCTTCTCTCCTTAAGGAGGAGGGAGGTTTCCCCACCCCCTTGCCCTGGTGTGAGCAGTCAGTTCTTACTGATAGTTCCCCTCCTAATTGACAAGTGAGACATCCCCTTTTGTTTCAACCTCCTTTAACTAATGGTTACAAATGTTGGATGTGAAGGAAGGAGAGGTTGTGTTACTCACCCATGGAGCTCATCTGTGCAATTAAGAGGAGGAAATTGTAGGTGCCAACCCACCTGTTGTGGCTGTAACAGTTGTTAGATTGTGGAGCAACTTTCAGAGGGGAGAGCTGAACGCCATCTCACCTGATGTAAAATACACTAGGCAAAAGGCTGAAGTGTTGTAGAAATGAATGGATACGGATCTGAATAAAAAAACTTGGTAAATCTTTTCTTGCATCTGCAGCTCTTGTCTCTCTGGGAAGCTTACGTACTTAGGCACATATTTATCTGATTTAAGCTTAATGCTGAACAATTAACAAGAGTGTGAGCTTCTCATCTACCTCTTTGCTCTCAATTTGGCCTGATTGTCACAGGTTTTATAAGCTGGCAGTTTACAAGGGTACTTCCTCTGAAAAAATGGCTTCTTGGCAGATGCACTTAGGACTTCCCCTCCTACGATGGGGTACTTCAACTGCTAGCTATCCTAGGCTATGGGGATTCCTGCTTATTGTTTCAGTCTGGAGGGACTGTTTGCTGCTGGCGTACATTAGAGCAGTAGTCAGAGACAAGTCACTATCTAGATATCACTGCAGAAAGTAGGGTAGATTGGTACCCTAGAGATTAACTGGTTTAGAGAAGCATGAGCTTTTGCAGGCGGCAACCTACTTTGTCAGATGAGCTAGTATCAGGAGAGCCCCAACATCTCTCTGCTGTACTTAAACATCATCCTTATCCTCAACGTGTTTTGCACAGGACCAGACTCATTGCTGAGCCATGAGGCTTGCTAACACCCAATAAATCTCACATAGGATCCTCTTCACGTGAGATGGGGTGCCTGTAGATAGTGATATCGTGAGTAAAATCATCCTATGTTCAACTTATTTCACCTATTCAGGAAGAGTACGATGGATGCGTGTGCTGTTATGCAACAGCCGTTGACTTGAGAGAGGCATTTTGTTGGAGGTTTGATGCTTTAAAACTCCATCTTTCTGATGCTGAAGTGATATATAGGTCCTCAGAGTTCATCACAGTCCTACTTGAAAAAAACTTTGCTATTGCTGGCCCGAAGCTGGTGGCACTCTTGTAGCAGTTGCAAAGCAGTTGTTTGAGGCTTCTAGAAATTCTTCCTTGCAGAAAGACCCAAACTATGAAAGCACTTTTCCTACTGAACTTTTTAGCTGCACCATAGAACCTCATTTTAATTCTCTTACTAAAATGGAGTCTGAAAAATCCTATGAGGACTTAGTCAAAGTCCCTGGAACTCCATGAGCAACTTTCTAATGCTGCAGTGGGTTTTGCCTCTGATCCTGTAGCTTTTAAATGGGATTTAGAGTCACGGGGATCCTGAAATCTTTCTTTTAGGAAGAAATGAGGGTACCCTCTATCACTTCTCGCTAGAGGTAGGGAGAGGAAGTTAAAAGTCCAATTTCTCTCACTACTTCCAATACACACACTCCTGCACAAAGTCACTAGGGAGTGAGAGAGAAATGCCTGACTGCAACAGACCAAGTCATGCACCATGTTTCAGACTATAAAAATATTTCTGCTTTATAAATGCTCTTTATGTTGCGCTGATTTGGAGATAAAATAGTCCCTGCCCCCTAGACAGGAATTTTTCATTTTCTTTTTCAGTCTAGTGTACTCAAAATGAGAGGAACTGTTTGCATTATATTTGGTTAGTTTTCTTCTTGCTTCTTGGGGGCAAAATAATAGGAATTGAAATCTTTTCGAGACCCTGACATAAAAGGGACCACTCTTGATTGTAATGGAGCTATGCTTCATTGTTCAGCTGAGGCTCTGAACCTTGCTTTATATCCTTGTCAATTGTCCCTTGCATAGCACAACATGATGTATAGTAGATACACAGATAGAAAGGATGACAGTCAAAAAGCATGAGGCCATTATACCAGGCTACAGAAAGGCTTTCATCTTCCAGTTAATGATGAAACTGAAATCTTTACGAAGTGGCTCAGAAACTTCTATTAAAAATGTGAAAATTCAGAGTATAATTTGGCCTGAATTGCAAAGTTTATTATATATTAGTAAAACCGTATGTCTTAGGCATGTAATGAAATGATTATTTTTGCATTTTTGTGCTGCTCATGATGAAAGAAGCAAGCTCAGTTCTGCGAGTCCATTAATAACACTTTTAATTTTGAAAGTACTGAAAATGCATATTTTGTAGTCCAATGTTCCCCCCCCTTGAGTCTTCAAAGCATCATAGGGAAAAAATGAATCTTTTAATAAAACACCCCCTAAATCATCTTAAATGTGATTTCATCCAGTAAATATGATAAATTAGTTACTGTGGCTGTGTTTTCAATGCATTCTTCTGCTCTTGGTGACAGAAAAATGCAGACTGGTTAAAAGACAGGAAGCAAGGATATTTGCTTGGGTTTCTATTGTTGGCTCACCCTGTTTCACATCTCCTAGCTGACTTGTAGCAGAATATTACTGAAAGCTGATGGTACACTTGACAAAGGATGATAAAGGAGATATGGTTCATTTTTTTGTCACAATACTTGTCATCATTGCAGAATTTAATCACCTGATCAGTATCTTAAACCATTCCACAGCATGTAGCATCTGGGGATCCTCTGTGCCTGCACTGTTTATTTTTTGTGCTTAAAAATTAACACAAGTATAGACTCACAAGCAGGCTTCCCTGCAGAAATGTATCATTGGGTTACACACGCTTCAGCTAAAGCCTAAAAAAATAGTATGAAGCTACAGGGAGACATTTGGAGGAGCACTGTGCATCAGGAACAAATTGCACCTTTCAGTTTATATGAAGAGACGAGGAGCACTGTTCTTCCTCTTATCCTTTCCCCCTTCTTACATGCATATGATGGGAAAATGATGAACCAGGATATCTTCTGTGAAGGAAAATGGAGCTTTGCCGATCAACAAGAGCTGTTCGCTAGCAGATAAGGATGAATCAGCTGACACAATTTATTTATCAAAGAAACTTTGATAAACTCCCTGACGAGAGGCCAGTAAGGATGAAGCGGACAATCGTTGAGTAGCTATGAAGTTCTGCGATGAGCTAGAATCTGTCGTCAAAACATGAATGATAAAAACGAATGATATAAAACGAGAGAGTAGCAAGGGATCAAAATAGGTCTAAGGATGAAGTATTGGGTTTTGTGCTAGGATTAGTGATCTTTGCCTGGAGTCGGTGAATATTCTGGACAAAGAAAGGCATTGTTGCTGACTGAGAGGTGGCTTGCACCTAAGCTATGAGTCTGTAGCAAATTCCAGCTAGTGGGGCCTGTAGGAGGTGCCTTTACTACTCGAACGAACACTACGTGGAGTGTGGTTGGGTCTTTCTCTTATAGATGAGGCCTAAACCATTTGTGGCATTGTAGATGTAACTGGTATCCTGAGTTTCCCTAGGCAGATGATCAACAGCCAGTGCTGCTGTACAGGCTAGGAACAAATTGCTCTTGCTATTCAAAAAGGAAGAAGCTTCATATTCTGCTCATGTTGAACAGTCTGAGTGACTTTCACAGTGCGGTAGCGATAGAGGTAATGAAAGCATGGTTGGCTGCATCTGAGAGGAGAGGACATAATCAATGCTCTATCAGGAGTTCAAGAGAAGGGATTTTGGCAACTCTTGCTGTCTGGGAGGCCAAGAACAGAGATGAGTCAAGAATTGCACAGATTGAAATTTCCTTTGATGAAAGGCAGGCAGATGCCCTTGATTCGGGATGTGGCCAGCTCCTCAGAGTGCTTCCCTGCACCAATTGGCATCATCTCCATCTTATCCAGGCTGAACTTCAGCCCTACTGGCCTCTATCCAGGTCCTTATCTCTGGCAGACACTGGGTGCATGAGGGAATGGTGCTGTCGGAGTCTGATGAAAAGGGGTTTTATGTTTTCCTTCCCCTTTCACCTCTTCTGAAGTCAACTTGCATTGCACCATGTGTTTCTGCTTCTAGTGTTTTTATAATATTTTTTCTTTTATCTGCTGGAGTAAGTTCATTACCATGAGTTGAAAAGCCAAAAATATATTGAAAAGTCTTTTCTGAAAACAGTATCTTCATAGAAGAAACTCTCTAGTGCATTGATCTCTCCATCTGTTTAGCCCCAAAATTCCTCACATGCTGTCCTCCTGACACAGCTCATTTTTGTGGAGAAAACTTCCCTGAATTTTAAGCTGTTTCTTTTTCCTTTCACAATCCTACTTTCTTTACCACAGTCTAATAGTTCACAAGTTTCAGAGCTTTTGCATTCTCAACGTGGTCACGTCCTATCTGGGGTTTGCGCTTGTTAATCACAGTTCATCCCATTTTAGGTCATATTTTCACTAAAACACTACCATATTTGGCCTTTTCCTTTGTGAAATTCCGGCTACATCATCCACAAAGCAGTTGATTTAAATACGTATTGCACCATCTAATCATTGTAAACCACAATAAACAGCATATGGCCGTAAGGGGTGGAGTTAGGCTGTGAAGTTCACGTCAGATTCAGATAAAAAATTCCCTCAAAGTTTGAAGCATGTGAGGAAGTATGTATTGTTTTTTGCAGACGGTTCAAGTATTATAGTAAAAGGCACTAGGCATACAGGTTGCGCTGTAGTGACTTTGACTGAGACAGTGTGGAGGGAAAAGCTTCCTACGAGCTGGTCAGCACAAGCAGCAGAACTGACCACCCTGACCCGAGCCCTGGAGATAGGAACAGACAAGACAGTAAACATATTCACCGACTCCCGATATGCCTTTGCCACTGTACACGCTCATGGACTATTATGGAAAGAGCGTGGATTTATAACGGCCTCAGGGC
>NW_017728997.1:2201452-2233207 GCF_001723915.1 Gavialis gangeticus
ATGCTCTACAGTGAAGCTGACATAACAATTCAGATCAGCTTTGGGGCATGCATTTTTGGGCTTATAAAGTTCTTTAGTGTTAGAAGAAAGGGGATGGTATTTTACTACTGTCACATGACAAGTGTGCTTGGACCTAGCAGTTGGGTTCATTACCTCTAATTTTAGCTCCATGAATTGTGCTAAAATAAAAGGTAGCTTTAAGGTATTTCCATGAGTTTCATCATGGACCCATTCCCATATGGCGTATACATGGAGATGTTTGGGTATATGCACGTCTGTATTTGTTTTTGGTGTTACAATCCACTCATTTACACCCAGAAATCAATTCAGCTAACCTTGCTGCTTTATAATGGCAAGTCCTGAGAGCTAAAGTCTGAGTCAGTAGGGCTGTTTCTCCTCAATTTACAATCTTTTTTTGCATCTCTTTGCCTGCCCTAAGGCTCTGAGCTGATCAAGCAATAATATTTGATGTTGACAAGAGGTAAATTCCAGCTGCTGCCTGCTTCAGTATAAACACTGACCATCTCTGAGCATGGAATAATAATAATAATCCAATTTCCCTGCTTATTTAAAGACCTGAGTTTTGGGGGAAAAATACATTTTTAAAAATAAAAAAACCCCCATGAACATTTTCAGATGACAAAAATATTGCTGCCTTTCCTATCCTACTCCTAGGTCCTACTCCTAGGTCAGGCATTGAGGTTTCACCTTGTTCTCCTACTCGCAAAGTATCCATAATTTTAATGTATTACCTTTCACTCAATTTGTTTTTGTTGCATGTCAACAGTAGCTGGAAGAAAGATGGCGACCAGGTCTGACAAATGTGCACCACCAAATTCGAGCATGCTAAATGTCATATTATTTGCAATGGGATTAAGTTGCTTTCCAGGTCTCTACACTAATTCCAGTGGTGATAGATATCTTACTGAATACAAGTAGTGTCTATCTAGCGGACAATTCTGAGCAAACAATAAAATGTGGAGATAGGGCTTTAACGGTAGGAATCATTTTTAAATGCTGTACTGAAAAGGACCTAGATGTCCTAAACTTGCAAAAACCAACACTGAGGACCTAAAAAAAAAAAAAAAAGGCCCCTTGCATACTGCCCAGTATACCAGAAAACTTAAGACTGCCACTTAAGAGATTCATAATTAGTTGTGTTAAGTCTGAAGTCTTTTCCTTCAGAGATTCACAGCTGTATGATGGAATCAAGCCATTCACAGCTTGCTATGCAATGAAATCTTCAATTATCTTAAGATGTGGGATATTAAGCTATAACTGGACCACGTTATCAGTAGCTATTATTTTGAGTATATACAGAACAGAGCCCCTGATCCTGCAGTTGTGAGAGAACCGGAGCAGAGTCAAGTTGGCAGAGCCGACCCTAAGGGGTTGTGTGGCCTGGGGCAAATCAGCCTGTGTTGGGTCCCTTTAACACTGTGCGGGGCTGTGGGACTCCCTGCAAAGGCAGGGCACGGCAGTGCCGTAGCAATGAAATTTGGCACCCAGGGCCAAGCAGATCACATGTGACCTGGACAAGCTGCGCTTCAGTGCATGTGAAGGGGGTGGGGGAGGGTGCGGGAGAGGCTATGGCCTCTCTGCCTAGCTCTGCGGGAACCCCCAAAGCCCGGGGCCTGGGGTGGTCACCCCGACTGGCCCCCCCCAAGGCACAGCTCTGCAAGTTGGTGAAGCTCTGTTGGAATGCCCATCTGTCACCACGTGTATTCAACTGTAGGATCGTGGCCACAGCTTGTGTCTTTTTAATACCACATAGCCTTAAATAAGTCACAGAGTCAACATTTTATAGAGCAGAGTTTTGGATGAGATGAGCACACTGAGGTTGCAATCCTGTTTAGGACCTACCTCATTACAAATAATAGCAAAAAAGCAGGGCAGGTGTGTTCCCCTATCGCTTAAAATAATGAGCTAAGACATTTGGGTTCTGCTCTCCATTCTGCTGCGTATTACCCTGTGGCCTTTAGCCAATCTATCATCAAACCTTTTTGTGCCTGAAAACCTTTGTGCCATAGCCTTTCCTGCTTTAGGAAGTGTGTTTTGAATCTTAATGAGCGGTGGAAAATCACCAAGACTACAGGTGCTACAGGTGCATGTACACTTTAATGCTGTTTGATGAAAAACAAGGCATGTATTGCTAATTACTGTTTTCTTCAAGAAATAATAATGTGGAACCAAATATATTGAATATCAAAGAAACCCTAGAGCAACAATAATAAAATTCTGTTTTACAAAGAACTGAGTTCACCATGAGGGCCTGAGTCAAAGTCCATTTGAAGAGATTCCCAATAGGAATCAGCCTATTGACTTCAATGAGCTTTAGATTAGTGTTTCTATTCATTCTTTGTAAGTAATTATTTTCACACTTTCAGAAGAGTTGAATATCACTGTGGACAGTATTTTCCCCCAATCTCTCCTCTGACAACCTCAGCAGTTGCAGCATATCAATACCTTTTTATATAAGGGTGGAGTTAGCATGATCCATCCAAGAAAAGTAATAAGAGAAGATAATACACAGCTTTCCTTATTAAGCCCTTCAGACTATTTTAAATGAGACTCTCAAGAAAGGAAAATGCATCAAAAAGCATATTCTAGGCAATATTTATAGGCATGAAACACAGTTAATATGGGGAATCTCCATTGAATTCAGTGGATTGCTCCATAGCTGAATTTAGCTATCTGTGTCTATTTTTAACAAATATAGGGAAAAAATATTAGTTAACTCTCATCCTGTCCCTTCCTATGGAAAAAAACACAGAAAAGGAAAAAAAACCCCAAACCCTTGCTAGAAAAATGTGTGGGTTTCAACATGTGGAAATCTTGATGCTTTCTCACTTGTGCTATAGCACACTTTGGGTAGCACAGTTACTTTATAGCTATAACTGACCCAGAGCACTTAGCATTAGAGCTGGTTTTTAGGGTCCTGTATTTATTCCAAATGATACTGATCTCGAGAGTGTTTCTCTTTCCAGTCAGTCTGGATCCTTCCACATCATTTGCTATTTAAACAAAATTGTGTTTAAGAATGGTTTCCTTACAGAGGGACCAAAGTGTGGTGTCAATGGGGCCGTGTACCACAGGGGATATATGACCCATCCACAGCCCATTCAGAAACAAGCTCCAAGATGTTTGTTGTCCATATATACATTGAATGAGCACAGGCAGAAAGGAACTAGGTGTACCGTCTCATTTACTGTAGTAAAAATGTTTATGCAATGTTTTCTCTTAGCAATTGATTCATTCAAAATACTTCACACTGTTCTGTACATATGAAACAAGTATTCAGAGCCCCACTGGTCCTGAGTTCAAGCCCTGCTACAAAAATATTAGTCCTAGATGGGCAGTGCCTTCAGAGCCCTAGGTAGTGGAAGCTGGATTTTCTGAAAGATGCTGCATTACCTGAAAAAAGCAGATATGATCAAGCATGTTGTGATAAATTAAGAAGTGTATTCCCTTACAGCTGCTAAGCAACAGAGAAATAAAAATACAATGAAGTCTTAAAAGCATGGCAAGGAAAACACTATTTAGCAGCCCTTGGTAACTGATATGAAATGTACTTTTGGACTTAGTGTTTTCCACTTGTCTTACTTAATTTCCTAAGACCAATGACATTTTTAGTTCCCTGATACGTTGCTGGAAGCTTATATATTCTTATCAGTGTCAAAGCATAATAGCAGAAAAGTGATTTTATCTTTTGCACTGTAGTTTTTACTACAGGGCTGCCCCTTTAATAGGCAAGTTATTAGTGACTGGGCAGCATCCAGAGGGATGTTTTTAAGCTCAAGTTATCTGCACAGCTGGTGTCTCACGAGGCAAGCAAATGTTTCTCAGTCCAGAGTTTACTTACTGCATCCACAATGGTTATGAATTGGTAATAGCGATGTCTTTCAATTTGTATGTTTTAAAGGACTTAAATGAGATTAATCAAATCTTGTAATGTTCTGAAGAAAGTCAATCCCATTTGAATCAGGATTACAGAGGTAACAAACAGTAGTCAAAGACAAATCTTAAGAGATATAATAGCTAGGGCTGAAATATATGATTTTCCTTTTATCCAAGTTAAATTTTCCTCAAGGAAAACAATTAATTTGACAACATTTAAAAAAAATTCCAATGGGAAAAGTCTAGGTAAAAGCTTAATTTCAAATTGACATTTGGAAGCTAAATATACCTTTTCATTTCATTTCATTTCCACTTGAAATGTTGTTTTATTTCGGCTTTATGATGCAAAAAAAAATCATATTTCTCCGCTTTGGGTTATTAGATTTGCTACTTCTCTTTCTTTCTTCCCTCTTGGCACTTAAAAAAACCCCTCCAAAAGCAACATGTGAAGAAAAAGCCATCGTGAACATTTCATTTTCTTCTCCAGCTTAGTAACAAGCCAGTTGAGCTAGACTTGTCCCTTCTAGAGCCTGTTTATATTCAAAATACAGTACTATGTCAACAACAGAAAAGGGGATACTAAAAACAGAGGTTCATGTTCCCATATGCAGAGAAGAGAAGTTACTATAATGGGAAATCTAGCTGCTTGTACAAACTGGGCTGGCATATGCAGATGCTTCCCTTTCACATAGGCACCAGGCTTTTCATGTGTACAGGCTGGATACACACACATTTTGGAATATTTAGACCACCAGGACTTTTATCCAAAATCATGTATCCAGTTTCTTTGTTTCCATTTGTTTTTAATTCATAAAATAATAATAGCTTCCAGATGTGCTGACAAAGACCAGTAAATACTCTGCCCTGCACCAGAGCGAATGAAATAAAAGATCCCTTTGGGAGTGCATAAAAGTTACCAGGATCCCTCTTGTCGAGTCAGGCAAGTGAGATGGGGCTTTAAGAGGCCTAGAGTTAAAGGTCCTGCATGACAATGCTTCCACTTCGTCTTACGGGACTGTTGCACAGAAACAGCCTCCAGAAAATTGGCACTTGTCCTGTAAATGGCAATGGGCATGGCAATCAACTTACTATCCTCTCTTGGCAGTTTCATGTTTTCTCCGATCTTAGCTCCTCTCGAGTTCTACCAAAGTTCAGTGTGAAACGGGGGGTAAAATGTCATTGCAATCAGATGTGCCTTGGACACTTGCTGGCAGTATCCAGAAAAGCTTTGTTGAGAGTGTGAAATAAAAATGAAAAACACTGTTTTATTAAAATCCACTTGCTGGAACCTAGACAATGTCAGGCTTGTTTTCTTCCTCAGAGACATATTTTACTCCCTTAAAATGAATGCAGAATAAGGGAGGCTCCCTTCAGAGTAAGACTTGGCAAGCTGGAAACTCTGATTTATAATCATAAATAAGGAACTCTGTCATTATTACTTCTGTTTTCTTAAGAAACATTGCAAGCGAAAGTAATGATAAAACTATGGCATGAAATGTGCAAGTTTGTCCTATGCTGTCATACGCTGATTAACAGCTGTAAGGATCTATTTATTGTTTGTCATAAATAAAAAAAGTTCACTGAGGCTTTCAGCCATTTATACCAGAGCTCAGTCTGGCCAATATGTTGTGTAAAATAATAGGGAAAATGAAGTTTGTTAGATCCCGACTCCATGCGGCACCCAACGATTAGGGAGACGATGGTCCAATTATCCATGGATCCTGTTACTTGTTAGCTAGAGCAAGCAGGGAGCAAACACCAGCGCACGTTGCTTGCAACAGCTTTTTATGAGAATGGAGACAGCTTCGGGCGAGCTCCCACACCGACAGAATATGGGGAGCAACAATGAAGAAGAGTTTTTGCCCATATTTATACACTTTGGTTTATACTCATTAACATTCACTTCTTCTTTGTCCTGCCTTTTGTTCCACCCATTTCTCCTCCCATCTCAAGCCCCGCCTCTGTTAATGGTTTGCTTCATTAGCATAGAATTGCCTATGCATTTTCCTCATTTACATGTCTTTTTGTTATGAGCGCATGTCTAAGACCTTGACGTCTGCTCTTCGGTCAATGGGCAAACTTTGCCCAAAACCTGGAAGCTTCTGGAGGCTTCTTCACCAATCACCATTCACCTTTTTGCATATGTTCATCTTGGATTCTGTTACCAATTACGTGTTGTTTTCACATTCCAGTCTGTTTTTTTGTTTCAGGTTGTACCATCTTCCACCTTTTTTGGGGCCCCTGTATTTTATCGTGTTCCTTACTGTAGCTGGTTCATAGCACACAGACTCACACAGATTCACTTGCTGCTTTTTTCTCAGAAGATGGTTGACACAGTTAAGATGGTTACTTAGCATAAGCAAATGGCTGGCTTAGCTATCATTCTGCCTTGTGGTCAGCAGCTTTGCTAGGCCACAGGTCATGCTTTGTATTTAGCTGCAAATCCAGTGCTCCCCAATAATCCAAATTATTGTTGCCCTAACAAAGTTGAGCTGAAAATAGCAGACAAACATCATAAATACACATTATAACTCCTACTTGCTGTTGGATTCAACTAAGTTACGCTAGGATTCTGGTGTTTAAGTACCTTCGTGAGGGGAAAACAGGCTCCTTAGGCTAGTGGAGAAAGCTGGACACTGAAGCCAGACAGAAAGCATGGACAGATGAAGACCTATCCTAATGTAATTTATATTAATATTGTAAACTGATGTGAATTACATCAGAATTGGGAAGGGAGAGAAATATATTTATCCCATGGGAGCACCTGTGGCCTTTAATGAGGTTTGGCCCTAGGTGCCAGGGGAGAAGGTGGGAGTATTTTTACCTTTAGCAAATTACCACCCTGGGCTGATACAAGTAAATGACTCATAAGCTGATAAAACTTAAACCAGGAAAGGTTCATTCCTGCATGGATGTCTGGTGCCTCTTGAGTCAGGGGGGACATGTGCCCCCACCCCAACACCAGTCAGTGACTGGGAGGAGGAGGGGGTGTCTCCTGGCAGCCACTCCCGCTGGCTGGGGGTAGGAGGGAGGAGGGCTGGGGCCCAGCGGCTAATCCCACTGGCCGTTGAGGCGCCAATCTCACTTACTATAAAAGCAGCTACACCACTTCTGGAGCTCCATGGCCACTTCCAGAAGCAGCAGGGTTGCTTTTGCTGGCGGCCCCGCTCCCTGGCCGGTGCTCACAGGGGGGGTACTAGTGCTCCCACCTGCCCCCCTGCTCGCCGGCTACACAGGGAGCGCAGCCTGACAGGGGGTGCACCGGCACTCTCAGGGGGTACATGTGCACCCCCGTATACCCCCTATGTGTTGCCCCTGCATTCCTGATTCCTTCAGGAGTAAATCTATGCTGATTTGGGTTAAAGTTACCTTGGTTCAAAAGTTTGTATTGTTTTCCTACTGCTTTTTAATACGCTGGTGTAAAGTTGATTAGACGGATGTTAGGTCTAGGCTGTCCAGACCCAAAACATACATTTGTAACCATGAGGGTGATGAACCATGGGAACAAATTAAAAAGAGAAATGGGTGATTGTCCATCTGTTGCTTTCAAGTCAATAGTGGATAACTTTCTGGAAGATATATTTGAGATAAACATGAGTTACAGGGTAGAGGTGTGTGAAGTGGGCCCTATTTGATTTGGATTTGACCTGAATCAGGGGCAGTGATTCAGTTCATTGATTTGGATCTCTGTCCCTGACTCAGTTCGGCTGAATCCGAATCTGAAGATTCGATGCTGATTCAGAGAATCAGTGATTCGAACATAGACACAGGTTTAAATGTTTTTTCTACATATCTTGACATACCCACACAGATCATGAGCACTGCAATGCTGGGCGCATGGAGCGTCCCACAGGAGTGCGGTGGGGCCCTCCACATGCTTGTCGGTGAACCTGGAAGTGGACCAGAAGTACTTCCAGTCCACTTCTGGGTCCACTGGGGAGCCTGCAGCAGGCAGGCAGCTGGGCTCTGCTCTACTGCAATAGCCATTGCCTCCTGCTGGGGGCTGCAGACCTAGGTCCCTGGCCTCATAGACCTGGCAGGTGGGGGCCCCCTTCAGCAGGGCTGGGGAACAGGGGCTATGGGTGGGGGGCGAGGGGCACCAGCAGGGCTGGGAGAGATGTGGGGGGGAGTAAGGGACACCAGCAGGGCTGGGAGTTGTGGGGGGCGTTCCATTTTAATCACAGATTTGGGGGGGTTTATCAGAGAATTTGCCATTTTTATCAGAGAATTTGTGATTTTTGTTATCAGGGAAAACCAGAATCCTTGGTTATAGCTATCTAACTTCAGCGCTTTTTTAAAAGAAGCCAAGCCATCAGGATAACTCCTTCTCCAACCATTATGAAAAAGGACTAGAAAATATGATACGGGAATAAATATTTTGTTGGCTTGGAAGGGACTTAAAAGATCTCTGATTTTTTTTGAATCTCTGAACTTCTATGATTAAGATTTCCGTAACGGCATGAAAATTATTACCTAAAGCCCTGTTCAGCTCTTTGAAAATGTATGGATCTTCATCTTATCTGAGGCACAACTGCTTCCTGTTACAACAAAATACAGCTGTTTCAGGTTTTCTGATTTATTCCCTTGATCTCTCCTATAAGGAGCTGATGTTTTGCCAATCCATTGTCCTACAGTTGGAAACAGATGCTGTAGGCCCAAGAAAATGATTGCATTTGAATAACAATCCTGTAGGTCTAACATCAATCTGCTTATTATGGATGCATTTTTAGATGTCTGTCTTTGCCAATTTATTGACCCGGTGACATTGCAGTTGCATGATTGATCCTGAACTCTTCTGGAGGAGAGCTGGAGACAAGTGATGGAAGAGCCATTACTTGTAAGCGTGCATTTGGAGCAGCTGGTGGTCGTTCCTCTGCTGACCTTGAAGTTCAGAAGGCAAACAGATGTCCCTCCTCCTATAGCATAACTAGAAGGAAAAGGGAATTTATGACTCGGTCTCACAGCCTGAGGATATGAAAAATCACAACAATCCTTGTCACCTTTCTATTGCTTTGGTTGTCTCTTACCGAGCGAAATTTTATTAGTACAAGTTAGCACACTTATTGCGGATCTTATCATGCCTTCAGAAAGACTGATTCCTTATCCAATGACTCCATACCCTCTGGCCATCTTTCTGAACCACTGAGATGAGCCCTAATTACTTCAGTCATTGTTTATTTGAAGATCGCAATATTTGCATGATTTCATATTCTTGTCTCTTGGTTCAAGAAAGTCATTACTGGTATCTCACTTCTTTCATCTCTTTGTTGCTTCTCTAGGAACCTAAGTAGGTCTCTTTTGTGTTAGAAGTGTTTCTCTCATGGTATCTGAGCTAATCTGTTGGGATCAGCCCTCTGCTGTGACAATAGGGACAAATGTTTGAGAAGTAAAAGTTCCCTTTTTCCCTCCTCCGAAATCAGGTTTTGGTTGGGTTTTTTTGGATGCGTGAAACCTGAAGCATCCACTCAAATAATCTGTTATCTAATCCTGACTAAAATTTCTCGTTAAATAAACCAAATGAACAAAATGCGATGAGCTAAAATGAGGTAATGACTTTCCCTGGAGAAGCTGATACATGGTAGCTGATTTCTTGTCTGTTTTTACTTCGTGGTAAGTAAAAGCTAGACAGGCACGTTTTAAAATGTGATTGGTCATCCACATACTAAGTTAAATTAAAGATTAAAATTCTCTCCCATTACAAATGGTAAAATCCCATTGCTTTATTATATTGTATCATCTATTAACACCAGCACATAATTTCTCTCTCTCACCACTATTTGCTACAAAAGCTTTTAAATATGGCACAAGTCATATCAGGGTATTTACCCTGTCAGAGGTGTAATTCTTTTTCAAATAGCTGTTTAGGCTTCTAAGGCAGCTCTTTCTGGTCTCGACAGGATAGGGCAAATTTGTTTTTGCCGCCCACTCCCCTGGCTTTAGCTGACTTGCACTTGAGATGAATTTGACTCAAGGATTGTCATCAAAGAAGGCTTTTATATAGTTTCAAAGATTAGATGTAAGAATATGGAAGACTATTGACTGAGATATGATGACCAGGAATCAGATACAATATCTAAAATGTCATGCCTTGCTGCAATGTTTAAAGCCAGGCAAAAAATAATAATATAAAATGAAAGGAAGATTTCCCCTTGAAGATTTAAGAGTATGCTGCTACCACGGAGTGCATAAAGCTTTGCAGTTAGATGAGTTATATGCAGTTACTCATTTCATGTCAAAGACAAAAGGACAGAGAATGTGGAAAAAGTTACAAATGGCCCATCTTAGTCATCTAAAGTAAAAGATTTGAGTTGAAACTTAATATCCCTGATGAGCATAAAGAGCCATGGCACTGGTTTGATTTCAGTATGTAAAAAGGGTAGGAAACAAGCTTTTTTTCTATTTATTTCATTCAGAACAATCTTACTTCTAGCCTTAACTGTACGTTACACTGTTATGAAATTCCTATTTCAAGGATAGAAACAAGAAGAAATCACAGGTTCACTATTGGCAGGATGTGTAAAAACAGACTAGAACTAACCTGAAAGTATAAAAGAAATCTAACATTATTGAAGCACAGCATAATTTCATATGCCCCTTGTTTTCTGCTTGGTGCATGTTGTAGTCTACATAGGAGATGGAAAACATGCAATGTTTGTTTAGCTTTTAAGATTTAAATTCAAGGACAATCCAATGTATTCTAAACAAATCTGAATATGTTGTTTTGTTGTTTGTCATTTTTAAGGGTAAACAACAGGATTTGATTCGTGTAAACTTTTTGTCCTGGGAGGAAAAAGCCTGAAACAATCAGAAAAGTCTTTTTAGTTTTTAGCTGAAAGTGAGAGGCCTTTCCTTTACCTATGACATTAGTGTCCTATCGGATACATGTGGGACTGAACACATATGCATGCGCACACGCATGCATGGACGCACGCAGACATAGACCATGAACAGAGAAGACACATGACGGGAATCACTGAGGCTGGAGAAAACTTGCAGTTGAAAGAGTTTAAGTGATTTGTTGCGATCTGCAGACAGTGGGTACGTTTACACGAGACTTGTACTATGCAGTAGACTAATTAGCTCTGTAGCACACATTGCTTATCTACATATGCAGCCTTATTAGGTTGGAGTAAATGAATTAACTCTGCACTGGTAAAATACAAGTACTATCCTGCTATGGAGTTTTTTACTCTGCAGCACTGTTAGCTCAACACCGGAGCATGCTTGTGCCCCAGCCAGCCCCTCTGCAACATGTTGACCTGTTGGGGAGCAGCCCTGGGCTAACAGGCCTACCCCTGGGACCCCTGGCCAGCTGGGGCTGCTCTGACCCAGCTCAATATGCTGCAGCTCTGGGCTCATGTTCAAACAGTGCACCCGGGAGCAGTAAACTCTGGGGCAATAAGCTCAGGAGTTTTTTGCTCTGCATTAGTTGCATGTGTACATGGGCCCAGTTTCTACCAATAGTAAGTCTTACTCCAGTGAGTTTTGCATTGCGGATTGAATTAACTCATTTAATTTAATAATATGATAAGTTGCCTCCTTGGGATAGCCTCATGATTCCTGCACATCTCATTTTGGGATCAGCCCAGCAATCATCCAGGTTTACGTTAGCTTTACAATGGTACAATACAAATGATATAGGCATGGCACTTTATTAAAATAGGCAACAATAAGATGCCTCACTGTCAGTTTACTTTAAAACTGGCAAGCCCTATTAAAAAATGGGATTCAAACTAAAGTCCAGTAGGGGCTAACTTTGTATACATGATTCATCCTATTTCTTATACGGTGGCATGATAGAGAGAAAGATGTTGTCTCTGGTAACTGAATTCAAAACATTTAGAGATGTACCGGTTTAATACAAAGCTTTCCCTAGTGAGAACCAGTGCAGATACCAGGATACTAATGTAATACAATCTCAGTACAAAACTCCATTCAGTAATTAGGCTGGTTGTGATCTCAAGGTCAGGTGGAGACCCCTTTTGTGTTTAAGCTTTCATATGGGGCTTGGTAACAAGACACTGGGAGAGATGAGAAGCACTCAGTACACTCAGTGGACCTCCACCACATTATAGGAGGTGCTTGGCACCTTGTAGAACCAGACCTGAAGAAGGTGCTACACTGGGGCATATGGCTGCTGCTCTGCTCACAGCTGCCAGGGAATGCATACTCTATAACCCTTAAAGAAGGCGTATTGTGTATTCTGGTTCATGTCCAGTGAGCTCTGCATAAAATCTGATTAGGTTCCAGCCTTGTCTCCTCAGGCCTTATTGTCGCCCTGTCCTTTTCCTTTCAGAGTTCTTGTTCTCCTTAAGCCCGCAAGGCTACATCCATCTCTGAACAGGCACCAGAATAAGTTCCTTCTTCCTATTCAGGCAATAGCAAAGGCGTCTTTGGCTGCTGACAAGTTGGGTTATCGCTGATGACTCTCCTACCTTGTGTCGCAATTGCAGGGGCAGAGAATCACTGAGGCATAGGTACATTCCTCCTTGACCCCAGCTTGCTGCCACCTCACTTGAGTCCTACTCCTTTCTTTCCACACCTTAGGCTGGGGCCCAGTACAATCACATTCTTTATTTACACTCAGCATATAAGAAAGGAATAGTTCTAGAATAATTGCAAGCTTTGATAGAGTGCTTAAAGAAAACTAGCAAGGAATTGAAAGAAATCCATGCAGGCTGTCTCTGGACTGATGACTTGCCTGTGTCCTCTGGACCAGCGTTCCTTGTTTGCCAGTGCAAGCAGAGTTCCTGCTTTTGGTGAGACAGCATGTTAGCATGATTAGCACTAGGGTCTGTTGAGGGACTGATTCATTAGCTAGTGAGTCCAACCCCAAGACCTCTCTCATTACAAAAACAAATGCATCCCTCTTGTGATACACATGACAATTCTGCCCTGGGTTACACCTTATTGACTTCAGTAAGACTTCAGGGGAATGGTAAATTTGGAGTAAACATTTCAGGATCAGACATGGTGTCTGAGGCCTACAGAACTAGAATAAGTGCATTCCTTGCAGGCCAGCTATCAATCAAGGTACAATTTTCTTGCAAGTAGGCTTGGAAAGCTAGCAGACAGCCTGTGTGGTTTGGAAGGGCTTTAATAATAGAACTTAGTGGAAAATTTGGAAGAAAAAGAAATTGATTTAAAAAAAAAAAGGAAACAAAACTTTTTATGATGCTTCTCCTCCTGTTTTCCCACCAGCTATATTTAATAAGGAAGGTGCATGTCAAAAGTGAATGATTGGAATTGTCTGCAGGTTCTTTGAATTTGTGGTTCATTTTCTTTGCATGTACAATAGTTGGCAGGAAAACAAGCATATTAAGAAAATGCTGCAACACCCCAGGGAGTTTCCTTACGTGGTCACTGCTGTTAATTGCACAGACAAGTCTGCATTCTGATGTTGGCCTCAGAGGAGTAGTAAATAGGCAGAGCTAGATGGAAAAGCCAACATATTATGCAATTCATTCTTGAAAGCACACTAGAGTCTTGTTTTGCTAGTTCCCAATCTTAGTATTGCTTTTGTTCCTTTCAAATCCATTGAGTTCCATGTAATGAGACAGTCATACATTGAAGGAACAATAAGCCTTGTTAGTGTACTTGGCCTCTGTAGAAAAGGCCTTGGAAAGTGGATAATTCACTTTAATTGTCATAAATTAACATTTTCTGTTGTTTTCATTATGGTGCCTGGAGGCATTTGACTGGCAAAATGAAAATATAGCTCACACCAAATAATAACTAGGGATGACAAAAAGATAAACACGTTGTTCTAAAGAATGTATACTTGATTAATTTCAGTCGTTATTAGGACATTATTTCTTCTTCTACCCTGTTGATTTCCATGGAGCTGACCCAGCAGGGAACGTGACCTATTGCCTGGGCTTGAAAAAGTCTCAGGGCTCTCTGTTTCTACTACCCTTTCCAGTGCGCACCAACTTCCTGTCTCTTTCCTCCCCATTATCACCATTAAAGCCAGGATTTTCCCAAGGTCTAGAGGTACTACTAGAATATTTTATTTCTAGAGGGTAAAGGGAGTTAAAGAATAAGGCAGAAAAATCACCTAGTTAGGAATGTAAGTGGTATGATGAGCATCAGTTTCAAAAGGCTAAAGCTCGAGTCTGCAGTTACATTTAAGAATTCAGCAAGATTTGCTAACTTTAGTTTTTGCCCCCAGATAGAGCACCACAGGTTTATGGTTGGAAGTCCCCCTTTCTTTAAGGCAATAGTTTTTGACCTTTTTTGACCATGTACCCCTTTACCTGCAAAGCAGTGTTGTTCATAAATCACCTACACCCAGTGCACCTCTGCATGTTCATTCCTTGTCCTGTCAACAGCAATATCAGTGGCTATGCCCTTACACACTGCTTGCTGACAATTGGAAGCTCCAGTGCCACTACTAAAATTTAGGCATTATTGAAAGCCCTTGGCAAAGCAGTATGTCATATACTCAAGTTTGAAAATCCCTGTCATCAAGAACCTACAGGAACTTGATTAATTTGAGCCCCTAAGGAATATCATCAATTTTCTATTAACTCAGTGTCTTAGTTTAGTAGAGTTTGAAGACTCATGGGTTAATCAAATTCATTCTGCACCATCAGAAATGTGATTCTCATATCTACTTGCCTCATCAACCATATTTTCCATATAACCCTTTTTTCACCATCTCCTTTATTTTTCTCTCCTCTGTCTATTAGGTTGCAATATGATTCCAATTTAAGCCAGGGTGTGAATCTGTATGTGGTTTTTGGAGGACAGGGGAATCCATTGCAGATGGATCTGGCCCTCAGCTACAATTTAAGGCTCTGATCTTACAAATACTTATGTATATGCTTCATTTTACCCCTTTGTTTATTGATTTTGATGACACTACTCTAGGTAGTAAAGTTGAATGTACATATAAGTATTTTCAGGATCAAGGGCTGACTCTGAAGTATTTTCCATAGAATCTGTCTGAAAGATGGTACAGAAAGAGACACTGTTTAGTAATTTAATTAATTCTGTTGTGTATGTTCAAAATCTTTAACCCGTGTCACTCCAAAGGATATTTTGCATTTGCAGAGTGACTAAGCCATATAAAAAACCAACACAACACAGATACACAACACAGGCTTTTGGTATGATAACCTGTTAAGAAATTACCTGGGTACCCTTTGTGATATTTGGATTTGACTAATGCACTATCAGTATTTCTTAGTATAAAGTAACATCACAGTAGCACACTGACACCTGTAAAACCATAAGGAATGGCTTGGATTTCGTTATACTCTTTGTTAAGACAGCTGTGCATAACCTTAAGACCTGAGGCTGGCACTTGTAAGGTAAGCAAAGTGCCCATTAAAATCAGTGGAAGCTTTACCCATGTAAGGATTGCAGAATTGAGCCCTGAATTACAAACTGAGAAAAATAATACAGTTGACTAACTAAAATATTTAGAGAAGCAATATTATCAATGTCTTTCAGTGTTAAAGTTAATGAATGATTTTGCAGCTTGAGAGAGAGCGCGAGGTTTTGCATATATATGAAGTTGTTATTGGTCCTGAGATATTGTTAGCACACATTAAGAAGAAACATGAAGCTACAAACTGCTAACCTTTGCAATTTACTGCCTTTTCCCACTTGTATCTTGGGGACAAAAGCTAGGATCTAACTCTATTTGTCCTGGTAACAGCTGCATGAAATCAAGATTAACTCATATTTTTTTTTCTTGTTGGCCCTAAAGTCACAAGGATTTTGTTGGATAATGCTGAGTGAAATAGAAACTTTCCTCAGTGTCTTAGAATGGCCACAAAACAGAGCTGGAAAAGAATTTGGCTAAAGCAAAGAAATTAGGCTTTAGGATCCAAGTGCAGACTGCCCAAAGTGTTCAGATTTGGGGTTCTGGTTTGGACACAGAGAGTTGGTTATGAATCAGGATTTGGATCTAAGTCAAGTCTAGGTGAAAGATTGTTTCCAGTAACTGTGGGCCAAACTCTGACACACTTATTCCAAAAGACATCCCAATGCTTTCAGCGGCACCATGTGTGGAGTAAGGGGTTATTTAACACAAGTGCGTATACCAGACTGTGGCATGACACATCCATTTGTGAATTCACATCTTTGCTTGCTTCCTCACTTGCCTGCCACCCCAAAATACCCTTTTCCTTACCTCCAAATATCTCTAGAGACACCTGTTGACCTGGTGCTAGTGCTGCAATCTCTGTTTGGGTACATGGTTTGTGTTATGGGACCAATATAGTACGTCTTTAATTTCCCAACCTGTGTGTCTGCTGGCTTCAAACACAGTGGGCCTTGAAGGAAACTTTGTCACAAACAGGCTTTTAGAAACCAATTAACTCTGCCATTCCCCTGGTCCATTGTGCCAATGCAATGTCTACGTCAGCCAATTCCTGAAAGCAAACCTTTAAGTACCATTTTCTAGCTATTAGCACCTATCTACCATCTTGGTTTCTATCTTCATTACTATAGTTCATAGAGTCATGCTTGTGACTAATGACAGACCTCGCTGTCTAGATTTGACACTCATGTATGTGAGATTTCATATGCATGATGTTGGTTATGAAATGAGTCTATCTATATTTGTTTAAGTAATGTCTCTAACCTAAACCTGGGTATAGGGCAGCACAGGTTCTCACAGTCAGGAATCCTAATCTTCAATTACTTGATCAATAGAATCAAGTAAAAGGATAATTAATAGCACATTTTTAGAAAGAAAAGGAATACTTAAAAAGTAGGTTGCATAAAGGTTTTAAAGTTTTTCTTTAAATGGGTATTACAAAAATTAGCTTGGATAAAACTAGCAGTATAGCTAATGATCAAATTGGATACATACATACATACATATATATAATATATTTCAAGAACTCAGCAAGATAGTCTTAGAGTCAACATATTAAGGTTTTCAGAATTCAAAGAAAATCACATAATTTTTGTAAATGAAAAGAATAAATAAAACAACCAGCAACTTTGTGAACTGACACATTTAAATGCTACACTTTTGATTTTAATTTGTTAATGTAAGTCATACTCCCCCTCTGTCATCTGGCTATTTAACATTTTTGCTGTTGGCACCCACTCTGGAGATGTGGTTTGGAGCTGTGGGTGTGGAAATAACCATGGAAAAAGCAATTCTGTAGAACAGTGGTGCTTTATGTCTTATGTGGACCAATTTGCATAGCAGCCATCTGTCTTTTGGTTTCTGCATTGGGACGAATTACTGGTGAATTAAAGGGTGGAGAAACCAAAAATTTCGATTTGATTTGTGTGTGTGTGTGTGTTGGGTCAGCAGGGAATGTATTTTAGTATTTTAAAAGGAAGATATTCCAACATCATGTCTATTTGTGGACACTCAAACACATTAAGTGTGCTATGAGGCATATTAGTTTTGGAAAATTCATTGACACTGTCTAGTTCAATAGAAATAAACCACTAACAACTATTTGCAAGTGTAGCTGATTTGCCAATAGCTCTAGGCTAGAATGCTTACCCTATAAGTGCCCCTTTGGTTATAAAGAGAAGGTAAAGGGTTTCCTTTCCTCATCTGCCATTCTGCACAAATTTATCTAAATGTGATCAACAACTTTCAAACCTAATAACCAGAGAGTTTTCTGATACCTTAGTGAAATAATAATGTCCCGAGCAGGTGGCCACACTAAGATTCATGTTGAAAATGTCCCAAACTCAATCATTTTCCAGGATGTGGCAATATCATAAATCAAAAGAAGTTCCCATGCCTGGTGTTGTGGGTGAGAGTGAATTGTATCAGAGCCTAAATAATGAAACAGCTGGTCTGAGCCTACAACATCTGGAGTGGCCAGATCAGCCTCTAATAAGGTAGGGACCCTGATGTGCAGGGGACAAAGGCTTTGTAACTACTCTGTGTGGAGGAGCTGTTACACCATTATTTAGTTGTTCAGCAGAAGTCTAGTGCATTGTGCTCGTGGAAGAACACAATTTGTAGCCCTCCGTTCTGCAAGTAGACTCTTCTGTTTGGCAGATTTTCCATATCCAAATGACCTCTACAGGCATGTCTTGAAGAGAGCATTTGTTTCTGTCTTGTACTGGCGTGAGCAGGGCTATGAATTTTGCTCCTCTAGGATAGCCTATAGAAATATTACTTTATTCTAAATACATCTCATGTGGAAATGCAAAAATCTAGAACCCGTGGTTCCAAAATGATAGCTTTTATTAGACCAACTGAAAAATTGCAAAAAAATATATCTTTTTCTGCAAGCTTTTGGGCTTATGCGCCTTTCATCAGGCTCAGGGAAAGTTCAAGATGAGAAAAGGTAGGAAATACGCTTCATTTTTGCACAGAGGAAGCAGGAGCTAGAAAACTGTCCCTCCAGGTCCATGAGAGTTTCCCTGTGAGCAGGATTTCTTTCCTGGTGGTGTCAGATGGCAGGCAGGGAGGTGCAGAAATCTTTCTTGTTCAGCAATGAAATTTATAATCCATAATTGGCTAAAATTCGGTATCTTCTGTGTTTCAGGGATGTATGTGGCAGCCATGTTAGTGTTTTCTAAGACAAAAAGAAAAGCAAAAATCTGGAACTCTTGGTTCCAAAATTATACATATGGAAAGATACTCAATGTGCATTTTCCATCAGAAAGGTATGAAATTCTTCCTGTTTCTATACACTCCTACATTTCAAACCACTGACCATGCTCCTAATTCACAGCTCAACATTCAGACAGGATTTACTGTTTTCAGCGGATGGATTAATCTATCAATATATACCGGAAGATGGTATTTAATGAAACCCTGTTGCATTGTGAGCTCAGATTCACTTAATCATTAACTGTAATGTATTCGCTCTGATCTTTTCCTGAATTAGTAAATAGAAATGCCTATAAATAAATGAATACTTTTCAAACTACAGGATTCTCTTTTAACTTGCCTTTGTTCACCTTTCATCACTCTTTCCTTTCACAATCAAGACTGACAGTTTAAGAAATTAGGTTGTATCACTGATATTTCACCTGGCAAATAAGCTTGGAAGGTTTCAGTATGACATAAAACCTGTGAAGTATCTTTTCTATACATAAGGTCTCTGAAATACATCCTTAATGTAAGTTTGATGTCATAAATCACTCCTTGTAAAACCATCAGGCACCAGGTGGAAAACTTTCCTGCTGTTTTTCTGAGTAATCAAAAAAGAGAGAGAATTGTCTCTATTTAATGTCCTCATATTTTAATGATCAAACCCGTGGGTCTGAATCAGATCAAATTTCCTAAGACAGTTGATTCTTCTCCCTGTACAATGAATTTTGATTTTCTTCTACTAAAGCCTCAGCACAAGGAATAGATTGTCAATTCTGTGTCCATACTTTCCAGTATTAAACAGAAGAAGGTTTTAACATTTTCTTCCTCCTCCTGGGTTAAAATAAAAGTTAATTAGATGGTCTAGTGGACAGTTGAATGGATTGTAATTATACCCCTCAAAGATAGATGAACTCACATATGCATTCCTGTTGAATAGAGATACAAAAAACCCCCACATTAATATCAAACTACATAGGTATGCACCAGTCCTGGGGCTGATTCAGAGGGGAAGTGGGGGCCAGCTGCATCCCACAGTGCTTTGTAACCCTACCCTCCGGCACTTGGCATCCCCTCTTTACATCCATTCCTCTCTTGGCATTTTTGTCCAAGGCACCAAAATTGTTAGTTGCTCTCTCCCCCTTTCTGGTTTTACTCTATAACCACATGAACTACAACCTTCCATCTTGCACAACCTCCTTCTACCTTGCTGCACTGTCATCTGTCCCTTCCAGGTCAGTTTTTATGTTATCGTCTCATTGTTGCCTAGGTCTACCTTGATGTCTGATACCCTCCGCCTCAGCTTCCAAAAGATGCCTCTTTTCATCGGTGCTCACGACATGCCCTGCCCAGTCCATTCTCTGCGCTCTTGTCTTGCTCAGGACATCACGTCTTTTGTAAATGCCTGCCAGCTCTCACTTACATCTTCACCTCCATGCTCCGTCTTTTTGAGATTTCTTTAGATTTTCCTTGATGCCATTATTTTATTTAGGCTCAACAGGCATATGTTAGCACTGTAAATCCTTGCCTTTATTTGTTCAATTATTTGATTGCCCCCAGTGATTATTGTTCCTCAGTATTTAAACTTTGTTTCCTTTTCCTTGGGATTCATTCTGCACCAGGTATTTGCATATGGTTCGCCAGGGGGTGAAAACCAAAACCTTGAGGTAAGTGGGGAAGCAGGAGACCTAGAGGAAGAGCAAGCAGGAGCGGGCAACAGGGAAACTGTTCTCATACTTCCTGAGAAATCAGGGAAAGCAGCTAGTTACCTCAGGTGCCTGTACGTGAATGCGCAGAGCCTGGAAACAAGCAGGAAGAATGGGAAGTCCTTGCACAGTCATGCAGCTATGACATGATTGGAATAACAGAGACTTGATGGGAGCTCACATGACTGGAGCACTGTCCTGGATGGGTACAAACTGTTCAGGAAGGACAGGCAGGGGAGATGGACTTTATGTAAAAGAGCTGTATGACCACTCCGAGCTCCAGTATGAAACTGGTGATAGGTCTGTTGAAAGTCTCTGGGTTAAGGTTAGAGGGGAGAGCAACAAGGGTTGTAGTGGGTGTCTGCTATAGGCCCCCAGTCTAGGAGGAAGTGGGGGATGAGACTTTCTTCAAACAGCTAGTGGATGTTTCCCGATCACAGGCCCTGGTTTCTCATGGGGAACTTCAGTCACCATGACATCAAATTCTGGCCACCCTTACCATAAAGAAGTTTTTACTGGTATTTAGCTTAAATCTGCTCTCTGTCAATTTGTGACCATTGTTCCTTGTTACCCCAAGAGGTGCCCTGGTGAAAAGAGAATCTCCGATCCCTTGCTGCGTCCCTCTAATGAATTTATAGGCAGCCACAAGATCACCTCTCAGCCTTCTCTTGTGGAGGCTAAAGAGGTCCAGGTCCCTCAGTCTCTCCTCATAGGGCTCGTCCTGTAAGCGCCTAACCATACGAGTGGCCCTCCTCTGGACCCTTTCGAGTCTATCAACATCATTCTTGAAAACTGGATACAGTACTCCAATCATGGTCTGACCAATGCCACAAAGAGGGGAAGTATCACCTCCTTGGATCTATTTGTTATGCATCTGCTGATAAATGATAAAGCACGGTTAGCTTTGCTGATAGTTTCGTCACACTGATGACTCATGTTCATCTTGGAGTTCACTATGACTCCGAGATCCCTTTCCGCTTCTGTGCTGCTGAGAGGAGGGTCATTTCCCAGCCAGTAGGTGTGCTGGATATTTTTGTGCCCTAGGTGCAGCACTCTACACTCATCCTTCTTGTACTTCATCCTGTTGTGTACTGCCCACCTTTCTAATCTGTCCAGGTCTGCCTGAAATCATTCCCTACCCTCTGGAGTGTGCACTTCGCCCCACAATTTAGTATCATCCTCATACTTGGACAGAGTACACTTCACACCCACATCCAAGTCACTGATGAAGATAGTGAAGAGTACAGGTCCAAGGACCGAACCCGGCAGGACCCCACAAACCACATCTTTCTAGGTCGATACCAACCCATCTACTACCATTCTCTGGGTGTGACCACCAAGCCAATTTGCCACCCACCAGACCATATAAACATCTGTCACAGCCTCTTAATTTATTTATGAGAATATGATGAGATACTGTATCGAAGGCCTTGTAAAGTCCAAGAAAATGACATTCACCTCTACTCCTGCATGACAGAGAGCAGATTGAGGCTAAATATCAGGAAAAACTTCTTTATGGTAAGGGTGGCCAGAATTTGGAATGGGCTTCCAAGGGAGGTGGTGCTCTCCCCTACCTTGGGGGTTTCATAGTTAGTAGGGTCAGAAGGGACCTGACCAGATCATCAAGTCCGACCCCCTGCTGTGGCAGGAAAGGCTACTGGGTCAAATGACCCCAGTCAGGTGTTCATCTAGCCTTCTTTTAAAGACCCCCAGGGTAGGAGCCAGCACCACTTCTCTTGGAAGTTGGTTCCAGATCCTAGCCCCCCTGACAGCAAAGTAGCGCCTCCTAATGTCTAGCCTGAATCTACCCTCTGTCAGCTTGTGTCCGTTGTTTCTAGTCATTCCTGGCAGTGCTCGGGGGAACAGGGACTCCCCCAGTGCCTGCTAGTCCCCTCTGACTAGCTTGTGAACTGCCACTAGATCTCCCCTCAGCCTTCTCTTGTGGAGGCTGAACAGGTTCAAGTCCTGTAGCCTCTCCTCATAGGGCCTGCCCTGTTGATCCCTGATCTTGCGGGTGGCCCTCTTTTGGACCCTCTCCATGCTGGCCACATACCTCCTGAAGTGCAGCGCCCAGAACTGGATGCAGTACTCCAACTGCGGCCTGACCAGTGTTGCATAGAGGGGGAGTATCACCTCCTTGCACCTGCTTGAGATGCATCTGTGGATGCACAGCAAGGTATGGTTGGCCTTCCTGACTGCATCCCCACATTGTCGGCTCATGTTCATTGTGGCGTCAATGATGACTCCCAGGTCCTTTTCTGCCTCTGCAGTGACGAGAAGGGAGTTCCCCAGTCTGTAGGTATGCTGCTGGTTCTTCCTCCCCAGGTGCATTACCCTACACTTGTCAGTGTTGAACCCCATCCTGGTCCCATCGGCCCACCCCTGTAACCTGTCTAGATATGATTGCAGCCTATTCCTTCCTTCTAGCATGCCCACTTCTCCCCACATCTTAGTGTCATCTGCGAATTTGAACAGGGTGCTTCTTACCCCCTCATCCAAGTCGCTGATGAAGGGGTCTTTAAGAGAAGGCTGGATAGGCATCTGGCTGGGGTCATCTGACCCTACCACTCTTTCCTGCCCAGGAAGGGGGTCAGACTTGATAATCTGTTGAGGTCCCTTCTGACCCTAGCACCTATGAATCTGCTGAGAGGGCAATCCAGCAGTTTGCAGGCAACCCAGGAAGTTTTTGAAGAGTGTTGGGGATAACTTTTTGGTGCAAGTGCTGGAGTGGCCAACTAGGGGCCATGCTCTTCTTGACCTGTTACTCACAAACAGGGAAGAATTGGTGGGGAATCTAGTAGTGGATGGCAACTTGGGCAGCAGTGACCACAAGATGATAGAGTTCAGGATCCTGAGGAAAGGAAGGATGGAGAGCAGCAGAGTAAGGACCCTAGAGTTCAGAAAATCAGACTATGACTTGATCAGGAAACTCATGGGCAGGATCCCCTGGGAAGCCAGTCGGAGGGAGGGAAAAGTCCAGGACAGCCAGGATGAGTATAAGAGCATTGCTCGGGAGTGTAAGGATGAAGTCAGGAAGGCCAAAGTGCAATTGGAGTTACAGATAGCAAGGGATGTTAAGGGTTAGCAAGAAGGGTTTCTACAAGTATGTTGGCAGCAAGAGGAGGATCAGGGAAAGGGTATGTCCCTTTCTGAACAGGGGAGGCAACCGTGTGACAGAGGATGCAGAAAAGGCTAAGTGCTCAATGCCGCCTTTGCCTCAGTCTTCACAGGCAAGGTCAGCTCCCAGACTACTGCATCAGGAAGCACAGCTTGGGGAGGAGGTGAGCAGCCAACACTGGTGAAAGAACATGTTAGGGACTATTTAGAAAGCCTGGACATATACAAGTCCATGGGGCCAGACAGGATGCACCTGAGGGTACTGAGAGAGTTGGATGATGAGACTGCAGAGCCATTGGCCCTCATCTTTGAAAACTCATGGTGATCAGGAGAGGTCCAGGATGACTGGAAAAGGGAAAACATAGTGCCCATACTTAAGAAAGGGAAAATTGAAGATCCAGAGAATGACAGACCAGTCAGTCTTACCTCAGTCCCTGGAAAAATCATGGAGTACGTCCTCAAGGAATTCATTTCTAAGCACTTGGAGGAGAAGGTGATTAAAAACAGTCAGCATGGATTCACCAAGAGCAAGTCATGCCTGGCCAACCCGATTGCCTTCTATGGCAAGGTGACTGGCTCTGTGGATGTGGGGAGACCAGTGGATATGATATATCTTGATTTCAGCAAGGCTTTTGGTACGGTCTCCCACAACATTCTCCTGGGCAAGCTAAGGAAGTATGGGCTGGATGAGTGGACTGTAAGGTGGATAGAAAACTGGCTGGAGCATTGGGCTCAGAGGGTAGTAATCAATGGCTTGATGTCTAGTTGGCAGTTGGTATCAAGTGGAGTGCCCCAGGGGTTGGTCTTGGGGCTGGTTTTATTCAATGTCTTCATCAGTGACCTGGAAGATGGTATAGAGTACATTCTCGGCAAGTTTGCACATGATACCAAGCTGGGAGGAGTAGTAAATATGCTGGAGGATAGGGCTAGGATTCAGAGTGACCTAGACAAATTGGAGGATTGGGCCAAAAGAAGCTCATGAAGTTCAACAAAGACAAGTGCAAAGTCCTGCTCTTAGGGCAGAACAATCCCATGCACCAGAAGAGGCTGGGGTCTGACTGGCTGGGCACAACAGCTGTGCAGAAAAGGACCTGGGGGTTACAGTGGTCAATAAACTGGATATGAGCCAGGAGCATGCCCTTGTTACCAAGAAGGTTAATGGTATCCTGGGCTGTGTTGGTAGGTGTGTTGACAGTAGGTCAAGGGAAGTGATTCTTCCCCTCTATTCAGCACCGGTGAGGCCACATCTGGAGTACTGTGTTCAGTTTTGGGCCTCCCACTACAGAAAGGATGTGGACAAATTGGAGACAGTTCAGCAGAGGCCAACCAGAATGGTTAGGGGATTGCAGGTCATGATTTCTGAGGAGAGACTGAGAGAACTGGGCTTATTTAGTCTCGAGAAGAGAAGACTGAGGAGGGATGTAATAGCAGCCTTTAACTACCTGAAGTGAGGTTCGAAAGAGGATGAAGCTGGACTGTTTTCAGTGGTGGCAGATGACAGAAAAAGGAGCAACTGTCTCAAGTTGCAGCAAGGGAAGTTCTAGTTAGATATTAGGAAAAACACTCTCAGTAGGAGGGTGGTGAAGTAGTGGAACAGATTACCCAGAGAGGTTGTGGAAGCTCCATCCTTCGAGGTTTTTAAGACCTGGCTGGACGAACTTTGGCTGGGATGATCTAGTTGCGGATGGTCTTGTCTTGAGCAGGGGGTTGGACTAGATGCCCTCCTGAGGTCCCTTCCAACCCTCATTTTCTATGATTCTATGATTCAGTCTCTGCCTAGTAGAAGACAAAATGGAAATGGTGCAAAAGAATCTAAAGATCATAGTCAAGCACCAAAGAACTTTGGCTTGCTATTAATGTCAGCAAAACTGAATACATGATAGGGTTTTCTTTAGTTGAGGGTTGCATGGGGCCATATCAGGTGTATATGGAGGCTGTGGCACTTGTGGGATACGGTGAGACTTTTTTCTCTTCCCTCAACTAAAGAAAACCTTGAAGGGAAGAAGATTTTGTGATGTGGAAACCATAAAACAAAATATGACTGAGCAGCTTTTAGTAATTCCACAAATTGCTTATCAGTGGTGCTTCCAGCAATGGCAGAAATGTTGGGAGAAGTGTGTGACTGCAGAAGAAGCATACTTCAAAGGAGATTAAGCCAAAATCCCTCTAAATAAAATCTTTTGTTTCCTACAGCATCAGTCTCGATACTTTTTGAACAGCCCTCATATATAGGTATGAATTGAACACAATATTTTGTTATATTTACAATTTTAAAGCAATTTGGAAGCCTACCAGTGCCTCAATCACTATAATAAGATAAATTCTAAATACCTATACATTTGAGTATTGTATAATGGAAAATTTGAACTTCCTCTGCCCCCTTTGCTCACCAGGGTGCAGATGCAGGCCTGTCACTCCCAAGCCACAGTCTCCTGGCCCTCATGGTGCCCCTCACTCCACACCCACAGCTCCTTGGCTCTACTGGCACCCCCTCGCCCCCTACCCACAGCCCCCTGCCCCCCACAGTCCCATCTGGGTTGGGGCCCAGAGCTGCCAGAGCTATGGGCTAGGGAACTGGGTTCACAGCTCCCTGCCCCCTGCAGCAATGCCTGAGTCCTGGCTGTGCCCATGGGAGGGGGTGGCTGCAGCAGCAATGCAGAGCATGGGGCCTAGCTTCCCCTCCCCCATGGGTGGCATGGCCAGAGTGGAGCCTGTGGGGTGGGGGGGGGGCAGATGCGGACTGCCGGCTGTGGACTCCCTACCCTGCTGCTCTCCCCTGGGGCCTCTGCATCCCACCAGGTGGGACCTGGTGCTGCAGAGCAGGGCAGGACCGGGTGGGAAAGCTTGTTGATGCTGCAAGCCCTGTGTCACCCTGGAGAATCACCCCTTTCCCATCTAGCAGCAGCAAGGGGCACAACTTCACACCTCCACCCCTGCAGCTGCTGGTTGGGCAGGGGGCTTTTTGCCAGGGTGGCATGGGGCTTGCAGCGGCAAGGAGCTTTCCTGCCCAGTCCTGCTCTGCCCTGCCTGCTAGGCTGTGAAGGCTCTTGGGGAGGGCAACAGGGCAGGGAGTCTGAGCCTGCAGTGGGCAGCCTGCACCCGCCTCCACCCTGCACATAGATCAGGGGGGGGCACATGCCCTCGCTGCCTCTCCAGGGAGTGTGTGCACTAGTGGGGAGCCAGCACCCCTGTCCCCTGGATGAGCTACCTGTGGCTCTATCCCACTCCCCACTGGGGGCCTGCATCCATTCATGGCCCCAGGTCCCAAGCCCCGTGCACTGCCCCAGCTGGACAGCGCCAGCAGCCTCAGCCCGGTCCCTGCCCAACTGCCTCCCTCTCTATAGGGGCCTCAGTCTGTCCCTCCCCTGCCAGACTTACCTGTGGGGAGCTGCTCTCCAGGCTGCCTGGTGGCCATGTGCAAGCGTATGTGTGCACGTGCACATGGCACCCCCTGCCTGACTGCCCTCCTCCCACTCCTCCCAACCTCTTGCAGGCTGGAACTCTGCTAGCCTGCAGAGAGCTCTTTGCAAAAGTTGAATATCCACATTTCTCCATTAAAGTGAGAAATCTATGCTTTTCTCAGTTAAAAGGGAAAATTTGTGTTTTTTAAATTTTTTCCATGGAAAATAGAAAACCTGGATTCCTGACGATCACAAAATTGCTACTTAAACCTGTTAGTTACAGACAATGGTGAGAACCTAATAAACAGCAGCCTCCCTGAGCTGCCCTGTCAGACAAAGTGCCCCGCTTCAGTGTGTGCATTTTGCTTCCTGCTTCTCCCACCCCGGCAGTCTTTGTGAGGTCCTTGAAAGATCACCGCACAGCTATGTTCATCATGCCCGTGCTGCAGATATTCTACCCTTGGCAAGACAGAGCCCTTTATGGAGCCTTGATGTGTCTCCAGCCTTTAGCAGGACTGAGGATTCATTTCTTCAGCTTTCTTGTGCTCTAGACAAGAAAGCTATGGAAATGTGATGAAAAGTCTCCTCAAATAGTTCAAACAGTGCAAGTAATTTAAGATAGCGATCTTCGTCTGAGACGATAGATGGAAATAATGGGCTTCTATTCTGGGTTCAAGTTAAGTCATGGAAAAAGGGAGGGCAGTTTTGATGAAGCAAAAATCAAACCTAATTTTCATCTTGTAAGCTAAGCTAATATAACCTCTAAAACTCTTTCTGAGACTGGAAAATTTAATTAAATTTAAAAAACCCCTCAAATTATTTGCCATTCTCAAGGATTGTGTTGTTATTACAAGGCTAGAAATGCATGTGATTTACAAATTATTAGATAGGAAAAGAACTGTGAAAAATGTACTTGATGAATGTCATTTGGTCATGTACAGAGCTAGGTAAGCAAAGAAACAATGAATGATTAATATCTCATTTGTGATATTATTTCACCAATGGTGGTGGTTATCGTGGATGGAAATGCTCATCTGGTATAACTCTTAAAATTTTTTATTGCAAAAAATTTTAGCCCATTGTTGCACATCTGGATAAGATGCCATAACAGTGGTTCTCAACATTTTTAGACTCATGGCAACTCTCCATAACTTTTGTGAACTGAGCAGCATCCATTAAAAAAAAGAATTTTATTTATTGCAGTGCTTACTTCCTTGCAGAGAGGCCAGGCAGCAGTTGCAGGGGAACAGCCAGGCATGGACAAATCTGACTTACTTGTGTTTCGTGTCACACCTCCTGCACCCTTCAAAGGGATGCCCTGGCACCCTGGTTGAGGTCAGGCAGAGGGTCTAGGCAGGGGGAATGGAATGACTGCTGTTTACTATATCAAATATATTTGGTTACCTGGACCTGGTGTTTCTTTCCAGTTGTGGTCTCATCACAGATTTAAACTGCTTACTGTCTCAGAGATTTCATTTTTCTTTTGACTGTACAATGCCTAATAGAATAAAGTGCCGATTCCTGATTGAGGATTCTGAGCATGATTGTGGTATAAATAGGAATATTGTAGTATGCATAGGAATAACAATGGTAGACAAAGCACAGAGAAGCACGTGACTTAGATTTCCATCAAAGCAAAATTGTACTAAAGATAAAAGGGCCTAATTCAGGTCTTTATTGATGTCAGGGAAGTTGCATTTACTTTTACCGGGTATCAACATGATACCTCTTAGTCCTTTATTTTAGAGAACTCTACCCTCCTCTCATTTTCTCTGCTCCCCAAATGCAGGGAAAGAAGCTCACATCTTAATCTCAGTGTTACAGTAGCATTAAGTGTTTTGTCTTGTTTATCCTTAGCTCTTCTCTGACAATTCGTGTCCGTTTCTAAACTGCTGGAAGGGCCCCGTCACAAATGAAAATGAATTATTTACAAAAACACAGAGCCATTCATTTCTTCCAGAGCAGTCAGTTAAGGGCCACTTGTTGTTACTGATTTTTGAAATCTTTGAATACTTAATTGTCCAGGCCTTGTAAAAGAAGAGAAAAATTACTGTGACAAGTTTTGCTTGGGTTTGAAAAATGGCCTTTCATTTCTGAGTCAATTCAGTTCTGCAAAAAAAACAAGGCCGGTGCCTCCTCGTTACATAGTTTTTTGAATTCTGTTCTGTTTAAAAGGTCCCTTTTCCAGCCATGTCAATCCAAGGAAATTTATTTAGGCAGTCTCGGGGGAAGAGGCTGGCAAAGTGTCAATGGGTCTCTTTGTATGGAGACCTTTATTCACCGAGCTGTAACTTGGCCTAAGCCTGGCTTTTAAGTTTAAATACACACAAAATGTCTTCTTTTTTTGAAAGCCTCTGTGCTTCGGTTCTGATTGTAAGTCTCCAAAGGAATTTATTAGCCCCATAAATAAAACAGCTGGTCCAACAATAATACATTTGTACGTTGGCCCTTTTATTTTGATGTAACGTGACAGACATAAGCAATCTTTACGTGACTGCCTCAACAACTGTGTAGTGGGACATATTGAAAGAGCCTGCAATATAAATGATAAGTTGTTCTACCCTGTGAACTGGAATACGATGTACATTTTGAGTAAATGGCATGCAATATAACATTGATCCTGTTTAGTGAGTAAGGGTGCAAATTCAGGAAGTGTTGATTGCTAAATCCACAGTACAGAATAACCTAACTAGACACAACGGATTTTCAGAAAATGCATTGGCTTTAGTGCACCTACAGTCGTCTCCAGTACTTGGACAACAATTTTACCGTCTCTAAGCAGGGTATACAATTGTTTTGTTTCAGTTGACATCTGGGAGTTTCTGGAACAAAAAGTTGTATTTTCTCTGCAACAGAGAGCGGCAGCTGACATTTTAATGGTATCGCCATGATTTTCTTAGGAGGCACTCTTTTTACCTGGACACAAGAAACTGGTGCCATTAATTAATTAATTTATTTATTTTTACAACAGAGCATGTGGTTTATTTAAAGTTGTAAGTCAAACAAAGCATGCAAGCACAGCAGAGGCCGGCTAAATTACATAACTACTAGCCCATAAAGCTTCTGAAGGATATATGATGTCTGCATGATCAGACTCCCCAAATAGTGAAACATAACAGAAAGGCCTAAAATATATATAAATATAAAACAGGGAGTAAGACTTTTTTTGCCAGTTTTTATTCAAAATAAATTAGAATTTAGAAACAATAAGTCCGTTAGTTCTAAATTGGGATAATTAACCTCACTTTTGTATAAGGCAACATGAATCCATATCAATCTTATTTTAAGATGGCCAAAAAGCAGGGAGTTGCTTCAGGCCTGTAGAAGAGTGTGTTTTCTGAAACCCCAAAACACTTTATAATTCAAAATGAATGCCCGTGTTCTCTTTCCACCACTGAATTTCTTTCTCTGGGGTTTTTAAGAGAGCTTTAAAATAGTGTTTATATAGTTCCTGTAGCTAGCCTGTGGCTCATGTTTTCTCCCCTGATATTGTTGAGATGTGATGCTGTATTACTAAAATGCATCTATAAACATACGATTATTAAAAACTGCTGCAAAAATTAAGACTTTCAACGTTTCTATTTCTTTAGGTTTTTTTCTTCACAGTCCAAGTTATGCTGCACATCAGCAGTTGTTACCACTGATGGATACAAGTAATAACAATTAGGCCAATGACAGAAGACCTAATAACTCTAATTCGAGAGAGATTTTTCTCATATGAGTAGTTTAGTTGGTTTCATCAAATAAGGCAGACATGATTGTGCCCATAATGTATTGAAGGATTTATTTTGTTTTGTTTCCCTTCTTTTTTTCTTTTTATCAAGAACTCATGTACATTCAGCTTTACCTCATCTCTTGCTGCTTGCAGCTGGTTGGTGTTAGCCATTTGGCCACCAGCAATGACCCCTTTGATGGAAATATTTGACAAAACTAAACAGCCTCTTATTCTCCCTAGCTGAATTATTTCCAAAATGCATTTGTGTGCATGGGGAAGGGTAGATAGGATGATTTCTCACATCCTTGTAAAAATACCCCACCGTAGGACCTCTGCAAGGAAAGAAGTTCAGATAAAATTGGCTCACCCCTATATCTCTCCGCTTGTCCCAAATCAAATTTCCCATCCCTCTTCTTCTCAGCTTTGTATCTTCACCAGAAATCGAAGCCTTCATGCCTGGATGGGGAGCTGACTCCCTTTTAGTTCAGGGGTCCACAAGCAGCTCTTGAAACCTTGGTTTTCTTCTATAGCTCCCTAGTGGAAAATTATAAATATATTCACACCTCAGGGCCACTATGGAGGGATTCAGAACTGCCTTGATTTTCTCTGAGTGCTTCATCTTACATAGCAATAGCAAGAAAGAGCACTGCCATATGATTCTCTCATTTGCCAGATGCTAGTAGGACCAACAGCTCCCATTTTCTCTCCACAAAGGACCAGAGCCTAGACCAGAGATGGACTGGACTTGCATGTACCCTACATTAGGGAATAACTCCCCCGCTCTGACAGGTCACTCCCCTTTGTCACACACATTTCTCTATGAGCATCCCATTGGTTTAGCTAACACTCTGACTTGAACATTTTCATTAAAGATTTCAAAACTCGCAAGTCTGATTTCCATTATGATTATAACTTGAAAAATGTTTTTTTCCCCAGTACTCCCCATCATCCTCACTCACATTTCTGCTGGGTTTAATGAATTTTCAAAAATATCTGATCTCTGCTTACTAGAATATATAATCAATAGGGCTGTGTGAAGCTTCGGGTGAGGATTTGATTCGGAGGAGATTTGGTGGCCAAATCTCCAAATCCGAACTGAACCAGGGGATCAATAAAAAGGTCTGTGTGGGTCTGTCATGTTACATCAAAACAAAAGGGCAGGAACCGGTGAGTCCAAGATTTTTTTTTTCTTCCTTAAAGGGCCAGAGCTGGGGTGGGCGGGGCAGCCATGGAGGGGGCTGGGACAGTGGGGGAGGGTTGGAAAGGCTCATGCAGAGCCCCCCATGCAGCATGGGGCAGTGGGGGGCAGCAGGGATCGCCCCCCCACCCAGAAGCACCCAGTGAGTCGGGGCTTTTTTTTTCCGAGTGCCAGGAGCTGGGGTGGGA
>NW_017728997.1:2238207-2244897 GCF_001723915.1 Gavialis gangeticus
CCTGCCCGGCAGCAACTGCCGAGTCGGAGCTTTTTTCTCCCCAAGTGCCGGGAGCTGGGGTGGCCATTGCTGGGGATGGGCCTGTGCAATTTGGAGATTTGGCTGATTCAGCAGGAGCCGAATCTCTGAATCAGATTTGGCCAAATCGATTCCGGACAGTGATTCGAAACACTGAATCGAATTACTGTCCCACGAATCAGCTGAATCCAAATCTGAAGTGCATACTAGCTGTTTCTCACAGGCCTAATAATCAGGATTTTGAATCAGTTTTCATTTAATTGATGCTAGTTGACTATAGACTACATATAATAAAACTTCTACAATACTGTATTATTATTTGGGAATGTTGCTGGATATTGATCAAAACAATTATCTTAGTTTTTCAAGTATGTCTGTCACACTGATTAAAAATACTTAAAGTTGCAAATGTCATTGTCCACATTGACTAACGTGGAATAAACATCCACAAAATCTAGTGGTAAAAACGGTAATCAATTTTGCTGTTCAGGCAATTAACAGCAGCATTTCTTAGCGTGAAAACCGTGAGAATACATTTAACTCATTCATTTAAGTATCTGGTTGTCATCTTTTTGACCCATTCTTTCCTCTCGTCCTCCCTGCCCTGCCAAAATTCACTAAATTTTGGGTTATCTTTCTCCCTCCTTCAGTAGAGGAATGTTTTCCTCTGGAGAAAGTTTCCTTCAAAGCTCTTCAAGTAGGCTTCAAATTAGGCATACTTTTATATGCCCATAGGACTGTATAAATCAAGAAAATTATGCAAATACTGTTATTTGAAAGAAGCAGAAATGATCTTTTTTTCCTTTATAGAATTTTAAATATCAAAAGTAGAAAAACTCTCGGATATTAGCAATAGGCACTATGCAGAAACTACATAGAAAGATAATGTGAGAGGGGAAATCTTATGTAGAAGGTATTTTAGTCTTAATTCTCCACTCCATCGTACTAGTTTTATTCTGGCACAAGTCCACTGAATGCAAACCCCTTTCACAGAACCGTGGGCCTTTTGCTAGAACTACATCAGCTTACACCCAGTGTCGCATAGGAGAGATTCAGACTTTTTGAGAAAATATTCAGTATTGCCATCCTCCAGCATTCAATATCTACTTTTCAGGGATTGATTCCTGAGATTGGTTCCAAACCCACCAGATTACATCTAAAAAGATTGGATTGATCTCCCTTGATCTTCCCCAGTTCATCCTGCACAGGGTGTGAGAGAGAAGAACATAGTATTGTTAACACGCTAACATGGACCAAGAAATGAGTTTTGGCTTCTGTTTTAGGACCTCTCATTTGGAAGAAGGAAAGAGACTGTGGGTATGGGGGGAGAGAAGGAGGTGTGGACTGGTTAGGAAAGGTTTGTACCATATTCGAGCAGTTTGGACTGGGTCGGACCAGTCAGGATTTTCAAAATCGCCTCCATGGCCCAGATTTTTGTAGGAAGCATTCAGGACAGATTTCTAGAAGGCATCCACATTTGAAGCCAGATTTGCGAGAGATCTTTCTTTTTAACTATCTTAAGGAAGGACATATTCAGAGGATCTGCATATTGAATACCAAGAGCTTCTGAAAATTTGGACTCCATTATGGCTGCTGAGACTTTGTCAGCAAGATCCACAAGCTTCCCCCTCACCCCCAAAAAACCCAAATGGTCCTGTTTTCCTTGCTCAAAGCTGGTATTGCTTGGGAGCAGAGTCAGAGCCTTCAAACTCTAGTCCAGGGACAGCACCTAAGATTTTCCCCACTAACATACCTGTCACACCACTGAAATGAAGGGAATTATCTATGTGCAAACACACTGCAGTCATGTCCATCAGTACTAATTGCAGTTAAGGCCACCTAAGGGCCAGTTAGTAATTATTTCTTCACTTATTCTGTTACATTACTGTCAAACATTTTTTAAAACAATGCCAAAGATCGAGACTGCAAAGCTTTTTTCTTCTTACCATTTCATATTCATTTTCTTTCAAAAAATTCTCAGCAGTCAAGAAACATCAGATATACACATTTTTCAAACTGACAAGGTAGACCTGCTTTAAAAACCAGCTAAAAGTGGGGCAATAAATTCTTAGGACTTTCTTTTTTTAGGAATACTTTATTTAAGCATTTAGAAACATTTCCACAGCTTCCTAGTCATATTTAAAAACATGATGCAAAAAAAAATTAAGTTTAAACTTAATCAGACCAGATTATTAATTTATATACACACAAAAATGCTAGCTTTCTTGCTCCGTTTTTCTGAAAATATATGAGGAAGCAAATAGAAGACTGACCCACTTACAGATGCACTATGAAACTGCCATTGGCTATTAAAGTAAAAATCATTACATTGAACAGTTGACCAAGTGGACAAGACCATAGAAGGAGCTGTCATTATAAACACAATCACCAACTGAAGATACCATTTAAATCAGTTGAATACACAGCAATTTAAACAATCGAATGAAACCAATAGTTTCGTTACAGCCCTAGAACTTACTTGGAACAACTCATAATTTATTTGTGAAAACAACTCTCTTGCACAACTTGTCCTGTAGTTGACTGCGGTATAGTAGTAAATAGTGGTTATGCTATCTAGAGTCTTGAAAAGATATGGCGACAGTAATGGGGAAAGTGTATACTGTAGGCGTCTGATTTAGAGGCACGGACAAGGAGCCAGAGTCTTGCTTTTCTTCTGTAGCCTGGAAAGTATGCCAGACACAGCCAGTGAATTCTCAGGGCAATGTGGGGTTTCATTGACATGCGTAGCGAAGCTGATTCCAGTTTGTAGCTGTTATTAAATTCCACCTGCCCTGTCCAATCCATTTACAGTTGTCAGAGGAGCAAATTTTACAGTCTGGACAAACAGTTTGAAGCCTGCAAATGCCTGAGTTTTCCAGTTACAATAAACAGATCTAACAAGACATACTTCGACAATTCGGCCTGTGCATAAAAACACAGACAATGGCTGGCTTTACCCTTTTGGACGATGCCAGTTCTGAAAGCGTAAATTCTGCTCAGTATCCGCAGAACCTCCCCATGGAGACGAACTGGGACCATAGCATATTCTCTGGGGTTACTATCTTGCCAAATCTATTTTTCCATTTGAACCATTCGCTGAGCACTACATACAAGAGTTGTTTTCAGGTCGCAGCGTACAGCTTCTGTTAGTAGCAGGAAACAGAGCAAATCAAATCTTTCTGCCGTATGTTTCCCAACAAGAGCAATTTGTTTCATGTCAGTCATTCCCTCGGCTCAGCCCCACGCTTTCATTCCCTGTGCTCTTTTTTCTTTAGGTTTCACATCCCTTACTCTGAAGAGATGATCATTACAAACGATGAGTGCTATAATTATTATTTGCTATAATTAGCAAATGAAATGAGAGGTGGACACTTTTCAGAGGGTCACAATAGCACTGCCACTCAAGCGACAATTATGTTCAAGGCCTTAATCCTAGAAATATTAACATTTGGTGGATGGTGGAGAGGAAGTGGAACATAGATGGTGATAATGAATCCACTAATTAAGCAAGTGGGTTTTCAAAAATAATTCTCGCATAGACACAGTTTGGTTGGCTAAGGGCTATAAATAGCGAAATAAAACCAACTGGATCAACTTTATAAGCCATGGATGGCACCGTGTCAGTCAACTACAATGCTGCAAAGCAGGGTAAGGCACTTTCCTCCTGAAAGCAAGAAAGCAGAAAAACATGATATGGGCAAAATTTGTGTTATGTTATTCACTCTGCTTTCAATTCAGTGTGTCTGCTACAGCAGCAACTTGGTTGTCCATTGTTGCCAGTTGCTGTACAAATGCATCATGTGCACAGACCCTAACTGTTCAGAGGGGTTTGTTATTATAGAAATCAGCTTGCTAAACCTCTCAGTGTTTGATTATTCAACGGAAATCCAACAATCCTGTCTTTGCATCAAATAGGACCTATTTAATAGGTGAACCTAGGATTGCATGAGGTATGACTGCATTATCTGGTAAATGGGTGAATCATCTTTGTTCTAGATGATACAGCCCTTAGAATTTAGTCTAATTTATATTTTAATGTATATTGATTGGTATATGGTTTCATAATTGAACTAGTTTGATATGGAAAAGGAATTTCAAAGATTAGCATGGCTTGTTGCTGTTTTACATATCAATTTTGTGTTTTTGGAATCAACAGGAGAGATACAAAAAAACCCATTGAGCTGTTTATCTTCATAGAAATTTTTAGCAGACTGGATTCATATGCCACCATAAAGGCTCAAGCATCTAGGAAAGGAAGCAACAGGTCTGTAGAGAGCCAGTAGGTAAGTATATTATGAGCAGAGACTTCTGTGGAAGGGAGTATAAATAATGCTATATATCACTACTGCAAAATGCAACCCAGAAAGAGCCATGCTCACATCTTATAAACCTGCATTCATAAAATAGCTAGTTATTGTTTAATTCAAAATCTCTCTCTTAGGTAATCAGAGGTGGGTGGACTATTACTCAATTACTGGAGACACAGATTAAGCCTGTGCTTATTCAGTAAGTCTTATATGCAGAAGAAGCCTACTGTGATATCATAATTAATGGTAATGCTTTTATGCAAAGAGGGTTAGGGTCCATTTACCAACTTTGTGGTTCTAAAGTATTTCAAGGCGCAAACAGCTTCATGATCCACTACCTGGAGACAGAGTTAGGAAATCAGATATGATTTAATTAACAAGATTGCCAGCCACACTAGATTTGAGTGAAAGACATGGCTGTTGGAAAGTATACACACGGTAATATGTAGAATGGCCAAGGTGGACCTTTGGGGTTTTTTTTAGGTTACTTGCTATTTTTGACAAATGAGACTGTCTGCATTCATTTCTGCAGGTGTTGCAAGGCTAGGCTTTTGTTTTGCTTTGCTTTGGATGTTGTTTTCCTGGCAATTCAAACATCGGGCTAAATGTTGAAAATATAATGTGACTCTAATTAATGCAGTTATGCTGAAGGTACACCCAGGCAAAAGAAAATATAATTTAACCTGTAATGACAACATTTCCAACTGTATATTAAAGCCCTGATTCTGCACACCCTTCCTTAAAAAAAATGATATCTGTTATTATGATAGTATATTCTAGCATATGCCAAACAAGGTTTTCACACGGGAGGTAAGGGTAACAGTAAAAGAGGTACAGAAAGCTTCTTTCACTGGCTCATTGGTGTCTGGATTCTGATTTTTATCCCAGTTTAAATTGTGGATAAGTATTCAAGAGCCAAATTCTCCAACCTTTTAAGCCACCTGTGTTTACCTCTGTGTTTACCTCTGCTTCAGCCCCTGACCGATTGGGGCAGCTTTGGGACAGTGCTAGGTTGCGCCTTAGCTGCCCTATGGCTCTAGAAGGCCATTCGAATAGCCAGAGTCCAGTGGTGCTCTCGCCGTGCTGCTTTCCTAGATCACCGCGTGAGGGGTCACAGGCTGCAGAGGGGGGAAAGGTGCAAGGGGGTAAAGGAGTTATCGAGAATCACTGTGCTGTTGCATGCCAAGTGGCTGACTTTCCTCCAGTTTGAGCCCTTTACGTTGGCTCAAAGGGCCTGTATCCAAATGGAGAGGAACAGGCACAAACATGGGTGTCAGCAAGGTCAGCTCGACTCTGAATGGAACAAATTGCCAGTATAATTTTGTTTTCTCCGCCGCACAGGATGCTTGAAAATAGTTTGTCTTCCCACAGTTACATTAAGAGATTCCCAAGTCCTCCTACTTGAAGACACGAGCCTTCTGTACACAGCTTCTCTGACATTTACACACATTACCGACATCCACATTCTTCTGAAACAAACACAACAAGAACAATTTGTTCTGCCTTGCATTTAATTTGAGCATCTCATTTGAACGAGGTGGGGGGGAAGGGCACCTTTACATATCTATGTTTTTTTTCTTTAAAACTTTAAATTGCTCCAGCTGGGACGTTTAGATGACTGTATTGGACCAAGAAGGGATTGTGGTGCCTGAGCTCCATATACATTGGATGGGGGGTCAGACAGAAGTTACCACGTGGTGCCTCTTCTCCCACAATTGACAGCATGCAATCTGCTCCTGAAAGGAAGCTCTTAAGCCTGTTTTTTCAGGAGAAACATATATGCATGCACTGTAGAGGAGGGCAGGGATTACTCTTTTCTTTCATAGAAGGTAGAGGTGGTGTCCTTTTGTCATAGGATACTGTTGCTAAAATATTCATGCAGTATACCGAAGACTCTTGTTTGGGATTCAAACCTACACATCCCACCTTCCAGCTCTCCCCCTCACTGGCCTCATAAACCCTTAACCCTTTTCTACGACTAGAGGAATTGCAGAGCAACTGTAGTTGGACGTTCTCCAAGAGGAGGTAGACCGAGGAACTTTGGTTCACCACTTGGATTAACCGGGGTCTCTAGCTGCTGTGTTACTCTGTCCTATGAAGACTAAGGTGCCTCTTAGCTTTCAGCACAGAAGAACGACTTTGGGTACCCAGTAAATCTTTCTGTCAAACCTCAGGCACCCAAGGGTTTCAGGCACCGCTGGAGCCAAGCAGCAGTTAGATAGAAGGGTTCAAGATTGCAATTTTGCACTTAAGTATCTACTTTACATCTTAGACAAATAAATGCCTTTTTGGATCTGGTCTTTGCATTTACTTCAAGGAGAATATCATGCAAAAAAAAAAAAAAAAAAAAAAAAAAAAAAAAAAA
>NW_017728997.1:2245029-2248211 GCF_001723915.1 Gavialis gangeticus
AAAAAAAAAAAAAAAAAAAAAAAAAAAAAAAAAAAAAAAAAAAAAAAAAAAGCAGCCATCTCTGAGCAAAATAAGACTCCCCACGGTGGGAGAAAGAACTCAAAGATGTGTTATATATAGTGCCTATTAATTTAGTGGCATTTCAGGTTCATTGCATTAATTTATGCATTACCTAGATATGTATTGTTTACATGCACAACACACACTCACATCTCGAGAGGCAATTTGGCTATAACACAACAAGTTTTGCGCACAAATTGAAAATGCTTTCTTATCATGAACTTCTATTTACTTTATCAAAATAATGTTTTCCCACAGGATTCAGGCCACATTACCCCTTTCTTACATTGTGTAAGGTTGTTTTTTTATTTTTTTTTTTTGCCCTTCTTAATCTATTAAGGTATAACATTACTTTTTTTAATTAAAAAAAAGGATTTATAAAGTCCACGTCAGTTCAGCATCAATAATTCATGATACTATAATAAGTCAGTCAGTAAAACTGCAGTAGAACTAAGCCACAAGTTTTATTTTTCATTCACAATTGCTAACATTCAAAGCACGTTGACTACTTGTATCCAAAGCTATTCAAACAGGGCTTAATAATTCTTAGCATAACTTGGGAGTTGACACATCTGTTGATTTATAGCGTTCTACTGAGTTCACAGAAGTAACTGATACCCCCAAATAGTCAAAATATCCATGATACAATCAGAGATGAGTCATATTGACAAAACAGCCACAGGCAATCCCAGGAATATGCATTGTGTAGCTACCAAACAGACAATACATTTTCATCACTCCCAAGACTTATCACAACCTCAGAATTGTTGATGCTGTTGTTTTAGTCCTGGAGGTAGGATTTAATTTATTTATTTCAATGTCCTATGATGTCCAGGAATACCAATTAAAATCATGTTAGATAAGTTATTATCATCCATAAGAGATTTCCCTTTGAATTTTAATGTATATCTCCAAACAGACTCATGTTTAGATAAATCCATTCAAAAACTACCCCTACCCACAGATGTTGGCTTCTACTGATTCACTCAAATTGACAGATCTTTTCCATGTCAGAAGTGAAGCTGAGTTCAAAGTCAAACTAATGTACTATACATATGGGTGTTGACTTGCAAACAGCATGTGTGTTCAAATATGCAGCTGAAGAAGTGCAAAGTTCAGAGCTGGGTGTGTGCATCTAACTTTCAAAGTTGTAAGTTAATTAGCAATTAAAATTGGATTCATTTTTATATGTAGTACTATGATTGCAGTTATGCCCATATTCAGAGTGCACCTAATCTCTCCAAAGGAGAGATACAAGCATCTTACACATTTCAAAGAACGGTTAGTGAGCAAGTGTTAACTTATTACATGTCTAATTCTGCAATATTTTTGCAAACTATATTCCACTTCTTTTTAGAAAGTAATTTAGGTATGTAGAAACTAAGCAAATATAGACATACACATGTCAGTGATCTGGCTATTCTCTGTCTATTGAAAGAGTCAGATGAATGTGAGGGAGTGGTAACATGACAGATTGCTGGTTGTAATCCAGCACAGGATGGTGTTGTAAAAATTTGGGGGCCATTCAGTGGCTCATCTGATGAAAATTCAGCTGACGATTTCAATCCAGTATTTGGTGAATAGATAGCCATAGCCTGAAAACCACAAATGAAAGGGTTTTTTTTTTCTATTGTTTTGTGGAAATATTAAAGCACTATGGGAAAGGCTGGCATCACAGCACATATGACACAGTATGGCAGACTCTTCTCGTGAGAACATATGTTTCCAGGCCAAAAATATGGTGTTTGAGATTCACATTTTAAATGCCTTTCCTGCCTTTGAGACCAGTGTGTTACTAATCAGAGGAAACAGTGCCGCTTCCTACAGATCCACCAGCTGTAAAAGGCTTTGCAGGTGGATACAAAGTGAAGATCATATGAGCCTATGGGTGTGCTGCTATATATTCAGAATTGCCAGGAACATTTGTATTGAGCCAAATTTCAAAGAGATAGTTAGATTAGTCAGTGTTGTACAACTCTGCCATTAGTTTAGACATGCAAGGCTCTTAGAGGATAACTGAAACAATCGTCTTGCCCCCTACTCACTGAGGAAAACCAGTACACCAAATTGACCAGCTTTGTATGCCAAAATGTTAATTTTGAGAGCTATTACTTCAGAAAAGAATGCAGCAAGATCTTTCAGTTGGAAGTCTGGGTGAGGACTTCTTGGGTTCAAATAGCTCACCTGTTCTTACTATGAGGTTTAACCCAATGTGGATAAGCTACAGAAACTACTTATGTCAGTGGTTTAGGTTCTATTCCTTCCTAGTAAGAGTCGAAAGATCTCTTTCCCCTTCTTCCCTCCCTCCCCTGCATATGAATTTGCTTTTTGTTCCCCCCAAAAGAGTCATTTTTTTCCCTTCAAACCTGTTCAATTTAAGGGGGTTTCTAGTTGCCTGCTAGTGAACAGGCAGGGGTCTATTCTGAACATAATTCTTGTTTGAATCTAGGAGAACAGACTTTGTTTTTTCCATTACTTGGTGTTTAGGGATGCTTGCTTTTGCTGCAAGTTGTACAGAGAATCTTTCCTTTATCCAGGCTGAAAGATTTGCCAGCCAGCAGCGTCTCACACTCCAGGCAGGTAAAGTGTTTCTTGTGCCAGGTCAGCCCATTCTCTTGCTGGTAGTCCTCAGAGAATATTATCTGCAAGGCAAACAGATAACTGTTTGTTTCTGTTTCAGGCAGGATGGACGGGCATTGCAACCCCTTCATTATGTGAACAAAGAGCAGCGAGAAAAGAATTCGGACTATTTGCCGACAAAGCACATACATAAAGCCAAGAAGCCATACTATGCCACAACATTAACCAGCGTCTATTAAGAATACTAGATGCTCATTAGGGTTGTGTGAAATGGACCGTATTTGATTTGGATTCAGATTCGGTGTGAATTGGGGACAGCGATTCAATTAGTTGATCCAGATCCCTGTCCTGATTCAATTCAGCCGAATCTGAATCTGAAGATTCAATGCTGATTCGGAGAATCAGCAATTCTGCCATAGACACATCTTTAAATGTTTTTTCTACATACCTCAAGGTACCAGGCATGGCTCGTGAATGCTGAGATGGTGGGGCAGATGGAGTGTCCCACAGGGACCGTGTGTGTGTGTGTGGGGGGGGGGGGG
>NW_017728997.1:2248227-2266261 GCF_001723915.1 Gavialis gangeticus
GTGGGGGGGGGGGGGGGGCCTCCATGCTCGGCAGTGGACCTGAAAGTTGACCGGAAGTACTTTCGATCCACTTCTGGGTCTGCTGCTCAGTGTGCCCTGGCTCAGTGATTGGCCACAGAGGGACCATGGGTGCCCCCCCAGACCCAGGAGGCACCAGTCGCTGAGCTGGGGAGTGGGGCACGTGGAGGGTGGGGGTCCTTGGTGCACTCCCCGGCAGATCCGGAAGTGGACTGGATGTGCTTCTTGTTCACTTCCAGGGCCACTGCTGAGTGCGCTGGGGACCCCCCCATGCTCCTGTGGGACGCTCCATCCGCCCCAGCATCTCAGCATTCATAAGCCACCTGGTACGTAGAAAAAATACTTAGAACTGTGTCTATGTCCGATCGTTGAATCTCTCCAAATTGATCTGGAGCGTTCCGATCTGATTTGGAGAAATTAAAGGGTCTCCTGATTTGACTCAGAAATTTGGCCGCCAACTTGGGTCGAATCCTTGCCAAATTGAATCAGCAACTGAAGCTTCACACAGCCCTAATGCTCGTGGTCTTGGCCAGAAGCAGAACTTGAGGTGCTGGATGTTGGAACTGAGGCATGGAAGGACTTTAGAACCTCCTAGGATGAGGCAACAGCCAAGTGGGATTCAGCGGATCAAAATAGTCCACGCGGGCACCTACATCCTTTTGTAAGCCTAGGTCCCCGATTACTACAGGCAACAATACCACATCTATCTGCTTTAGTTACATAGCTCTTCTACTACAAAACTCATTCTTTAGTGCAGATCTGAATGGCTTCAACATCCAGGTGGAGCACAGAAAACAGGCAATCTCAAATCAGAGCTTTTCTCTGAAGACTTTTAATCCTTAGCCTCTTTTTAGGAGATATAGGAGACTACAATTATAAAGTCAACCATCAGTATGCGGGACTACATAGCCCTGAGTACATTGAAGTGCCTAAGCATTTTAAAACAATATATTTTCAATAATCAGTTTGCTATGTTTTTGGCAGAGCTTCTGAACAGTTACACGGCTGTGGAGTGGGCTCTTGGGCATGAACTATTTCATATTTAAAACAAAAATCTTTGGATCAGAACCTGAATCCATCCCTTTGTGAAGCAATTTAGGCCCAATATGACAGAGTCTAGCAAAATCAGGCCTTTGTTGGCATGAAATCGAATAGTCAGCTCTCATCACCTCTCCACCACTGAACCTGAACACTAGACTTATTCAGCCTTACACTGCTAACTCAATAGCCAACTTGCTTGTCCTATGTGTTTCCAGCACCAATGGAAAGCAGAAAACAAGTTGGAATTCACACCATTTGGCAGACAGATGGTGGGCAAGGTCCCATAGTCTCAATCAGGAAACTCCAGAGAAGAGCAGGATGCCTATGTGAACCAAGGGTTCCCTGGTATATGGAGTTGGAGGAAGATGGTTACAGATAAGTAATAAACTATGATGCTCTCTCTGTGCCTAGCAAAGGGCAGAAAATAGCAGAACGGACTTATGTCCTTAACCATTCTAGGCCTTACCTCATCACAGGCTGCACAACGTGGCCTTATGCTCTCACAGTAGTGACGGCCGCACCACACTGCACCATTTTTCCAGAAGTAGATCAGGTCAACCAGAGGGTCTGAGCACTTGCAGCACATGAAACATGCTGGGTGCCATTGGTGGCTGTAGCCTGCTCTGTCAGCATACACCACAGGGCAATTTGCAGGCATCACCTGTTTGCAGATTTCACAGCACTAGAAGGGAGAATAAATTAAGTGTTTTTGGGACGAGGGGAGGGAAATATTCAGCCAATTCATAATCCAAGATATGACCTCCACTGAATCGGGACACTTTTTGGTCATCATGTGTCTATCAAAACTGTTGTCAAAACAAGGAACATTAATGATTGAAGATAGTTAACATGTTTTAGACAAAATCCATATATATGGCTTCTCATGAATTCTCCGTTCTTATTTAGCCTAGAGGAGTAGATAGTCAAGTAAATAGTCTAGAGGAGAGTTGTTAGAAAGTTAAACAGTTTTTGTCACAGATAATGTAGCAGTAGGGTAAATAACACATTCTCATGTAAAACATTTAGTTCTAGCATTGCATTAGCTGTATGATTTAGGTTATTTTTGCCACATCTGAGAAAACTGATGGAAGAACTGAACAAAAGAGCATCAGTCAATCTTTGCATTCTGTCTGAAAGAGGAAGTAAGCAAGGAGCAAGAGACACTATGTTAAATGAGCAGTTTTTCACACTTAGGCCAGTCTAAAAGAAGTTCAGGGGCTTGTAAACCTCAGAAGCCTTCTGCTGGGAGACAGAAGCCACCATAGGGAAGCCCAAGTCTTTGGAGCTGCAATGCATGCATGGAGAGTGCATGTATATCTGTGGGTCTTCCAGTGGCTTCATTACAGCATCTATGGTAGCAGGATGTACAGCACCATGGGACACCCTAGCTATTAGTGAGGATATGGCATCCAGCAGAAAGTACATGTGCATCTACGCATGTTTTTAGCCAACTGCTGGCAGAAACCTTCTGGTGTTGTGCTAATGGAAAGGGTGTTTGATACTATGGGGAGTTGCAAGTTTGAGGACACTCTTATTTTTGCCAGCACCACCTAACTTCTCCTGGCTAAACTATAATGTAGACCAGACCCGGATCATGTCCCATTGTAGCTAATGTATCATGTACATGGTACTATTGTAGCTAATGAAAGTAGGTATAATTGTAATCTCCTTGAAGCCTGTTGACCACCTAGAGTTCTCATGCTATTATCAGGGTGAAATGGACATCACTCCATCATTTCTTTAATGCCCATTGGTTTAAGACTGAGTAGTTCCACAGATTTTAATGTTATCCTTAATTTATACCTGGGTTAAAGAAAAAAGAATCAGACTCCAGGTATCCAAAGAGTGAGAGCTTACACTAGAAAAAGAACCAGTTGGGTTTATCCCTTCCTTTAGCCCATAATGCAAAATCCTGAAGATGTTTTAAAATATATTTAAACACCTCTTTCTCTTAAGTTGATAAACAGACTTAGTGGCTTCCAGTTGCCTTTTACGCTCCCGTTTTACAGTTTTGGATAGTTGGAATCGGCCTCATAGCTGCTGAGTCTGCACTTTGTCAGTGTTTTTGTTTCGAAGTCATCAAAATAAGTGTTTGAGTAGTAGCTGGAGTCTCTTCCAGAAAAGCTTCTGGCTGCAAGGCTAGACTTTTACCAGTAGTCTTTGAAGAACTCTCGTTAAAGTTTTATCAAAACAAGATGTACTGTTTAAGCAACTTGTGTGTCTCATGGGTTGCAATTTAAAATTACTCTGCCAGATTAATCCTCTTGCTAACGATTTCAACAAGTTTTGAATTGCAGGCACTCTCAATGGCCCAGAAACTAGGAAGGTAATTCAATCTTTTCCGTGCGCATTGTAAACAAACAGCAATTTCATTTGTGTTTTGAATTCAGGTCAACATGTAGAGGAAAAACCATGTAAGGGGGGAAAAAAATCCCATAGTTTTCCTCCATAGAGTTTAAACAATAACAGATTAGCCATCTCCCTGTTCCCCAGTTCTGAGCCTTCCTAAAGGAGTTCTGTATATGCACGATTAGAAACACAGTTGTGGTGCATTAGGGTTCAGATGTTTTGCTATGCCTCCAGCCCCTCTTTTACCAGCAAGAGGATACAGAGAGGAAGAAATGCACATCCATGCATCTTAACAGGTAGGCCTGGCCTGGCCTAGCCTCCCATGGAGGAATGGAAAGAGGGAATTAGAAGACTCCAGGGCTGAATTTGCATAACCCTATCATCCAGAATAGTTCCAAAATGTTTCTAAGGGATGCGCAAGCACTAGTTGGAGATAGTGTGTGTGGTTACTGCATCTTATTACAGCTCCAAATATCATCTACTCCAGTCTCTTGCTCAGCGTAGGATTGTCCCTGACTAAATCATTCCACGCACGTGTCTGTCCAAACTGCTTCTGAAAATGTCCAGGGATGGAGACTCCAGCACTTCTCTAGGTAGCCTGTTGCAAGGCTTAGCACTCTCATAGTTAGAAAGTTCCTCCTAATCTCCAACCTAAAATTTCCTGTGCTGCAGCTTGAGGCCATTGTTCCTAGTCTGGTCTCCTATGACCACAGAGAAAAGCCTATCTCTATAGGACAGCCTGTCCTTCAGGTATATGCAGACTGTTATCAAATCCTTCCTTCAAGTGTTTTCTTTTCCAGAATAAATAACCCTACCTTTTGAGAGATCTGAGTGTTAAAAGAGATCATTAATACAAGAAACTCTGAGTTAAAACTCACATTTCTTGTCAATAAGAATACTGAACTCTTATTTCCCTGTTCCTTCACATGGCAATTATTCACAGTCTTTGCTAGGCATCAGAGACATTGTGCTATTTATATTCCCACTTATTATTCCTTGTGGCAAACCTCACCATTTTTTAACATTTTAGTGGGACTTTTAATATGGCACTTATCTCCATTTCTCTGTGTATGAGCAAAGGACTTTGCTAGCTGCCACCTGGTATATGTGAATGATAACAAAGAGCCCCTATCCTTTTTTTCATTTCAAGGAAAGGATTTCCAATAAGTAGTAGTAATTCTTACATCTCTTTTATAACTGAAGTTTCTACAGTTGAAGATGTTTTTAATGTGCTTCCATTGAATATGCATGAGGCCGCTGGCCTCAAACTTCAGAGCCGTAGTTAATTTTGATTGATGGCTCTTTGGTTTGCTTGATTCCAACACTCTGGCTGCAATACTGGAAGGTTTTCTGACACTGGGTGGGTCAGTTAGACTCCGTTTTGTGCCTGGCAGAGAACCAGTTTGGCTAATAAGAGGCCTGTTATAGCTATGGAATTTTTTTCCATGGCACAAATGTGTGACCGATTGTTTGAGATCAGGTCCCTTTCTTAGGGAGATTTACATTGGCCAAAACATTTTGTTCCATCAGCACAAGCACTTAAATACGCAATTAGCATGTTTAACCTTACTTCATTGGGGCAACACAAACATGGCTCTCATATGTCTTTTATGTAACATTTGGGCCATATACAGGCATTATGTTTCTACTGGGAGAATCACAGGTCCCAGAAGAGAGCATGAGTGTTCAGGCATTCATACATTTTCTTCCAGAATAAAAAAAAAAGGCTGTGCTGGGAGAATAATCAACTCATTTCCAGACATGTAGAAGTCTGTCCTGGGAGAGAGTTTTCCCAATGATTGAATCCTTCTGGGACCAAGAGGAATTGAACCATAGGGAAATGCTCCCTACGCCTTGCAAGATTGGGATAAACCAATCTAGAGAAGGAGAGAGCAGGAAAGACTGGTGCTTCCTGCAACTGGTGCGGCACCATGGTGGCGAGTGGTGAGCAGGGACCACCCACAGCCTCTGCCCACGGTGATGGTGAGCAGGGACCACCTGCAGCTACCGCCGGTGGTGTCAGTGGCAGGGGGGTAGGGACCTCATGCAGCCATCACCAGCAGCCTATTTCAGAGGGGCACATGCCTCCCCCACCATGCGTTGCCTATGGGAAAGAGTCCAGCAGAGGGTGACAACAATGGTGAGAGGGTTGGGGCACATGACTTCTGAGATGAGACTAAGGGAACTAGGCTTATTTATTCTGAAGAAGAGGAGACTGAGAGGAGAAATAATAGCAGTCTTCAACTACCTGAAAGGGGGTTCAAACAAGGATGGAGCTGGACTGTTCTCAGTGGAGGCAGAAAACAGAACAAGGAGCAATGATCTGAAGTTGCAGCAAGGGAAGTTTAGGCTAGATATTAGGAATAATTTTCTCACTAGGAGGGTAGTAAAACACTGGAACAGGTTACTCAGAGAGGTGGTGGAAGCTCCATCCTTGGGGGTTTTCAAAACCTGGCTAGACAAAGCCTTCGCTGGGATGATCTAGTTGGGGCTGGTCCTGCTTTGAGCAGGGGGTTGGACTAGATGACCTCCTGCAGTCCCTTCCAACCCAAACTTCTTATGATTTCTAAGGCACAGGGGTCACTTGGTCCTGCCCCTCTCATAGACTGAGAGGACAGGAGAGAAGCACCCCAGAGTGCCTGGTGTGGAATGGATGGAGGATTTGTCGCATGTCTCAGTCCACTCGGTTCCTAGAGCCTACGAGCTGAGCAGAGGAGAAGCCGCTGCTGTTTCCCTGCCCATTCCTCATTGGGCTCCCCAGTGTGAGGAGTGAGTAAAGTGGGTCTTTGCCCCATTGCTAGACCTTATGCTTTCACCAGACTAAAATCACCCCAGTCTGAGGAAGATGTGGAGAAGGGGAGAGGGGGCAGTTGAAGGCTGTGAGCACTTGTATTGCTCCCTCTCCCAGGATCATTTCTAATGGTTGAAAATTGCCACTTCTAGACATGAATGTCTCTTCATGGCCCTGGTTCCAGGGCCTGGAATCTTTTCTACATCATGTCTCTTGATTTGAGAGTCCATGTCTCTGAACTGGGAGATCAGTCTGAACAAGGCTGAAACTCTGCTTCTGCATTTTTCATTTTAAACTTTAGGTTCATTAGACCAGAATCTCTACTCGTTGAACGATGGGTTTTCCAAAATTCCTTTTAAAATGTGCAGAACCCAATTTCTAAAAAAGTCATTGCTCTACCTTTCTGCCTCTGTTAGAGTCCCCAGGTAGACCTCTTTCCTTAAACTAAGCAATCATAGCATCAAGGATGGGAGCCTTTTTTCAACATCATTACCCTCCCCTTCAAGGTTAGGACACCTATGGGCTACTGCTACTACTGCCCTAATACTTCAAGTTCACATGAAAACTCTCCCTCCCTGAAGCCAGATAAAGCTGATGGGGATAGGGCTGGAATCTCCTCAAGGAAGTGAAGGCTGGGAGAAATGAAGTTGCCTAATGCTTAACACAGCGACGTGTGGTATTCAGGTTAGTGCATCCAGATGTTTGCAAGAGAAAGAAAGATGGCAGTGCTTCCTACTGTAGTGATCCTTGGATCTGAAGTGATCTACTTAACAACTCAGACTGCTCCTAGTTGTAATACATCTTTGTTATTACACCTCTTGGTAACTCTTTTCTCCACCTGTATCAGATTCCCCTTAAATTCATGCATGCTAAGACTTCTTTTACTGCCAGGTTTAAATTTTTTTCATGTCTCTAGTTTTTGTTAAGCTAACAACATTTGCAAGGTAAGTGCTGGGTCAAAATACCCTTTGCAGTACTCTTGGCCTGCCTCTTCAAGGAATAAGATACCAAAATACATCTGTTTGCCAGGACAAACAGGACAGGGTTTGAACTGCAGCCCAGTACAAAGCCCCCATCTTTTTCTTAGTGTTTAAGAGAGACCAGGGAATTGTGCATGACTGAATGGGGTTGAAGAGCCTGGCACCAAGACAAAAATTTGTCCTGGACCATTTCAAGCAATTTGGGAACCTTGTAAAGCCAGAGGCCTGCCTTGCATCCTACCAGCAATGCCTGTTTTCGGACCCAATTCTTCACTAGTTTACACAGGTATAAGGCCCCTGCTGTAAACACATGCCCACTGAAACAGGGTGCCAAGTTAGGCCCTCGTTCCCCACATCCCATGCCCCTTTTGGAGACATAAGGAATAGAGAATATATCCAGAAACATGGGTATGAAGGGAAATATGAGTGGATGTAGTAGCAGGGAACAATCTATTATATGTTTCAGCAAAGGATGAAATTAAAGAACCAGGAAACTCAAGTTCAGCGCACTACGCAGCAGTGGAGAGTCAGTAGTAACAGTCATAGTCACATCAGTGCTGGCATAACTGACCTGAAAGCAACTGGAGCAGCAGAAATCTTAGCATTGACCAAGTCAGCTCTGACCTATATCTGGCTGCATTTTCCTTCCTTGGCACTTATACAAAGGGCATGCAAAATGCTACCACTCTATCTTTGTGCAGGCTGCATAATTGTAAATCATTATACAAGGCCAAGGAAATCAGACTTTATTTCTTGCGCTCTTATCCTCTCATCCCTCAGCTGTCTTAACTGCTGCAGGAAAGATTCTTTTCAAGTGGGTGCGGGGAAACATGAAGACGTCTTTGTCACAGCAAAAGCTGCTGTGGAATTTTGCAGGGCAGCCTCCAAGTTCAGCAGTGTGATATGTTAGCATAAACGTATCTTTGGTAACTGTTTGTGAAGCAATTTCAGTTTCAGCTGGTGCCTGAAGAAAAATAAAGCCTTAAATTCTAAGAAGAATAACACCACAGTTATGTATTTACTTGGAAAGATAAACTAGCAATCTAAATAAACTCGCTTTGCCACGATGGCTGCTGTAAATGATTTTAATGGAAACCTTCCTTTTTCAGATGGTAATTTTTTTTTTTTTCAGTTTGCAACTCTCTGCCCAGCTTGAGGTTTTGTTAAAATATTCAAAAAAACCCTCCTGTTCCCCTACACTCTGAAGGCTCGTCACATACAAGTGGGGAAAAGAGTCCTCATTACCCAATATGGAATGAAGAGTGGCTGCACTTGACATCCCAACCCGGTATAATTATTTCAAGGAAACGCTGCCTTAAAAAAATTCACTTACATCAGTCTTTCTGTATTAAAAATAAAGAAGAAAAGATAAATCAATCATTGCAAGTTATCCTGGCAAGTGCCAGGATGAAAAGTTTCCAGTTCAGCAAATATATTTGATGATAGGCATTTCTTGGAATGATCACATTGACCACTCAAGACCCCTTTTAAAAGGTTGTGGTCAGTTAGATTTATGTCCTCTAAACACAAGAAATTAAGAAAGCATCTGTAGCCTTTCTTTTGGAAGTGCATATTTCAGTCCCAGTTTTGCACGTCTAGACAATGCATTCCATAGTTATTGAATGATAAGCCCTTGAAATATCTACAATTGCTTGTGCAAATTCAAACATAGAGCCCCACCTTTGTAATGTCACAGTTAACATATTGCCTAGGGTAATTTACAACGCTCACTTTCACTTGGCTTGGAAACAGTTGACTTATTCAGATACTCCTGGATGTAGTAACATACAGTCACTGGTTTTGGGTACCGTGTTTTCTCATGCCCAACCCAAGGTAATTTGTGCTTAATTTTCAAAGTCACCAGGGAACTTCCTTTGAAGTTTCTGGGAACCACAGTCAATGATATTAAGGTTATTGTGTGCACATTAAGGTAATCATCTTTTGATTTAAAGATAAGATTAAGGAGCAGTCAGTGATGGCCAAAGTTTGGACGACACTGAATGTTCTTGAACATTGCTTAGGCTAGTGGTTCTCAGCCTTGCTAAGACTCAAGGTGCCTCTCATTAGACTTGGAAAAATGCCAGCTCTTAGCTTTCACTTATTTTTTGATTATGGAAAAACAATAGAGCAATTAGTATTTTGCAAAGAACTCAGGCTGACCGCAATTTTTTGACACTATATATTCCCATTTAAAATCTCTAGGTTTATCTTGTGAATCATTTGTAGGGATTTGCACACCTAACAGTGCTAATATTGCATGGAATCCTGTGGCACCCTTAAAAGGATCTTGTGGCAGCCCAGGGTGCCATGGCACATTGTTTGGAAAAAAAAAAATCACAAGTTTAGGCAATGGGAACACTTACAGCACATAGTCTCTAGTGTCACAGAAGTCTACTTACATATTCTGCTTCTGCTGGTGGACCACTGAGGGCTCCATTGGTTGAAACAGATGGCTTACTTGTACCCGCATTTTTGTCTTGATGCTTCCCTTCCTCTTTGGCACTGCCACCTTGGCCAGGAAGTGCAACTTCACCAACTCCCAGAGCATCATTTTTATATTTCTTTACAAAGTCTTCCATCAGCTTTATCTCATTTTCAGCAAGGCCACGACAGTGAGAAGGATCCTGGTCATAAATAGGAAGCTGTCTCATCAACTGTCTACGACGGTAATATGCTCCTTCTGTGCCTGCTATCGGCTGCATCTTCTTTGGAATCAGTTCCATGTACTGTATAGCCTGAGTGAGGGAAAAGGAGTACAAGGGTATTATCAAGGCAATGATCAGTGCTTTAATATGCAGAAGCATTAGCTCTTTGTCTGCATCTGCTCTCCAACAAGATGCTCCCCTGCTTAGAACTACTGATCTATTGTTCAAATGTATGCTCTACTTTGACACTCCAAAATGATCTTTGCTTAATTTTAGAGCTAAATGGATGAACTTGTTCTGATGGAAAAATCAGAACTAGATTGGCTGTCTTCCAGATAATCTTTGAGGTTTCAGAACATCAGAGCTGCTCAGGTTTCTTTTCAGTTTCATGCTGACGTTTGAATGAGTTGTGAAGACACGTCTAAAGCTTGATTTCCACCTGCTCTTCACCACCTCTTAATATTCCACTCCCCTTAATAGTACCAGGTACCATCAAATTAGTATTTTCTCTCAACTCATGCATATTGTTGGCATTCAGGAGCAGAAAGTGCTATGTTACAGTGACTACATAATCAATAGACATTCACAGGTGTAGAGTGCCAAGTGCTTTATGAAGTGCCATTCCATGTTATAGAGGGAGTATCTAAAGTACAGAAGGAAGAAACAACTTGTCCAAGGTCATTTAGGAAGGCAATAGCCAAGCTGGGATTTAAAACCTGGCTCTGCATTCTAGGCTACTATCCGTTCCACTTGGCACATTCTTCTGCCCTTCCCCAAATTTTTGAATCATGCAGTAATGTAGGTAAGGGAAAAAAGAAGAAACAGGAACATATTCAAGATTCCCAAACACTAATAGATTAGGGTAATCATGGAAGCTTATCTAAAAATTAAAAATCCTTTAAATCAGAAGCAAAGATTTCCTTCTGAAACCCCTTCCCTACTGAAAGAAAAAGCCTGAGCCATATGTTTTTTGGCTTCAGAGAGATTTTTTCCCTTCAGAAAGTTCTTTGTCCAAGAGTAATATCCACAAAGTATAACATTTAACATGATGACAATTCACCCACTCAAACTGAGAACTCTGCCTTGATCTTTAACTTTACAAGAGCGATTAGAGAAAGTGAAGTATGTTCTCGACTAGATGATAGATCAGTAGTTAAAAGGAAACAGAACTGGGGTTTCACCTCTCGACACAACTGAGAATGTACTATTTACTGCTACAAAAGGCTCAGTATTCATGCTGTAATAATTAGTCTGTTTTCCATTCTAAATAGAAGGAAAATAATGAGTTTGTATGCATCTATGTGTGGGGGCAGCATACAAAGATTTAGTAGGAGGGAATTTTATTCACACTACTACTTATTATTGAGGCCAGCTTTTGGCTTTTCAGCTGTTCCTGAATCCTGACAACCACAATACCAGCCAAAAGCTTTTTCCCATCCTGCATTTCTCTGAGCCGAGTCATTCCTCTCTATGTGGGTCTTGGCACATTTACCCTTGCTATATCAGATCATAACATGCTCCATGCAGGGCTACCCCCAAATGCTACTTAGAAACTTTGGTAGTATAGAAAGCAGCTGCCCATCTATGGCTACATTCGGCTCCCGTTGCCTTCAGTAGGCGTTGTATCAGAACTGTAATGTTCGCCATCGGGAAGCCAACATTTTGGGTTCCCGTACTTCTCTCATGACCTGCTGGCTTGTTAAGACTAGATGGAGCAAAAATCTCCCAGAAAACATAGTTGCATATTCCGACTTTGGTAAAAGTGGCATGCCAAGAAGTTTACATCTGTAGGAATCAATTTCTTTGAGCCAAGAAAAGCTTTAAAATCAAAAAAGGGAGTACTCCCTAATGGGAAAACTGATTTAGGTGAAACCACTATTCAATCTGTATTGTTCACCTGATCTTCTGTGGGAAGTTGCTGGTGTGTGTCTTCTTATTTGACTGTAAGTTCCTAGTGCCATAAGCTAGAATATGGCCACAGCAGGTATAAAATGCTAACAAGAGTTGTGTGACAAATTTGCTGCCTATTTCTGAGCTATTGAGAAAGTGGCCACCAACAGCTAGTTGGCTACTGGCCATTATAAATGAACACATCAGAGGCAAGTCTAGTATACGACCAAAATCTACACCTTATAAATCTGAAGGATTGAATAGCCAGCACTTGGGTGCTATGTTAATAAGTTTGGGTTTTTTCCCTTAAACTGTTACGAGGAAATTACTTCAAGCTGTAGACGCTGTCAAGCAATCCTTTATTTTCCCCTCCTCTAACAGGAGGGAAGGACCTGTAAACCAATAGGCAATCACATGACAGCTTCGCCTACAGCTTTAAAATTGATAGCCATTAACATTATTGTGCTACTGATTACCTTAGAGGGATGACTTTTACCAACTTGATTTTTCATTATGGGGGGGCAGAATTTCAGAAAGCGTAATTAAGAACACTTATGGTTCCTCTAATGAGAGGAATCCATTTGTTGCCAGTTGGCCACTTCATTGGAATCATAAAAAGACAGTGGTCCTAAGACAGGCTTGTTCTACCCTAAATTAACACTGGAAGGAGGATGTAGTCTGTACAGTTTGCTTGTTTCTGGCATGGGGCTTAAAAGGAAAGGGAGTTTCCCATTGGAGGCCTTTTTCCTATTATAGTGTGAAGAGCTAACAGGCAGCCAGTTGGCTGTTTGCCATTCAGTTTTAAAGACCAGTGTTCAGCTGCATTGGATTTGCTTCTTACTTGGTCAGCATTTGCAAGCTGAATAGTAATACAATGGAAAGACTATTAACCATTTACTGTTGATCTTGTGGAGGTATAGGAAAGTACAGAATATTAAACCCCGAACAGCCAATTAAAGTTATAAAACCCCCTGTGTAAGTCCCCTCCTCAGGCATCTTTAGAGAGATGAAAATATTCTGTAGGCACTCGGCAGTCACAGTGAAATTTCATACCACCAGTCAATAAGTGGGTATAAAGGAAGACGATACAACCTCAACGTGAAAAGTCAAATTCCCCATTTACTTCCATAGGGTCTGAATTGCTGATATTTTTGGAACTATCCCTAATTACAAATGGCGGTATTTATCAATTAAGGTATGCCTATCCAGTCATAAGGCAAGTGGATAGCTAGTTACTTTGGCCCATAAACTTCCAAGTCCTCAAAAAGTTTTATTTAGAAATAACAGGTTATAACATCTGGTCATTCATCAAGGATCAAGAGAAACCTTACCATGACTTCCACACAAGAACAAAAACAACCACTGGTCCAGCCTTCAGGAACATTTATCATAATGTAAGTCAAACTAGAGTGAGATAGCAACTGTACTTTAAGAGAAATTCATGCATCATGTAGATGTAACCTCCACAAAAATAACAAAAGAGAAGAATATATTATCACAAGGTGACTGCAGAAAGAAGGGATAGTGGGGAGAAGAAAAAAAGAACAACAACAACAAAAATCAGTGCTGTATAGTCAAGAATGTTAAAATCATCTGTTGACTTAGTCTAGCTACAGAAAAAATAAAACAACTCCACACCCTGATGACAAACAAAGCAGTAACATTTCTTCCATACTGGAAGAAATGCCAAATTTAATAAACGTGCCAAAACTAATGTACTTCTATAGCCATGGGAGGAATACAAAAATTCCAACCCAAGACATCTTATTCCACCCCAATGCCAGCGGCTAGATTTTATTTTAATGGAAAAATGTTTGCAGGAAGCAAAAGAGGGTAGGGCAAGATCACAAGCCTTTCAAAACCACAGCATAGCCTTGCTCAGTTTGGCACTCTTCAAGATAGGGGGGATGAATTTTTGTGCTCCTAGATTGTCTCAATTTTGCAACCTAAGTGCAAAACCAGTAAGGAAAAAAAAGGGGGGGGGGGGGAAATCACATCTGACACTCAAGACTGAATTGAGTGGCAATAAAAAGTTATGTCTCCTTTTCTGCTATTGTGCTTTATTATGTACTGTCAAATGTTTTATTATGTTGCCTCCACTTGGATAATTTCGGACAAGAATAGTTCCAGTTTTCACCACCCTAACTACTAATTTCCTCAAACAGTTATTTTATGAACTGTTCCCTTTGGTTTCCACCTGGATTTTGGATATCAATTTTATAACTTCTCCAGATGCAGCTCACTGAAGACAAGGCCTGAACTTCCTTCCATTACTAAACTAGCAACTTCAGGGCAACAATATTATGTTTAAAAAAAAAAATCCCCAAATTTCCACTTTGGTCCTCCAATGGGAAATGACTAGACCTGGTTAGTTATTCAGTAGAGATCTTTCTGGCCAAAATCCCTTTCAAACTGTTACCGTTCTTTTTAAAATAAAGTTTTACTGGGGGGGAGGGGTTGCAAGTCTACACGTGCATTAATGCGTGGTTGTGACTGTGCATTAAGTTTAGTACTTCTAATATGAGGTACTACATAAAGACACAGTAGCCAGTGCTAATGCACAGTAGAAACAGGGCACAATCTTTTTTGCGATGCTTAATGCATAGTAGACTAATTCTACTGCACATTAGCACAGTTTTTGCTGCGGTGTGCTAATGCGCAGTAGAATTAGTCTACTGTGCATTAAGCATCTGATGTAGATAAGACTCAGCTAGAACCATTTTTTTTTTGCTTTAAAAGAAAAACATGAAAGTTATTTTCAAACTTAATGAAGTGTTAAAAATAGTATTTTGCCCAGCAGCAACAAAAAATATGTGTGTGTAGACAAAACGGGGGCTCTAAATTGAAGCGGTGGATTTAAAAAAAACACCGCTTCAATTTAGGGCTGATTAACCCACCATATTGTGTGCACACCCTACTGACTTACCTGCCTTTCCGATGGGGAGGGGAGGACGAGCTGCCAGTGGGCAGAATGGTCCCTGGGCTGCGGCCGGGGCGGGGCTGGTGCTTCTCTCCCCCGCAGTGGCAGTGCCCCCCAGGTGGCCCCCACCTGCAGGCACCTGGCTCGAGCAGTCCTGGGGGCACCACAGCCGTGGAGGGAAGCACTGGGCCCCTGTGCAGCTCAGATAGGCAGGAAAACTCCAGGGGGAGAAAAAAAGATCAGGCTCGCCGCTTTTCTTGGGTGCAGCCTGCTTTCCCAGGCTGCTGCCAGGCTTCCTATAAAGCTGTGGAGCTGCACGGAGCCTGGTGCTTTGCTCCATTGCTGTAGAGGCAGCAAACCTAAAACTCCTTGAAGGAGTTTTAGTTTGCTGCTCCCCAAGTCATTTAAGCTGCATTATGCCACCGCATTTCCTATAGTGGCTGGAATGAATGTGCAATACACCGCTGAGGCGTGCAAACACCGACACCATTGAAGTGGTGCAAAAGCATTTAGCCCACTTTAAAGTGTTGTGCACACACTCCTCTCATTTCATCTACACATAGCCTAAAGCATGCTTTAGACTGTCAAAAGCAGAAACACAACCATTTTCAAATGTTTAGCCTGCCACTCCCACAAGAACCTCACACCCTGTGCTTGAGTTGCAAGTCTGAACTTTAGGGTCAAACAAATTTACCCTGTATGATATTCTCCAAATGCTCAATTTTGTGCGCGTAAGCGCAGTAGTGTAAACACATAATTACAAGTAGGCAAGTCTTGAGGTTCAGAACCAGGAAGGCCAATAGGGCTTGGAGCTAAACAGGGACTCGCACTGAATAAGTAATTGAAAAAAAGGGTGGGGATGGGGAGTCGCACCCTCCACCCTAGGCAGCGTAGTGCAAGTAGTAGAGTTTGCTAGCTAGCCTTCTTAGTGTAAACGGTAGATTTCTGGTAAATCTGAGATGGGCGGTTTGCTTAATAAAGCATGTTGCCTTGGAGGATTGCCATTATTGTTCTCTGGATTCCCCCAGCAAGCTCCCTGTCTGCCCCGGGGACCTGTGAAAGACAAATACAAGTTAAACAAATATTCCAGCTCTATTAGTTCTTACAAAAGAGTAGGAGCACAAGGGTAGTAGCACCAGTAGTAGCTCCATGCTTAAATAGCCAGACAGTCGAATAAGTGGGATTCTTAGTCCCTTATTACAAGAGAGTGCTTACTCTGTTTTTAAAGACAGAATTTGGTTACAGAGTTGCTTGATTCCAACTCAATAACCACTTCTGGGTTTTTTTTCCTTCCATGCCAGAGACTTGAAGGGAGCTTAGTTTCAGAATAAATACCAAGTCTGCCTCACTGATTTGTTAAATTGTGTAATTTTATACTTGCTTCTAAATCCCTTTTGAAGCATCGGACACATTTTTGGAACAGCCTAAAATGTATCCTAACTTAATTTAAAGGGAAAAGCATCTACAGAAGAAAGACTGCAAAATATGTAGTGTTTATGCGATCTCACCCAAACAAATGACAGTTACAAACACTCTAGATATTTCTGTATTGTCTTATTTCCAAGTACTCAAAAATATACTTCCATAAATGCAGTATGTTCTGGCCAAGAACAAATACTGGGCAGAGGAAGGAATGTGCTTTCAAGACTTGGGGACTTAGATTTAAACAAAAACAAAAAGAAAAACCCACCACAAATCCTGGTGATATGGAACTTTTGCTATCTATTCTTTCTGTTTCTTACAGAACTCAAATACAAACTTAATTTCCATTTTTACTTGGCCTAGACTGTGTTTAGCCTAAAATAAAAGTCTCAGTTTCAGTGCTGAATGCGATCGTGGTTATTTTGGCAGTCAGCGTATGCAATAGGCATGAGAAGATTTAGAATGGATACAACTGGATATCAGATAATAGCAAATGTTTGTAGCAACTCATTTATAAGCTTAAAAAGGATAGATAGTTGATATAGTTCAGCCATGCTTCCATAACCTTTTTACATTTTTTCCCCCCTTGTGAAGGAAGTAGGAAGAGGAAAACAGTACATTTTGGGCACGTCTACATGTCGCTGTACTGTGACATTGCTATAGTGCCATGCTTTAGTATTTCCTTTTGGCAGTATGGGCAGTAGGGCTGTGCAAAGCTTTGGGTGGTGATTTGACTTGGAGGAGATTTGGCCCAATTCGGTGGCCAAATCTCTGAACCCGAATTAAATCAGGGGACCAATTTAAAGGTCTGAATGGATTCAAAGATCTCTGAATCTTCAGAGAGCTTTGATGATTTGGGCAGGCCCCGGTGGCTGCAGCTGGTAAGTACTAGGGGCAGGGTAAGGGGGGCTGGGGGAGGGGACCAGCCCCCAACCCCCCCCAGCCCAGCCTTCCCTGATCCCTGCCCACTCCCCCAGCTCCCCCATGGCTACCCGGTCCCTTTGACACTCCTAATGATGTCTGTCGCTACGGCAAACAGAAAGGCCACTGGAAGAATGAGTGCTCAAATAAACCCCGGGGGCCCCCGCTCTCAGCTAGCACCCCTCGGTTTCAGCCAGGCGCCCGCTGAGCTCCACCGCCTGGACCAGCTCCTCTCCAGTCCTTTGAAGGTGAAGATCAGTGTTAGGACAGCCGAGAAAACCCAGAGATTTTAGCCCCTTTGCTTTCTACCCTTTCTGATGCTACAATAGCTGTTACTGTGGGAAAACAGATTGTTCCCTTTCTTGTTGATACGGGTGCTTCTTTGTCTATGCTTTGTCTGTGGGCGCGGTAGAGAAAGGGTAGCAGAAAGATGATCAGGAGACAGGTGATGGGTACCATGAGAAATAGTATAGCCCAGGTAGGTAACGGAAGCCCCAGGGCTGCCCCTGCCCACCCCAGCTCCCGGTACTTAAAAAAAAAAAATCCCCAGTGCTCACCGGGTGCTGTCAGACGGGGGGCAATTCCTGCTGCCCCCTACCCCTTGCTGCATGGGGGGCTGTGCTCAATGGCAGAGTTTCCATTGATGATGATGAGGCCAGAATTTTGCTTGCTATCGCTTTAGATATTTTATTCACTTTATATTCTTAAATGTGAACCCTGAGGCATTACAGCACATCCCTGGGAATCTGCTCTTTGTGCCGCAGAACATTGTTCCTATATTGTATATCCAGGCTCTGTGCAAACCACTTTTGTGCTGACAGTCAGTCTATTGAGGATTAAAATTGTGTTTGCTACTGTATTTCTAGAACAGGTGCTCAGAGAACCCCACTCATGCCTTTCAAGTGACAAAGAACTTTTTAAACATGTACTATTAGGTCAGACATTCAATTCTGTAACTTTAGAAGGTCACACCGAGACGCTCTGTGATGTTTTCCAGTCACTCTATGCTGCTTTCCTTTTGCAAAATGGGACAAGTTTAGGAGTTTGGTTAACTCCT
>NW_017728997.1:2271261-2281561 GCF_001723915.1 Gavialis gangeticus
CAATTCTGTAACATTAGAAGGTCACACCGAGACGCTCTGTGATGTTTTCCAGTCACTCTGTGCTGCTTTCCTTTTGCAAAATGGGACAAGTTTAGGAGTTTGGTTAACTCCTCAAGCCCACTGCCTCTATTGTTATGCGTTACTCCATGAAGATGACACCAAAAACTAGGCAAACACTAAAATACTGAGAGAGGTCTAGTGCTACCGTATTCCAGACCAAGAAGAGATGCTGGACATTCAATTGAGAAATTTGCATAAGACTTCTAAATTTGAGAGATGGAGATTGTCAAAGAGGAGAAAGCTTTTTTATGAAGAGGAAAAGGAGGTAGTTAGCCATGTGTTTCAAGCCAGGGAAAAAAGGCAGAGAAGAGTGGCCCTGTGTAGCCTAATTCAGAGATGCATAAGCCTTTGTGAGTAACATCTCACTTCATAGTATCACATCAGATACTATGAAGTACTTCAACTCTACCCTACTTCTGTGAAGAGGAACTTACTTTACATTTGATCATCCTGGGATACATTGTTCATTTGAATGGGAACCGACTGGCTTGGGTTTGCAGAGAGGTGAGGACCATTGGACTAATTAAGTCAGAAAAAAATGAGTAGATGCAAGCCATCTTTAATCTACATGAACGGAGATTTGCAGGAGTGTAGAGACCAGAGAATTCAGTGGAATTATGCAACAGTAGGAAGCAAACAAGCAAGGGATTTTAACATGAGCAAGCATTTCTTAGGGCCCTTTAGCAATGATGTTTAGGTCATAAAAAGACATTTTTTATGGAGAGATAACTATGAAAAGTAAATCCAGAGGTCTAGCAGGACATAACACTGCATCCCTATGGAGATTTAGGGCCCCTTTGTGGTTCACAGATCAGGAAATGATCACTTAATCTGTTCCCAGCTAATGAGGACAGGGATTGCTCTTCAAGTTAAGCCCATGCTATCAATGGTGGCTTCAGAGAAAAAGGAAAATACTTGATGTTTAAGAAGGGAAGGCCCTCATTTCCCTGCAGTTAGGCTATTTCTTTTTAAATAAATTTCAGACAAAAAATTTTTTAAAATGTAGCATTAGCCTTAAATGCTACATTACTTTTTGCAGAATGAAGAAAAAAGCCCTATATTTGAAATCCTGAGTTGAACAATTTAAGCTTGAGATGAAAACATCGAGGTCCCTTGAAGCGCTATACTCAACCACCTCTGTGTACATTTGCCAGCATTTGAAATCAGTCTTATGTAGGATGACATAGAAAGTCGCATCAAATCAGCCTTTGAGCCACTCACTCAATACCCCCAGAAGAGAAAGAAGCTTTAACCAGCTAAGCAGGCTTCTAGTTAGGCCATGGGACAAAAATCTTCTCGTACTTCTTTAGAAACATAACACTGGAAAGGACCCCAGGGTGATCTAATCCAGTTACTTAACAATTACTCACTAACAAAACGCTCGCTAACAGTTATCCGCCCCAAATTATTCATGGCCTATTCCCCTTCACTCGTGTGCCAGTCTTGTCTTTTACCATAAATAGCTGTTCTCCTGCTCTCCTTTCTGCCTATCCCAATATATTTAGAGAGATCAGTCATATGTTGTCTCAACTTTTATTTTGCTAGGCTTGTGACCATTTTGAACAAGTCAGAGAAGAATCGCTTTATAGTTTGTTTTTTGAGCCTAGGAATCTTGTGTGGGCTGCACACATGTCTGGACGGACAGAAGAGATGTGTTCTTCACTCAGTAATGTTTTTATTGGGCCTGAACTAGAGCAATGTGGTGAGCTTTCCAGTTGTAAAATGCATTAATGTTTCTTCTAGAAATGTAAGTGAACCTACAGAAGCCTACCAAAAGCAACCGTTCTTTCGCAGTCCAACCTCTACCTTCTTAGGCTACTTTTGTACTCGTGCGGTTTTTGGGAAAACCTAAGCGGTGTGTATGTGCAACATTTTTGCTCTGCAAGAGAAACCGTGCGTTCTACTATTTTTAATGGCAACGTTTCCAGTGTGGACATGTGCTCATTAAGAAACATCATTCAAGTGGCAAGAGTGCTGTTAGATTATCTTACCAGTTTCTGGGTCAGTCCTGGAGGAGCCCACTCATACGTTATAGTGTCAAACGTCGGGTCTTTCCGAGACACAATAGGGTTGGTGATGATCATGCGATTCCTTTTGTAGATACGAACTCCATCCCCACCTTTCACCCTGGCGGTGAGTGTAGAGTACTTTGACTCTGATAACAAGCGGCCAATTTTCCGGTCGTCTTCTGCATCAGAGCTGAGGCTGTGATCTTCCTGGTTACATTTGCACGACTTGCATATTTTCCTGTGGGTGACAAGTGAGATCATCCTTTTGGTATAAGCTGGACCTCAGTAGGCATGTGCTCTTTCAAAGGCTCAACGCTGAACTTTAGTAACTTGAAAGGTTAAATATCAAATCAGACTGTGACACTAGACAAAAGGCTTTTGTGATGCCACAGCTCTGTTTGGGAATTCAGCATGATATGCCTTGAAGGAATTTGCAGCGGTGTGGAATATAAAACTTACTGCCCTCCCTGGCGAAAGCAGCAGATATACAGTAACAGCACACACCAATCAACTGTTCCTTCTAACCTGCTGTGACTGAGCAGTCAGTTTCCATGCACTTTTAAGGGATTTTTAATCTCAAGGCAGTACAGGTCTTCAATATTAAAGTGTTAGCCTTTGTTACTAAGGTAGCTCTTGGAGAAGAGTAGCACTTTCATTATACTAATCCCTATAAAAATAATAGAGCGCCATGCTGCTGTTTCTTGGTAGAGATTTTAAAGCAGCTATAAAAGGAAAAATGGGTTAAGCTCATTGTTAGTGTCTTGCCAATGACTGAGGAATTTCACATCAGTCATTTCATTGATAATTTCGCCTGTAGTTGGCAAATCAGTTGGAAAACCAAAGTGGTGACTCAACTGAATTTCAAAACTCTGTATGCATCCTCAGTGCTGAAGTCAAGAACTCAAGGCTGTATAGAGCAAAGTTAGAGACCATATTCGTGACATCTACTGTATTATTTAAGCATAAGTAACACGTCTATGGTGGGTGAAGTGTGCAGTACTTGAGTGCACAAATGCAACAGCGTACTAAGCTGCAACATTTCTTGCAAGAACCCAAGGCAGAATTGTTGGATTCATAAAGGAGACAGCTGCATAGTTTATTAGTGTATCCGCTAGATTTGAACTCTGTTCAACTAGCAGAGAGATGCACCGGCTATAAATGTTTAGTTTTTCTTTTGGTTTTAAGTTATGTCACTTTTATATCATTCAGGATACGAGGAAGTGAGTAACTGTTCATTAGTTTACTATCTGCTTTGCTTAATTAGGTCTCAATAGGGGTGTATTTAGATAGAGCTGTTAGACATTGATATTGTAATGGATATTTGCCCAAAGCTTTTTCTTTTTAAAGTAAAATATTGAATAAAGTGTCTGGAAACAAGATCTAGTTCTGGCACTAAACATCTTGTTATGCTGCAACAGACTACTTAGAGAAGTTATAAATCCTTGTCACTAGAAATTTAATTGTAGGATAAATACAATAGCATTTCAGTGAAAAGTAGATTTAGGATAGCTAATGCCAACATATACACTTCAATTGCTAATGTGAGGTGCAAGTGTTGCTAACTTCCTGGAAAACAAAACGCTTTAAACCACTGCTCTCCCCTTCCCCCAACCATTACCCTGGTATCATCAAGGACAGAAGTGACAGCGACACAGCGCATGTTGGAACACTTCTTCAGGAAGCATGCAGTCATCCTTTTGGTTCAGACCTCCCTGCACAGACAGTGAGCAGTGGCATACAGCATTTTCTTCTTTTTTAAAAGTAGTTTTCAAATCATTAGGGCTGCAGCCCCAGGTATGGCCCACAGGATCTGCATTTCAGTAAATAAACCCATATGCAGTGCATCAGGTGGCTAACTTCTGAGTGGAGAGCATAATTACTTTGGCACCATGCCCCCTCCTGCTGTACCACTAAAGAGCATCAAGCATGTGTCTGCTGTTTTGCAGTTGGCAGATACCATGAGAGGATGTTGGCTCTTTCAGCTGCTTCGCCAAGTTAGGAGGCAACAAGCTGTGCCACGGTAGGACAAAGAAAGTCCACCCCCATTTAGTATCAATGGATTCTCACCCTTGTCCCCACCCCCCAGGCGATGTCAAGGCAAAAATGAATCATTTCATTTACACAATTAGAAGCATTACGCAGCCTTCAAAACAGAATCTGTCCTGGGACTTAAAAGGCATCTAAAAACCTGTCCAGAAAATCCATTGCACAGCACAATCATGTCTTGCGAGCAGTGAGGCATGGATTCGTTTTGAGGAATGCAAGCTTGCTGAGTCTGCTTTTACACCTGAACTTACATTTTATGTCGAGTTTGGCTTAGCTCAGACCCTGCTGCGTCATGGACCCTAGTGTCACAATCCAGGTTTTTCTAGGGGAGGGATACTGGAGTTTGAAAGTTGCCTGGCTCACAGGCAGTAAGTTATATGAAGCTGCAGAGTCAGAGCCAGTAGATCGGTGCCCTTGTGGAATTCATAGCAAATAAAGACATGCCCCATCTCCGTTAAGTGAGTACCTGAGAGCCAAGGCTAAACAGCTGTTTAGGTACCCGACTCCTGCCGAAATCAATGGGAGTTTAGCATCCAGGATTGGTCCCTAAGCCCATCCCAGGAGCTCTCTCTCTCCTTGCCAGTCTGCAGAACAAATAGCTGTATTAATTCTAAGGTAGGTTTTTTTGGGTGTGGAAGTTTGATACAGCTCCAAATGCGTCAAGATCTGCAGTCATCTGCTGGAACCAATCCAGAGCCTGTGGTCTGGTGACAGATGCTTCTCCCATACTCCTGGCTGGGGGAAGGATCAGGGGTTTTAAAATAAAACAATGTGTTGGGTTTTTTTTTTTGGATATGTTATTTGTTATTATTTGGTTTCCCCTCATTTTCCTGTTTCCCCTCCCTTCCTAAAGACCCTAATGGTATGACTGGGATCTCAGGGACTTCTCTCAAGTATAGTATTAAACGTAGGATTTTACCCTGAACAAAGAGCGACTATGGGGTATGTTTACACTGCAGTCACCCGAGTGTTGCATCTGAGTTTCCTTTATCTCAGATGGCTTCGCAGCCTAGATGCAGCAGCAATTTGCTTCCCACCCCTCCATAAAGCAGGACAGGAATGCTCAGGTTATCCGAACTCCATGTTGCAACGGATAGATTGTAGCAGGACCAGTTTAAAGGCCCTTTAACAAGAGTTAGATGAATAAGCAAGCATTATTGCATATACCAATGCATCGCTGTTTCTCCTTGTTATAATGCTTGAACTCTACCGGCAATCATGTCAGTGAAAGGGGAAGAAGGGGCTAATAAATCACAATAGTGCACTAGATTAACATAGTACGGACTCAGAAATCCTCTGCCAGTGTTGTTTCACCTATGGCATATTGACACAGTGCTTTGTGAATTTTGGGAGGCACCCAAATCAAAAAAATTAGCCTGTTAAAAGTCTATTTTCCTTTGTCTTGCAGGGCTTAAAAGGCAGACAGGATAGTCTTACAGATTTAATATTCAGTTCATTGTATTAACAGCAGGCAGTCGCTCCACAGCTGTTAGAAGGGATTCTTGGCTCCAAAGCAGCTATAATGTAGATGAAGCAGAGGATTTGTTATTTGTGTAAGATGATGTATCACTTAGGCTTATAGTAATGGTTGGAGTATCCTCCCATCCGTCATCCAAATATCACTTTGAAAATAGTCCTAGGTAATGCCATATCTTCAAACACTGTGCGTGGAATAAAGCTGTTTCTGTCTTTTAGAAGCAGACTGTAAAGGCACCTATAAACGGAGCATCAGTTCCTCACAATGAAGATATCATTTGCATGAAAAATGCATTCTTGAAACAAAGAATGAACTAAACAGATCCAGTTCTGTGTGACTGTTGCCAGTGACCTCCCACTAATACTGAGAAGGGAAAAAAATGAGGGGGAAGAATAGGATTTTTAAGAAGCCTATTCATTCTCTCTTGATCGTGGCTACCCACAACTTGCAGCAGTCTCAAGTCTCAGGGCTTGTTGTGCCAGCCGCCCATGGCCAGTCTAAGAGAAGACTGTCAAACAAATCACAGGCATGTCCAGACCATACACCCCACACTAGGAGCTCTGCGTGTGGTATGGGACAGCAGAAGAGGAGTCAAGCTTGTCAACACACAACAAACATTTTCTACGGAAAAAAAAGTTTTTCATGACAAAACGTTTGTTTTTTCCATGAAAATGCTGGGATTCTTCTTTTTAAGAAAAAAAACAATGTGCTGAAAGGGTTTTTTGGGAAATTAAGGGTAGGGGGAAAGTTTGCTATTTGCCCCTTTTGTCCTTAGAGTGAGGCTGGGAAGTGGTGGCTAGAAAGTGGTATTTAGAGGTTTGCTTTTGGGAATTGGCTTATAGGTAAGATATATATGCATTAGAGCAATAGTTCAGGGTGGCAGCAAGGGCTAATTGATTTCGAAAGGCCTGGTCACGCAGCACTCGCAGCTTTTAAGGCAGACAGGGTGTCTAACGCAAGGCCAATGGATATGCACATAGCCTGGGAAACTGTGGGCACATACCACGCTGTTCTATACCGTGAGATAAAGTGGCACCAGCTCACAAGACCTCAAAGTGGGGGCCTGAGAGTTTTAGTTTTGGGGGAACAGACCAAATTAAGAGAAGACCTGGAAAGCCCAAATTCGGATGTGTGCATGTGATTGGCATGTGAAACAGAGGAGTATGCTGACAGGACAGAACGTGGACGGGATGACGACCACAGAGAGACCATTCATCGGTAGCCACAGATGAGAAGCCATCAGGAGGGGAAAAGAATAAAGAAATAGAGACTTTAGAGCAACAGGGGGGTCCCCATCCCCAAGAGGGGAACCTGAGGCACATGGACTGAGGGCATACCACCAGCCTATATCTCATCCATGCCACTGGGGAGGTGGGGGGGGCGGCTTCGGCCTCTGACTTCCAGGCTGCTGACATCTGACATTCAAGACAGAACCTCAGAGGGAAGCTCACATCCTGACCAGATGAACCTTGACTCTGATGACAGCCTTAGGGTTGGTAGCTATAGAATTGCTTGTATTATTTTTGTTTCCTGTTATCACTGTGCATCAATAAATTTGCCTATTATCTAGTGGAAGGGTCGTGGTTGGTCTGTGGGTTTTGGGTCCCCCCAGAACATGGCCTCTGGGTCCTAAATCCAGTGTCAACAAGAAGGAAACATTTTTGGCAAATTGGAAAAATCTTGTGAAAATCCTCATTTTGAGACAGTTAAAACGCTTTTCCATTTCAAAAACATATCTTCAGAGCCACCATAGCAGTTGTTACATTTCCAGGATACATCCTTATCCAGGAGAAGAACTAAAACAGCTGACCTGCCATAGCACCTGCAGGCGCCCAATAAAGAAATAAACACGATGGAGAATTAACGAGAAGAGTTAAGTCATTACTCCCAGGATTTTTTTTTCCAGAGATATTTTTTACTGTAGTTCTTTTGGGAGAGGATTAGCTACAGAAAAAGGAAAAAAAAAAGAGATGGAAAGAGAGACAGGAGAAGGTCCCAGAACTGGCTCTAGCCCTTATTGATTTCCCTTGTTCTGCAACTTTGCAAGAGCTACATAGCTAAAACACTTACCAATTCTCCTCTGCATTGAAGACTATGGGAAATAGCATACAGAGAAATCCTAGAGACACATTGAAAGGCAGAGCCCAAACAGAAGATGAATTACCTCCAAGAATGTGGCTCAAAGCCTGTACACATCCCTCTGCATCGTAAACAGGGCGCACCTCTTCCTGACTGCTGCTGGCTTACAGACATCTGGAAGGGAAAACAGAAAAAAAATGGTTCTTTTTAGTTTTTAAGAGAAAAAGCAAAGGATCCTGGGCTCATGTTCCTTTATTGTATATTGTTTTTGAAGCATGTTGAATCCTTTACAACTATCCCTTGTGCATTTTGAAAGTTCAAGGTAAGTCATGGAGTACAGTTGCCCAGTACTTGCAGTTGGTTTGCTCAAGAGTTCTGATCTTGAATGGACATAAGAAAGGGATATAGAGACCTCTTTATGCTCTCTGTCAGTACTTCCATCATCCATTATAAATGAAGAACACTGGACTAGAAGTTTCACTTTAATCAGTTGATCCCACCAAGCATCAATCCAGCTGGGGACTTTGGGCCAAAGCTAAGCTTCAGGCTTTTCCCTACCACATCACTAAAAACAAGCATTAGAGTGCAGTTGGTCAATTTTAAGCAAGTTATTACACTGTGTATAAAGGCAGATATCTTGCATCCAGCCTGCTGTCAGGACAGGCAAATGATTTTCGTTGAATTGATCAGGTTGTGGGCTGTGTTTGATAAAGTTGCAACTATACAAGCCGGGAGCTGGGCAACCACAGCCTGTGATACTTTTATGTGGACAGAATCTCAGCAGGACTCGAGGAGCTAAATTCAGTGCCAACTTTTATACTCTCTGAAAACTGAATGAAGGCAATATAGATGCATGATATACCAGAACTGCATTAAGAATCTTTCTCCTTTAGCCAATAGAAAGAATGCTTCCCACCCAACCACATTTTTCTTGGTAGTTTATTTTCAACATGGGAACAATTATTCATTACTATAGCTGCGTGCATTGTAGCTGACTACGGCTTTTTCTCTCCAGCTTGGCTGGCCATGTTATTTGCCCAAAAAACTGTAGGTTCAAAGCCAATGCCCTGTATGAGCAGATTTTTTTTTTATTTTTAAATGAAAACCTGACACATCACTTAGGGCCTCTCCCTCCAGTTTGCTTCTTCCATCTTCACCTGGCTCACTACTCTGGTTGTTCAAGTTATATAGACAAGTGCAGCTCCATATGCTACCTTTCCCTGGGTGATGCTCTTAGTCCACTCAGCCCCCCTGGCTGAGAAGCACTGGCCTAGTACAGTGGTGGAGCTCTGATCTTAGTTGGGTTCTCTACAAACCTGCCAAAGGGCAAGAACACGCCTCTCCCTACTGAAATCAGAAAATAAATGTATTTTCTTCTAATATAAATGTATGCTCCTGTATATATAACACATTCACTTGGTGGCATCTTTTTCTCCAATAAGACTAGAAGCGAATGAGCCTATTACTTGGTAGGATTATTTACATCTCATGCAAGCCCCTCATTTTCAATCACAATTGAACTCCAGGCAAAGAAGGAATTTTCAGGTTTTTGTTCAGGTTCTCACTCGCGGCTATTTTCTGGTGTTTTCTAGCGTGCTTTTTTTGTAGAGTTGGCAACCAATATTTTCCTTCATCGCATAAGGATACTCTATTTCTGCATATGCTTGCATGAGAATTTGATTTTCCAACTGGATACAGCGGCAACACCAGCAAGCAGTGAAAGATTGAGATGCATGGTTGTGACTCAGTACTAAAGCTCATTCATTGGTATGTAGATTTCCTTGTACAGAAACTCAAATGTATTTTGAGAATGTGGCATGTTTCCACATTTTGGGTGTTATGTTTTATGGATGGTTTCCATGGTGAACAGGAAACATGGTGGGGGGAAGAAATAAAGGGCCCCGGGGAGGAAAGGCAAAGAAAAAGAAGTGTGACTGTGCTGCACATTGTGCTTTTCATTCAAGACAGACAGTCTAAATATAGATGTGGGAGCCCATGGCTGTACATGGAAGGTGCTGTCAAAATGGTAGTCTCAAAATGAAAGAGAGAGACCAGTCTGCGATCATTTGTTGATTAAAAAAAAAAAGCCAATAAGATTATTAGTGCTTTTGCAGTGAAGATTTATCAAACATGACTACTTGAATTTAAAGAATGTAAAATGCATGACAGGTGCCAAGAACGAAGCAGTTCCAGAGGAAATATTATGGAGAAATGATACCCTGGAATGCTGAATTTATAATCAGGCTTGTCAGTTCTAACAGCCCTCGAAACTTTCTCAGACTCTCAGCTCTTAAAAGACAGTTTGTCTGAACTGGCAGCAAGTCTGTAACAAACCAATTAAGAAATGTTCATAACTGGGTCGAGGCACTCTCTTTCCCAAATAACGATTTGATCGTAAATAAGGTTCAGCCCTGTGTTTTGTTCCATCTTGTCATTTTTGGACCCTCAGAGCTCACACCCAGTTCAGTATTTTTAAAAGTGACACTTGCTCACTGTCCCCTCTTGATCGTGAGCAATGCTGTCTGGCCAGTGACAGGAGATGTCTCAGTAGAGAGCCCAACTAAGATCAGAGCTCCACCACTGCACTAGGCCAGTGCTTCTCTGCCGGGGGGGGGGGGGGGGGGGGGGG
>NW_017728997.1:2281830-2316068 GCF_001723915.1 Gavialis gangeticus
GCAGACAATTAACTTGCTCCATTAGTCACTGAATCCACCCCATTCCCTTCCTGATGTTAAATAGCTTTCTTTAGAATTCATTCTACTTTTGTGCCGACGAGATCTTTCTGACAAGACGTGCAGAGACTGCCCCAGTTCCTTTGAAAGCCATACCTCACTTTAGCTTCAAAGCTGGAGGATTTTGATGGCTCTTTAAATGACATTTTAGACAAACTGCATCATATAATTTACTTAGGCTCTGTATGGAAATGGAAGCTTTGCAAAAATAGTTTTAAGCGTGGTTTTCAGATGTTGCCCATTTTAAAAGTAGGAAATATGATGTCTTGTAGCTTTGAGCAACTTATTACATGGGCGTGGTTATTGTTAGCAAGACCTAGGGGTTTGGGAACATTGCTTCAAAAGTTGGAAACTCAAACTCTATTCCTGCTTTAGTGTCAGCTGCTCCATGGACACTTGGCAAGTTGCTCAACTTATGCCACTGCTTCCTTCTCTGCATAATGAAGTTTCGTGTAGCAGTTGCACCCCACTTCCTCCTTTGATTCCTTTCCACCCACACTTTCAGATCAGCTGCCTCCGAGGGGCAGTGTCATTTCTATTCAGGCACTGCCGGGTGAGGGGTGGGGGGTAAATTGACTCCATGGCTCATTATACTCCACCTAATTCCTCCTCACTTCAGAGATGTTAATGACCCCTTCTCTTTTTTTAATGGCCTTGAAGGTCCATTAATCAAGCTATTCTGTCTTCTGCAATGTTGCTGTCTGTTAACCATTCCTGGTAATATCACTATTTCACAGCCCTGCAGACTTTTTCTAGCAAAATTACTACACCTAGGTTAACGTTTTTAAACTTAGGTGAACATTAACAGTGAAATGCTACATGTTGTATAATGAATCTGAATAAGAGATGCAAATGTAATTATGATCAATACAAAACTAATACGTCTTTTGACTATTTTTGCCTAGTTTATTGTGTTTTTTAAACTTAATGTATAATCTAGCAAATTAATGCACATTCCAATAGAGTTGCATTAGTCTTAAAACAGAATAATATAGCACTGGGCCCCTAGTATATTGGTCAGTCTTCTAGTTTCTCTTTAACTGGAGCAAAATGTTGTGTTGATGCACCACACCATCTGCACACCCCCTTTTCAAAATCCCAGATCCATCCTTGTATGTTAGTAAAGTGTTTTGAGAGTAAATGTTCAGTTGCTAAAAGGCCTGTCTATCAGAGTCCCATAAATATAACTACTAGGACCAAGTATCATCTGAACTCTGGAGTTCAGACTAAACTGTATAGTCATATTCTCTGCTGACCCTCGAGCTACAGTATTCTTGATGCTAGATTGGATTTCTAGCAAGTTAGTTTTTCAGCACATTATTCTATTTGATATTTCTAGCACATTTTTGTTCAGAGCTGAGGTTTTGATCTGGTCCCCAGTCCAAATTTCTATAAGCAAATTTGTTATGTCACTCACCCCACCAGCATGGCATCAGCTATTAGTTTACCTACTTGTTAATGTGCCATCAGGGTGTGAACTACACAGGAACTGCTGGAAAAAAACCTCATAGTGCAAGGTTAAAGTAATTGTACAAGCAAAAAGGACACCTGAGACATAACAGGAACATGACATAAAAATCTCTCTTGAACCACTATAGCTAGGAAATACTGATACAAACCACTAAAGACTGAAGAATCAATGTCTTGAGGAATCACAAAATAAATATCTACATTGCCCTTCTCCTCATGACACAGTCCAGGAAGTTTTTCCAAACCCAGGCATTCAGCTGAAAGCTTAACCACATGAGGGCATTTGAGCACGGATGACCCAACTGGTGCAGAAATTATTTGATAGTTAGGTTGACCATAAGGAAATCTGGGGCATCTAGGACATGTCTCCCTCCTTCCTCTCCCCCACCCTAATGCTGTGCCAAGTCAGTGGTGCTGCCTGGCATCTGCCTCCCCCTGGGATTGTGCCCTGTTTCCCTACATTTCCAGGACGCTCATTTTAATTCACACCAGATGTCTGGGACCAGCCTCCAAAATCTGGGACTGTCCCAGTTCAACTGGAATGTGTGGTCAGCCTGTTTTATAGTTAACATGTAGCTCTAAAACGTGACCTGGAATTTTATAGGATGCAGTTTTGCAACAAGGGGGATCCTGAAACTTTACAGTATTGGAGAGACTATGCTACAGAAATCTGGAGTTTTAGATAAATCCATTAACAAAAAAAACCAAAAACCAAAAAAAAAAAAAACAGAACAAGATATACCACATAGACCCGGGGAGGGAGAGACAAAGAATAAGGGAGGAAGCATTACAAATAGGAACCTTGTACATAAGAGACATTGGACAAGATTGCCTATAGCCTCAGGGAGGCCTTTAGAATTATTTGGCAATAAATATCCCCTCAAAACATTGATTATCCTTTGAGTTTATTGGAAAGGTGACAGGAGTTCCAAGAACCATGTTAGAGTTTAAATCTGATGTTAAAAATTAAGGGTTCTCTTTAGTTGAACGTTTACAGTCCAGCCCTTTGCAAGATTATTTAACCTCTCAAAGTGTACACACAGTTTTATGGGCCAGATGTAGAGCTCAGATTCATCCATTTACTTTCAGGGAATTTGGATCAAGTATTTGCAGATCGAATTGAACAGATTTATTGTGCATCATATTCTCAAAAATACCTAAGTGCCGGCTTGTACTATAACCAGCATAAGGTTGCTTTTTCAGAGATTAGTAGAGTATTTTGCATCCAGGCCAATGCTATGCCGTAGGGACAGAAGTTCTGGTTTAAGTGATCAGGAACTGGTTTAAACTTGTAACAGAACAGAAGCTCAGTGCACATAAACCAGTTTCAAAATAGCTAAAACTGGTTTAAGATAAACCTTGTTGAATGTAGTATCAGACTTAACTGATTTGGGTCAAACTGGTCTATGAAATTTCTGTCCCAAACTCCTTCCTCATTCAAGTTATATCACAGTCCCTCAGCATCCCAGCATGCTTTCCATCCTGGGGCTGGGTTGGGCTGCCTGCTTCAGCAGAGAAGGGTTGGGGGGCAGGAGTAGGTCCTGCCCCTTCCCCTAGCTGGGGTCTGGGGCCAGGGAGGAGGGTAAAACCTCTGTCCCTTGGGGTGGGGAGAGCTGCCCTGCTAAACTTACTGTTGGCTGTGACTGTGGACTACAAATCCCAGCAGCACCTGGAAGCAAGAAGAGGAAGTGATGGCGAGCAACCCTGCAGAGTCCTACTACTGTGATTATGGACTGTAAATCCCAGAGACCTCTGAGGTATCAGGAAGAGAAAGCAAAGCACAGCGCATGCTGGCTACATGTCAGAGAGCCATGCTCTAGCATCCCCCCACCACCCCAGCTTCTGGCCTGAATCACTGCAGGCATACGGCTGTAAAAAGTAAATGTCCGTTCACTTGTTAGTCAGTTTAATTTCTGAAACTTAGACTAATCTGCAAAGACTGAATCGATTCAACCTTGAGCTTTTTGCCTGTCTGTTCTTAGCCATGATGAACAGCTCACTTCTGTACCCATAAGAAGATGCATACTAAAAAAGACTTTGACCACTCATCAATAAGAAACATGCTGAGACCTTTCACACCTGTACAGCCCCTTTAAACAGGTAGAATGGCCAAAGCCACAGAAGACAGTCCTAAACAGCCCATTTTCCAGCCAGAGGAGACATTTCTTTTCACAGGTATTGTGAAGGACCTCACTGCCAGTGCCTGGAGACAGCACGTGCCACATGCAGGAAGGATAAGTACTGTAGATTGTGGATGGCGCTTATACCAACTGAGGACCAGTTTAATTTAGATACAAGTCCCCAGGGCTCTTTGTTACAACCAGGGTTTCTACTCGCAGATTAGCCCTTCAGCCAGCGCTCTTTAACATGCACATTTCTGTTACTGTAGGAGATGGGGTGTAGAGGCTTCTCATATGTAATGACTTTAGATATTTTTAAGCAAGATAAATAAGCACTTTAAACTGTGCTTGCTTTTGTAAACTTATCAGAATAAGTGAGAAGAAACACATTTCACCTTCCCGCCCCCACTTTCCAAGTGATACAGCCACTCTGCCAATGTTAGCTTTCTTTGCAATGTGACCCTTGGAAATGCCTTTAATGTGTATGCATTGAGTCAGCTCAAGCAAATAATAAAATAGATCAGATTTAATATATTGGAGATTCAATTAACTCTTATCTTGAGCTGTCAATATAAGCTATTGGCTCATTTATGGGATTAATTGGTTCAGCCTTTCCACATGACCCCCGTGTTTGAGTTACAAAAGAAAGACAACAGACAGTCTATTTCCTTAAGAAAAATAAAGCCATTACTCTCTCTTGTTTGTATATTTATGCTATCAGTTAACAAGTAAGAAATCCCTCATTTTCCTCTCCCCACTAGTTGCTTAATTGCCATGGCCCACAGTTAATCACGCGTCTTGGAGATAAGCAACTTTCCTAGGGTACTTTTGTTTGGCAACTTTTACAGGGGAAACCTTACTGCTCCTTATTTTATAAAATATATTTTAGGCTGGCACTGAGTTGGTAATATAAAATGCAGACCTAAAGGAAAATAGGGACAAAAGGAAATAAAAAGGAGGAGGGAAAAAAAAGCATGATACAGTACAGGTCTGACATCTAAAGAGGCTTGCTGAGTTTCTCAAGACAGTTGTCTACTTTGTAGTATTTTGACCTTACGTTTTTTGAGGGAAGAAAGGGAGGATTGCACCTAACTTGGTGCCACTTTGAACTGCTGGCTGCACTGCAAAGGCCACAAGCGGTTTGGTTTCTCTGGTTGCTTCTGACACCATCCAGCAGTGGTGGGACTTGCACTATTTTCAATAGGCAGCAAAATTTGGGAGGGGAGCACAAAAAAGTAGATGGAAACTTCAGCCAATCTTTGTTTTCCCCTGTATAGAGGGGCCAATCACAACATGATCATTTGCTTGTATTTAGAAGTTGCAAAGTCAGCAATACTTCCTGCCCAGGACTGAAGCTCCTCTTAACAGCATGCAGTCCAGACACTTGAAGTAGACATCAGAGTGGAGGATTAAAAGCTAAACAAACAAGTCATGGCAAAAATACAGCAAGCTAATGTGAAACAAATGCTTGCAACGTTCTCTGATTCTGACTCCACCCTGGCTACAAATAGCACCTGTGAAAGAAGAGACAGAAAATAGATGTCAAGTGGAGAGTGTTTGCAGAAATACCCAATTCCTTAAAAAAACAAATGAACTGTAAGTATGTCTACAGATTCCTTGGAAGAGGAAAAGTGCTGCTTATTGAGACAAGAATCTACAAAAGAAGTCAAAATAGGAATTTGAAGATAGTCTAGCTTTAGCAGTATTTTTGCTATAAAGAATAGCAACCTAGCCAGTCAGTGCAACAGAAATGTTTGGATTCTTAGCAAACAGTAGAATGGATTCAAATGTCAAGATTCAATTTGGGTGAGGTTCTCTAGAGGCAGACATTATTCCAATGAAGTTATTCTAGCAGCCAGGGATCTGAACCATCCTATGGAAAAGCAGATTGATTAGCTTGTACCCACTGAAGTCAGAACTTAGCCTTAGTCCTCCAAAGTGCAAAATACATATAAACACATAATAGCTAAAAATAACACGTGAAATAAACTTTGTCAGCCTTTCATATTGAAGTTGTTGGGAATGTTTGGCTTAAAGGGCGAATGTCAGCTGGCAAATTTATATATTTCCATTCACTACAATGGTGGCAATAGCCCACATCCTGAAATCTTAACTCAGTTACCAGTTCTGCCAACCTTAAGCCTTTAGTGGTTTTACTGAAAACCAACTTAATTACAGAGTTTGGTGTTACTTCATTAATTGGCAAACCTGACAAAAACAGGTCTCAGAATCTTTTGGTAAAACTCCTATAGAGATTAATTTGTTTTTTGTTTCCAGATAGGTTTTGCACTCAACATTGTGAGAAAGGGAGGAGTACTATTTTTTCCTCACATTGAGACGTATGTTCGCACAACATCAATGTTCTCACACCTGACAGTTATGTGATATAGTTTTCTATACCAGATAGTTTAGCACAGGAGGCAATATTTAGTTTAGGGGAGAGAGAGACAGAGACGGGTGCCCCCCTGACCACGATGCCCTGAGCAGTCACCCATGTCACCTACCCCTAAGGCCAGCACTGCTCACTTTGTTCTCATATTCAGTGTCTGTAATTGCCACCTATTATGCAACAGTTATTTTAATATGATAACACATGTAATGAAACCGTCTTAGACTTTTTTTGCTCACAGACCAACTACCCACCCACCACAGTGTAACCCATGTAATCCAGCTGTGACAGGAGATGTTGCAAATTGAAACTTGAAACTTCAGTAAGTAGTGCCTCTATAAATACTCCAGAAATGATTAAGTGAGGTATTGCTCTTGAATCTCTTCATTGCTTGTTTGCACTCACTTACCAGGGTAGCCGACAAGACAAAGCTTGCCTTTCCAGTGCTGTCTAGGCAACTGAACCACTAATCTAGTTTAATGCTAGAGTGAAATTTTTCCTCCTTTCCCTCCCAAGAACACTTTTAGTAATTGTATTGAACCTCATTTATCTTGACCTAATATAAAAATTGGTCCGAAATCTGATGCTCATATCATAGAGAAGGACAGAAGGAAACCCGACTCTAAGCCCTGCCTGAGGCAGAACCATCCCAAACACAAGCATTGTTGGGTTTTGTTTTGTTTTTTTAACTCTTATGATGCTTTTTTCCATGCAGTTGACTCCAGCAAAGGAGCTCCAAAATTAAATTATATTTAAGGAGCTAATGTCAGAGGGCAATGGACTAACTGTTGAAGGAAGGTGCGATTCAACAGCAGGTGGGTCAAAGTGTTGAAGAGGTTGAAAATCTATTTTATTGTTAAACATATGCTAGCACATAAATTCATAATGTCTTTAAACTTTTAGCAGGGATTGAAGTCTGTAGGAGAAGCTTAAGTGTCTCTTATTGTACCTTTCTTCTTTCTAAGAAAGGAGCATGTAAAGTTCTGGGCAATATCAATGTTTCATTGTACAGCAAACACTGAACAGCAGTCTAGGATACTAAACCAGAGCTGAAAAGGTGATTATGGGCTTGACCCTGTGCAATGCAAAGTACCCACATCTGCTGGTGAGATCAAAGTGTGGTAGACATCCAACATATTGACCGATCATGGTTTATTGCTCCAGAGGTCAGAATTTCTGCTTCCACTGCAATAAATGGAAGCCTGACAATGGAACAGGCATGAGTTCAAATGTCTGGCTTGATTCATGGCATGTATAGCTTGATCCAAGATTGCCTTCTAGGGAAACCAAGGAAATCCCCTGCACCTCCTTCAATAGCTGCCTTAGACCTGCTGGGATCACAGATGTGGGTAAAAGAGAACTGGGGCTATGAAAGTGAAACATAGGAGTGGAGGCCATGGAGTCATGACTCTATACTGGTTGTGATTGCATGCAAGGGAGAGAGGCAGGGGTCCTCTCTGTGAAGTAATTCTGCCCTCAAAGAAGTATATCCCTGGCACAATGTCTCTAGTGCTAGACAGCTTTGGGAATGCCCTTGCTCAGGGGTAGTACAAAGGTACCACCCTGGTCCTTTCCTTCAAATATCTTAAAACAATGTGGGCAAACTGGACCCTATGGATATAATGCAGTTGTTTGTGTTGACTGCATGTTGGGGTCACCCCAATATTTTTATTTTTACTGCCTGTAAAGGCAGTGTTGCTGTACAATACACAGCAAGGCAAATCCTACTGCACTGTGTAATCCATAAGGCTGCAGTGTCTTGGGCTGCATGAGGCATTTGCCTTCAGGATCTTAGCCATCAACATGCTGATTTCTGATGCTACCTTTCAGCCATTTGGCCATAGGAAATACCTGGGAGGGTGCTGAGCAGAATACACAAACCTTTAGGATGGAGCAATCTAGGACTTTGGCAAAAATGGGTACGGAAGCTTGAACAGTACAGTAGGGATATTTGGCTTTTTTTCTAGTAATTTCCCACCCCCCGTGAGTGCCAAGCTGATCCGTAAAATTAATGTAAACAATGAAACCATAGTTCTCTCTAGGAAGGGGAGTTTAATCAACATTTCGCTAGAGGAATGGGTAGCATCCATACAAGAACATCCCAGTACTGTAAGATAGTGAGGTTTCTCTTTAAACACGCTATTGTTCACATGGGGACCAAGCCCAATACTAAAGTATGTGTAAATACAACTAAATTATATACCAAGGATGAACATATTTTGCGAAGCTGTTCAAACTGTGCCATTTTTGCTACGAGTCAGTGGGTCAGTTTGCAAAAGGCATGGCATGGCATAAATACCTGGCAGACTGCCATCACGTTTAGACAAAAAGTTATGTCTAGAAATAAGACTATTTTCTTGTTGACTGGGCCTGCTGAAGGCCCTTTGGAAGGAGAAGACTGCCACCTATTACTAAAAACATTTGAGGGAGTGGGCTGAAATGATCTACTCTCTAATCCATAGAGATACAGACCCTTTGAATCAAGAAAAGAGAAGGTTGTTTCACCCTGTTGTCTTTGTTATTTCTTACAGAGGAAGCTGAAACAGGCTCTTGGATTCTATTAAAAGATATATCCATTAGGTTTCCAAATGACTTAAACACCCTCTTAAAACAGAGAAGGCGCACTCCCAGAACTCATGCAAGTACATATATTTACTTGTTAAAAAACCCTAAACATTTTATCACAGGCAATTTCAAGTTATTATGACTCACTTCATCACAATGGTATAGCTACCAACCATATTTTACTTTAATTGGTAACTCCATGCTGTTTAAAAAGTGAGAAAACCACATCTCTAACACAGCTACATCTGGCAACAAGTACCACAATGTCTCAAACAGACAGCTCCAAGACAAGATACATACTACTGCCTAAGAGGTGCTAGGCTTCATTACTGGTGCTAGAAATACAGGTCCCACCTCAACTTGAGGCAAGTTTAGGCCGTGGTGTAAGCAGGCACACTTATTTCTATTCCGAGCTAGGTCTGCTTGTAACAGGACTGGATTTAGCTCACAAAAATGGGAGGAAGACATGAACAGCATAATCGCGCATCCCGCTAGAGAAAACAGAATTCAGTCTTCCTTTAAAGGCAAATACAACCGTCCTTAGCCTATCCAAGCCTTTAAAGTAATTGGAGCACTTTCTCTAGTCTTCTACACAGGCTTTTGAATGAAACTTTCTATCTCATCTTGTTTCTGCATTAGAGTAGTTGGCCAACCAAAGCTGTGGTCATGTCATGCCAGGCACTGTAGGCACTCATTGCACAATGCAGTCCCATGCTGGAGAATTTGCAGTCTAGAAAAGGTAGCCAAATGAGAGAAGTTACAAGATACCCAAAAGGCACAATCAAGAAAGAAGGTTTCAGTGTATAAAGGAAGTCTGGCTTAAACAGGGAATTAAGTTAGCAAAAAAACAAATAAAAAAAAGTAGCAGTAATTGTAGAAAATAGGTAAATCAATATTCAGAGTAATTTATGTAATTTTTGTTAAAGTTGAATCCCCTTTGATTCAGGCAAATGAAATGCAGGACTTCAAAGTGGCATAATTAAATGTCTGTCAGCATTGGTTTATGGAAACCAGATCCTGTGATACTAACTTGGTACTTCAACGTTATTACAAGATTGACTGATACAGAGTAAGTGTTGACATAACCCTGGACTTCTGCAGATCTCCCGATGAAGGATCATATGCCATTATAAATAAGTTCCTTGTAGAAAAAAGGCAATATGGCTTACATAACATGCATTAAAAGCTGGCTGACCAATCACTGTTTCTTGTTTAAAAATACATTTTTGAAAGGGTAGATTTTACACATACGTACAAAACTCCAAGAATCTGTTGTTGTCCCCATACTATTCAAGAAAATATGATCTACAGCAGTGTAAGGACATGGCTGGATGCCTGGGGCACAGGGGCAATGATGATTTCCAGTTGTTGTTGTGACCATGATACTGATTATACAGCTACTGGTTGCAACCACTTTTTTTTGCATCCCCATCCCCTACTTCACGAAGTCAGTGCCCAGGGAAGTTGCCCTGTTCGTCCCACCTTATTTATACCACTGAATCTGGAAGAAAATACTGATAAAGTCTGCAAATAGCATAGAGCTGATGACAGTATATTATGAAGGTGACAAGCCACCAATACAGTGATCTGGTTTGTTTGGTAAGCTGGATGCAAGTAAATGGAGTTATAGAAAATTAGTGTTGGAAGGGACCTCAGGAGGCCATCCAAACCAACCCTCTGCTCAAAGCAGGACCATCCCCAGCTAGATCATCCCAGCCAAGGCTTTGTCCAGCAGGGTCTTAAATACCTCCAAGGATGGAAATTCCACCACCTCTCTGGGTAACCTGTTCCAGTGCTTTATTACCCTCCTAGTGAGAGAGGTTTTTTTTCCTAATATCCAACCTAAACTTCCCTTGCTGCAACTTGAGCCAATTGCTCGTTGTTCTGTAATCCACCACCACAAAGAACAGTCTAGCTCCATCCTCTTTTGAACCCCACTTCAGGTAGGTGAAGGCTGCTATTAAATCCCCCCTTAGTCTTTGCTTCTCCAGACTAAATAATAATAAGCATCTCATACATCTATGAGCAAGAGAGAGGATGAGAGATGGTCCTGGGAAGTGGTAATTCAGGAGGGATGGGTGATGAGGAAGGAAGGGGACCTGGAACCATTGTGGGTGATTTCATATCTAAAAAAAGAACAAATGATATTTTGCTAGTTGTTTGTGTAGGCAACAAAAATAGGAAGATTATATTACTTCTTCACTTGGCACTGGCATAACTGCTACTCAAATGCTGCATCCAATTTTGGTGTCCACACGTCAGGAAGGATATTGAAAAGTTGGAAAGGATGTAGAAAGGAACCACAAGACTGATTAAAGGACTGGGAAAAAATACATGCCTTAGACTGAGTTAGAATCAAACTCTATTTAGCTTATTGAATAGAAGATAGATTGCTCAAGGTCATGCTTTTAATCATAACTACCGTTTGGGAATAAAAAATTGTTAATAGAAGGCTCTTCAGTCTAACAGAAAATATAAGAGGTCTGGTGTTTTGAGGCTACAGTTAAGTTAATTCAGACAAAACACTGAGGATGATAAACCATTGGAAGAATTTTGTGTGAGGAGTCCCAGTAACTGGAAGCTCTTAAATCAAAATATTTTTGTAGAGGGTAAATTCTTGGGCGGCCACAGTTTGACTTGAAGCAGGCTTGCATTACATAGAAAATAAGGGTCATAGAATCATAGGAAATTAGTGCTGGAAGGGACCTCAGAAGATCATCTAGTCCAACCCCCTGCTCAAAGCAGGATCAGCCCCAATTATGCCACCCCAGCTAAGGCTTTCTCTAGCCCAGTCTTAAAAACCTCCAAAGATGGAGAATCCACCACCTCTCTGCGTAGCCCGTTACAGTGCTACCATCCTAGTGAGAGAGTTTTTCCTAATATCTAACGTAAACTTTCCTTGCTGCAACTTGAGCCCATTGCTCCTTGTTCAGTCATCTGCCACCACTCAGAACAGCCTAGCTCTATCTTCTTTTGAACCCTCCTTCAGAGTTAAAACCCACTATTAAATCCCCTCCTTCTTCTCTTCTGCAGACTAAATAAGTCCAGTTCCCTCAGCCTCCCCTCAGAAGTCATGTGTCCCAGCCCATGAACCATTTTTATTGCCCTCCACTGGACTCTCTCCAATTTGTCCACATCCTTTCTGTAGTAGGAGAACCCAAAACTGAACACAATACTCCAGATATAGGCTCACCAGTCGCGAATAGAGGGGAATAATCACTTCCCTCAATCTGCTGGCAACACACTTACTAATGCAACCCAGTATGCCGTTAGCCTTCTTTACAAGGGCACACTGTTGCCCCACATTCACTTTGTTGACCTCTGTCATCCTCGAGGTCTTTTCTGCAGACCTGCAGCTTAGCCAGTCAGTCCCCAGCCTGTACCAGTGCATGGGATTATTTCTTCCTAAGGGCAGGACTTTGCTTGTGAAGTCTCAGACAGCAAGTCAAAAACATGCCAAAAAAATTGAACCCAGGTCTCTTGCCAGGCCATGAGTATAGATTATTGAAAGTATTAGGCCAAAAGCCCCCTTACCACTTGGACTTTCAGGAGTCCTTATCTTCCACATGGAAAACACACCTCTACAAATAACAAATCAATTAAATTCCTTGAGTCAGTCAAGTCTTTTTAGGAAAGTGTATCTATAGATCCCTGAAGCTCTAGCTCCAGAAATATTGATTCTTACAGTCTTCTCCCAGTTATTTAAATGAAGGCTTTTCATTCTGGAATGAACTACTGCACGTTTTATTTAGTACTGCACCGAAACAGCACATGCCCAGCCAGTAAGCAGCCTCATAACCAGCTCAGCTCTGATTTTCAAGCTAAGGCAGGGAAGACAGCACAGGAAAGCATCACTTTAAATCTATTTCCAAATAATCTTTCTACATGTACACTGCTGTTAGATCCTTGTCCTTTAGCAATAAAGATTAGAAACCATTTTTAGCTCTTTTTATAAAAAGCAGATTGAGGAAGTTGAAGCCACATTCAACCAAAAACATGATTAGTCCTAACCTCTTGGAATAAGGGGTAGAAACTTTTCCTTCTTCCTCTCAAATAAGATGTTTCAGTTTAGGAAGTTTCCAGCCGAGGCGGCTAAATACAGTTAAGGCAGAGCCTGAATGCATGGGTGGGTCTCCCAGCCACAGAGCACTTCACATTTCTAACTCTAAACCGACTCTCCTGGCGAGGAAAAAAAACCTGTAAAAGAAGTTATGCATGTGTCCTTTAAATGGTTTGGGTTGTTTTGTACAGCATAAAATGGAGTTTAATTACATACCTGGGGTTTGTTGTTTAGATGAGTGTATATCTGAATGTGCTATTGAGCTGGAGTCAATAAGAAAAGGATTACCCGCTCTGCAAGGTGCCTTAATAGACTTCTGCTCCTAGCAGGGTGGGTAGGAAATGCTTACAAAACTCAGAGGAAATGGAAGTATTTGTCATAGCATTGCTCTTACCTTCCTGCAAGAAACCCCCCCCCAAAAACAAAACAAAACCAAAACAACCCGACAACGATATAACATAATAAGCCGTAGTAAAGTAGTACTACATGGGCTGAGTTAGAAAACAAAGCCAAGCTCCACAGCAAAAAATTAATACATCCAAGAGGCACAGTGTCTGCTGAGGGGAGGGATAAAACAATGCTCGGCACACAAATCGCCTTTTCCATTGCACCTGGCAGGCCCAGCAGTGCTAAATAGTCTGCATTTTCTTTGGTTTGTTATAGGCATTGCTCTGGGAGCTCTGTGATCTATGTAGGTGAAACCACAGGTGTACTCTGTACTCAGATATCTACAGAAATTAGAGTGGTGCCTTCTCCAGATAAACCCCTCCTTAACTTATTTTAAATTGTTAACCACAAGGAGAGAGAGATTCCCAAGCATGACCGATCCAATGATCTGACCACAGCAAGTTGCCAGGTGGCTTGTGTACAGCATCGGTTACTATTGGGAAGGCTTCCGGAAATCTATTCCTGTTGGTAGAAACACCAAGTGATTGAGGTGTGAAGAATATACAGCTTCATTCCCTTTACTTTTCCAGTGAACCACTCCATCTACCTGGGAGAATAAAAGTTCTGCTAATTTCTAAAAGAAGAGGGGTCTTCTTGCCATGGCATTCAGTTCCTTAATCCTCAGGAGTATTTACCACTTCTCTGGGTAGGAATACGATCAGCCCATGGAAACTACTGAAACACTCTCGCTTTCACTTCCAAACTTTGTGGGACATTCTAGGACAGAGTTCATACGTGCATTTTCTCTTTTTGTTCAGGTGGCACAGTCTTATTATGGGTGAAGATGGAGGGAAGCTTCGCTGCTAGTTTCTGTTGATAGCCAGCAGTTATATGCATCTGCATCCAAAGCAGCTCCTCAGATCTCATTTATGCCACCCACTTGAGTTCTGCCTAGACTAGAGTGTCCTTCTGCCATTGTAACTGATGTCCTCTGAAGCCGATAAACTTTTAAAACAAAGCACGTTGCATTCACTTACATTCAGAACTGCATGAGCAATTGCCAGGATTAAGGCCACATATAGAATGAGGCTATTGTGTATACGCAGGGTGGCCCTACGCTCTGGTTTGGCCAGCACAGTCCTGGATATTGTAGGGTGGTCCCTGCTGCCCAGGGAAAATTCAAATGAGCATCCTGGGCATGGGTTGCGGAGGCAAAGCAGCAGGAGCTGTGAAATAGGGAGCCCCAGCAGACAGCAAAATTGCCCTGAAATAGGTTAGCTTAACTAGTGGAATGACCATTAACACTGATCCTTACATCACAAGAGATTGTTAACACCTGTGAAGTCAAGAACAAAGGGTCATTATGGGTCTGTGGCAGTGGGGCGGTGTCCCAGATTTGACATTGTCCCATATGGTCACGCTATGTATACGTTACCGGATTTACTTTAGATTCAGAACAAGTCAAGGCATTGCTATACTGGCTGGGCCTGCTTGCATAACTAAATCATAGTGCCTCTCCTACAGTTAACAGTTGATTAGAAGTTGAGAGCCGGGGGCAGGGAGGGGATACTAACAGTATTCCATTGTATATCTTACTTTGAATGTACTGTGAAGTACCCTTTGCATTTCAACTGAGGATGTGTGACTCAGTCTACTTATAGATAATGTAGAAACAGGCCAGCAGGTCTTTTCCCCCAGCCCCCCGAACTAAGAACACATCCAAAATAAAAATATGAAGTTGTCTTATTCACTTCTGTCATTCCCAGTTCTGGGCAGAGGCAAATACACATAGGAAGTGCCTCTCCCAGAATTTGGGTTCCCTTGCTGTGCCTTTTCCTAGGCTGCTCAGCATCGACATCTCTCTATATATCATATTATATGGGATATATATCTCATTACTTGGAGAAAAGATTGTAATATTTTTCCTGGGTAGAAATGAAAGTTCATATTTCATAGGATATATATCCTATGATATTTCAACTTTCATTTCTACCCAGGAGAATTTTTACAATCTTTTCTCCAATGCCTGATGAAAGGTGTTTGTGCCCGAAAGCTTGCAATTAAAGAATTTTTTTTTTGCAAAAATCTTGTTGGTCTAATAAAAGATATCACCTCTACCATGAGCCCAGATTGCTTTTTCCTCTAGACCAATATGGCTACAATCTGGATACCTGACACTTGGGAGGTAGGGGCACTTATCTATACTTTACAGACAACGAAGTGGGGCATAGTATGGGTAAACCTAGGATTTCCAAAAAAGACAGCATTCACAGCTGAGGTAGATTTTCAGGGACTTTCCATATCTTCTACTTAAAGGGCCTAAATAAGTGATCAGATTTTCTGCTTTAATTGAAGACTGCCCAATCTGGCTGCAAATATCACAATAAGGGGTGCTAAGTGTTGAGGACTTTAAAATCTAACACTTATCTAGCTCACATTTAAGGCACCTGAATTCTGGCCCTAGCTGTGGGAGCAGAATATTTGAAAATCCTAGCCCGATGAGACGCATCCAAGGTCACAGGAAATCTGTAACAGAGCCAGGAACTGAACAGATTTCCAGCAATACAGCTGGGTTACCATAACACTGAGGCTCTTTCCTCATTGTTATGTTCAGCCAAATTGCCAGTCTTCTCAAGAGGTAGTTCAAATAGGAAGTAAAATGCATCTAAACTTTGTTCTGATGAGCTTTGAGCATAAACACAGTTAACTGGAAGTCTGTCTGATTGTACTGGTTATTTATGAAAGGAGAAGATTCCTCGTATTCTCCAAACAGGGAAAAGTCGTCTCTACCTATTACAGGGCCAGTTACCAAAAAGTACCAGATTTAATATTGAACATGTAGGACAACTTTGTAAAGGGATTTTCAAATAATGCTACAGAGTTACACACCGTAAGTGTATTAAAAGAACAGTAACGTTGATAGAGCCAAGCTCTCAGTACATAGGCAATGGTAGAATTATAAAGCTAATTGTGAAAACTTAATTTGGCCCTGTTCTGCATATGCATTAAAATCCTTACACATTTTGCACTCCAGGATTTTTGCCAAATCACCAAGAATAATTCAGGCCTAGACAATTAGGTTGGTAACATTTTGAGCAACTGAACCCAGAGTCTTATGATGGACGGTATTGGACAACTTTAACCATAGGCTGTTTAATCACACCCCCTCCCACAATACACATGCAGAAGACAAATCCTCTAATCAATCCACCCATAGGCAGAAGGAAGCAATTATTTTAGGAGCTTGGCCTTGGGTATGATGAATTCAGATTTAGGTCTTGGGAATCATTTCTTCCAGCATCTTTCTACATTGTTTTCCTGTCTAAACCCTTTCATAAACTCCTTGAAGAAAGGCCACCTGCAGCTGATTAAAATTGCTTCTCAAAAAAATCCACACATACACACACAAAACAAAGGCAGCATTTTCAAGCTGGAAAATTCCACATACTCTTCTTATGGATTTGTTGTTCAGAAACTACTGGCCAAATCTGCACCGATCCCATGTGTTTTCATAGCAGACAGGATTGCCCTGCCTGATCATTTGACATCATTAATGATGATTAAAAAGTGACAGGGAGCATAAAGAGCAGATGGATTACTACGCATCAACTTTGGCATGTTTTGCCTATGAACCATAAGCCAGATCCTCAGCTGGCTTATAGTTGATAAACATAGAGCTAATAGTTCACTGCCTAAGTGTATACCTGACTATGAATATGCTTAAAAACACAAGCTTCAATTCCTCTTCTCCTTATTATTTTAAGCTAATACTAAATGTGCACTAGACAGATTCTTTCAGGATCTCCTTTAGCTCTGTAACAAACATATACCATGGGTGGTATAAATTAATATTATACATATGTCGAGAGAAGGGGATTTAACTTGAGGCAGCTTTAATTTTGTTTGGGTTCATTTTGCATTCTGGAAGTACTGCTCATCATTCCTTGCATACAAAAAAGGCTTCTCTGGATTTTCTCCTTGGTCATTAATGAAGAAAACGTTTTGCTCATGTTCAGCAGGCAGCGCAGAGAAACAGAGCTGTACTGTGTGTGTCATGTACTGTATGCTTGCAGGCTATGTTTTGTGTTGAAAGCTATGACAAAACTCCCCCCCGGACTTCAGTGGGTTTGGTCATTTAGTTGTGTGCATCTTGGTGGGACTGCAAAACCCACTGCCATACATGCACATAAGTTGACACCAATTAAAAAAAATGGGATCAGTTCAGGCCAGGAAATGTATGTTTTTCTGGTGTTGAAGGAATGGTGTAATACCATCAGGGAGTCCTGTAAACTTGAAGCATTTGCAGATTAACCTTGTATAATTGCCTTCATTATATAGCATGTGTTGATTTTCTGAGGTTCCAGAAATACCTGCAAAAGTACTCAGGGTACATACTAGAAACGATGCCCTGGCAGTTACCCCAGTAAGCTGTTGCACAAAGTAGCTGCACTACTTGGACACCGCTTTGACTGGACAGTTCAGATTAGTGAACAAGAGAAGCAGTTTTCAATCACAGTTCTGTTAGCTTTTGAAAGCAGCTTTCATTGACCAGTCTCACCAGTGCATTAGGGAAGTACATTTACTGGCCTGCAGGTATATCTATGTCCCACTTGGAATTCACTGTTCTGTTCCCACAAAAAAGCATGCACAACCCATATACCCCACCATGTCTTGAGAGACTGATTATAACTTCTACTTATGTTTAGATTTGGTAGCAAACTAATGCAGAGGATCTTGGCAAATAAACACAGGTACTTATCATCCAGGGCTGTCAGTCCAGGCTCCTTCCTGAAGTGAGATTTATCAATAACGACATTACTGGGATAGGTCTCTCGGAACAAAGGACTATTGATATTTCTTTGGGTGCAAAGTGCACCGTATTATAAACATTATCGCAAAGAAATTTGTGGTCAGGCTCAAAGAATCAAGTTACCAAGCTCATAGGAAAAGTCACTCATAAAAATCTAAATTAACAAATCCAATGAACTAGGAGAGATTTGAACGTGAAGCAAAGGCATTGAATAATGTGGTGTCAGCTGGAACACTGGAATTGTATTTCTGTTTGTGGGAAGTTTACCATAGAAATAGTGCCTTTTACTCTGGCAATAGCACAGGGAAAGGCACTGATATCTGAGGAAGCTATTTCAGCTGAGCTGCCAAATTTCAACCTCCAGCATGACAAAGATATAATAAAACTAGAGACTGCAAATATCTTGCTCGTCCAAGAGCACATACTTGGCAGGATTCCTTTCTCCAGCAACAATGTGTGAATTAATGATAAGGAAAGGACAGAGTTTCAAAGTAAGGTGAACAGATTTTTCCACTAGCCTGAAATCTGAGCTTTGAAATCTCTATCTGCATTTTAAACACAGACAAGCCCCCACCTCCCAACTTGCAGCACAAGGAGGTGTGTGGAGTGAGTTATTTGGAGTAGAAAAACCCACTCACCCAAATTCAAAGTTGCAAATGGTCTGGTTGTTTCATTTACTAGTTTTTAAAGATGCCCGTTTGCTCCCAGCTGGAAAAAGAAATACCTGAATTGTTGCTGTTATCATTACGGAGTAATATTTTGCACTTCTGCAACACCTTCTGTCCAAGGATGAAGTTATTCACAAACATCACAGGTCCAGATGCACAGTTCTTGCTGAACTCTCACTAAAGTTAGACACAGGACTCCAGTCTCAGGTCATCAGTCTACAGATATAGGCTAAGCGCAGATGCTTTAAATCCCCCAAATGCCTGTCTCTGCGGGGGACTACTTGAAAGTGAGCAGTTGATAGTATAAGAATCCCTTGTTTTGGTGTGTAGAGAAGTTTGACCCAGGGACCTTTATCACTAAAAGCCAGGGCCTCTACCACTGATAACAACATGGTAAGCCCATCCTGTAGTGGAAAACCCCCCAAGTTTCTAGCATTTTGTGCAGATAAGCACAATCTCCCTGTTTACTAGATAACCAGACCCAGAGGAGCCAAGTATGTGAGGGCCCAAGGACCCTAACCCCTCTTGGGAGGAGAGAGCCGTCACCCAACACTTGTAAAAGTTACCATATGTCCATCATCTTAGCCCCCTCACCGGCAAAAAATAAATGACCAGACCAGACCAGACCTTCAGTCAAGGATAGTCCAGAGAAGCAGAGATGGCTACTCACCTTACAAGAACGTGCCCACTCTTTTCTGTTCCTATCCATAAGAGTATAACTCATTCCAAACCTGCACCACCCGAGGACTGTCTTGTATCAAGTTGCATAGCAACTTTGGATGTAGATCAAAAAGGTTTAAGGCATGTGAACATCAGGCACATGTATAAACGTAACTTAAGTAAAAGGGACTCTAGAAGAGAAAAGCTAATGATCTTATACACCTGCAAACAATGGATTGGGTTGATTAATATTTTTTTTCCACACTCAAATATTCCCACACTGCAGGTTTGCAATTCTGGGTTGTAGCTGGGTAACCCTAAGGGGGAACATTTGTTCTCTAAAGTAACCGATTTTTACAGTTTAGGGACACAGATCCAAGGAGGATGGCACAGGGTAAAGTAAAATATGCTTCCCTGCATCAACCTGGTGCTGTGCAGAGATACGAGGCAACTATGATCCCCTCCAATGTTTTTAGAGTTTCTCCTGAGGTGGAGAGGGAAGCTGTATTTCAGTATATGCATGGTATTTTAAAGCTACCCCAGAAATGATACAGAGCCAGTGGCATGAACATTTAAATGAATCCCACTCATCTATACACTTATTGAGATAAGAAAGTTGCAGTCTCTCTCCTCAATGGATGTTCCATGTCAGCAGCACTTTATCAGGGCTTATGCTTGGGCAGTCCCTGAAAGACCTTAACCCACAGCTGTAGCAAGTACCAGTGTTAATACATTATCTGGAAGGGCAATGTAGAACTTGCCACCACTTCCACTGAAGTTTCGCCATGAGCTTTAATTTAGCAAGGGTGAGATTGCGTCCACACAGACCTCAAAATGACGGACATCCCTTTTGGACCATTCTTCTGCCATGTCCGGTTATTCTGCTTCTGTCCTGGCTAGCATCTCTGCATGTAAGAGCACTTGTGTTACATCACAACTACTAAGAGAAGCGGCTCTCTATGGACGTGTTATTTATGTTCATTCCTCCTCTCCTTTCTTTGGAAAGCCTTCAGAAGGTCAGGATGACCTTGGTGCTCTCCCTTGGGTTTTCAACAGGGACAGACTCGCTGGTACTCGCAAGGCTGTGAAAAGACTGAAAAAAGGGACTAAAAACTGCCATTACATGACTTTTGGACAGCCCAGTACAGGGGAGGAAGCTTTTCAACTGACAGATCGTTGTAGACCCCATTACAATCCTTCAACTACTTGGTGTGTACCAGAGGATCAATAGGCCCCAAACCAACATAGCTGAAGAGGTCCAATGCTGTAATCCAATACCCACCTGTCAATGAGAACCAGTTTACACCTTTTAAAATGGAATCCCTACCGAGGCTATAGACTCCTCTAGGCTTACTTTTAAGACATAATACTGCAAGCCCTTTACCCAGAACAGCTACTGAAGCCGGTCACATTGCTCATGTGATGTGTGTGTAGGATTACAAGTTTAAGTAGTCACAGTCACCAAGCCCCATTCACCTATCACATTTATAGGCATGTTTGATAGAGGTGCAGAACCTGGCTCTCACAGCTTATCAGAAGCCATTCTGAACAGTTTTGAATGAGAGGGCATCCTCTTCAGTCCTCCCTCCTCACAATCAAACCTCAATCCCACGGTGCAGACCCAGGTATGGAGATCTTTTAATATAAACATGCACAATTATGTCTCACAGTTAACAGCAATCATTCTCTTGGCATTTCCAATATCAAAACCATGTGGTTTCATTTGAGTACATCACACAACGTCTGTCTCTCTAAACCATGGCAAGAGGCATGCACATTTCAGAGTGAAACTTTGAAATAAGAACCGAGCAAGGGGATTTTCTTCTGATGTCAAGTTCTGGATCCTATTAGTGTAGGTCTCGTTTTTCAGAGGAGCTCATTTTCTTGCTAACAGCTCATCAACTCTCTTTACTCAAGATAATGTCCCAATATTTTGATTTCTACATAACTTTAACTAAAGGTGACCATTAGACATGCTTTCCCAGGGTTCACTGATGGCAAATGTATTTCTAGGAAGTAGATTATGTACAGTCAATAAACAGCAGTGTTATATGATCATTTATATCCAGAGAGATGGAAGAAAATGGGCTATTTGTTTCCTTGTCTCTGACTCAAAACATTTTTTTTTTTTAGCTATCAGAGACCCTTTTTATAGCGAGCAAAGAACTCACAGTCTATCAGAACTCACCTGCCAGCAATTTTGGAGACTTAAAACTGCTATTAATGCAAGTTGCCTGCTTAGAAAAAGTGTATATAGAGACATTTGCTTTGCTCCCCACTTTGATAAGCTCCCCACATTGTGAAGCATAGCCAGGCTTGGGGAGAGAGAGAGAGTGTGTGTGTGTGTGTGTGAGAAAGGAAAGAATAGGTGACCGCAAAGATGTATGCTGGAGAGGGGAGGGCCCTTAACTTGAATGAGGGTGAAGAATGCTGATCACCACAATCTGTAAAGGACTGAAGAGTGGGCAGAGGGCAGGTTGGTGGGAATGCAGGGAAATCAGTATTGGGAGTATGAAAGCAGCTAACTTTTTGCACTAGGGTTAAATATTTCCAGGGAAGCTCCGCTGAAGTCTTCCCTCATCATCTCTTTTTAAATGAAACAATAGCTACACTCTGAGCACATCAAAATCCCTCATCCTGCAGAATGAATTCAAATAAACAGTTATTTCCTATTAATACCCCCACTCCCCCAAGCTACTTTCCTGAAGGACAGGAAGGATTTTAAAGGGCCAGTATTGTAACCTATGCAATTGAGTGTAGCTCAAAGCAGCAATGGAGCTAAAAACACAAACTTTCATTCACATGCTCTGCCAAATGAACTACTCACAGGGCATGTCTACACGTGCATTTGTGCAGGCTTAAATTTATTGTGCAATAAGTTACTGTGCAGTAAGCGGGAATAGGCCGGCATCTACATGTGCAGGCATTAAAGCGTATTAACACTGTGTGTGGACTGACTTGGGACTAACTTTAGTCCCAAGTCAATCCACACACAGTGTTAATATTAATGCCTACACGTATAGATGTCAGGCTATTCCTGCTTACTCCACAGTCCACACACACAGTCCAAAGCCATTTCACACACACATAGTGTTACTGTGCAGGAGGGCATCTACACACGTGTTCCTGCGCAGTTACTAATTGAGCGTAAACTTGATTCCTGCATAATGCTTACTAGGCATAAGCCACTATATTTACTGCGCAGTATAGGCGCATGTCTACATGTGCACAGTGCACACCCGTACTGTGCAGTAAATGCGTACATGTAGACTTGCCCACAGTGATGCATATTAGTCACTTCTTAAGTTAGCACTTAAAAACACATGTTAGTAGAAACAAGTGTTTATGGCAAGATGTCCATTTCCCTTTGCAGGCTATGGCTGCCAGCACACCTTAGTTATCCCCCTCCAGTCTAGGGATGGTGATCATATTTAGCTAAATATTTAGAGTCATACAGATTATGGACCATTGTTTAAGTAGGACTACATGTGGGCCATGAGTCTGCAGTAATAACTGACTTAACTATTCAATACTCATTGGAGCTACCCAGATGAGATACACCTTTGTCTTCTCAGTATCTTGTTAGACTAATTTCAGCTTACCCAATGAAGAAGAACCGTTTTTATTTTTTGTCATGGAACTCAATGTTTGCTAGCAGTAATTGTGCCCGTTAAGAATTAATCAGATGGTTTTGCACGCGCATGTAAGCTACTACAAATCATATTTAATGTGCATTATCATGTCATGCTCAATTTGTTGTGAAACCCATTCCTTGGTTTTTGGCCAGTGTACCAGTTTGGCAGATACTAAATAAATTGCAGGTCTGTGAAGGATCCATTTCTGGCTCTGTGGCATATCCTCTGCAAGTATATATGGCTCTATATTGAGTCTTAGAAAACAATCAGTCAGAATAAACAAAGGGAAAGATTTCCCTTTAGGCTTGGATTTAGACTTGAAACTCCTGGAGGTCTTTTAAAGGTAAGATAGTCTAAAGCTGAGACCCAATTTTAGAAACCTCTCTACATTGAGTTATGACCACAGTGGAGCAGGTTCTACAGTTCCTAATCAAGTTCAGCTTCCATTTGTTTCTGAATGCTAATGCATAGATGTAAATGATCAAATCATAGGCCACTTCCTGGGTCCAATTACTGATAATTGCAGTGCAGAGGGTTTCTCCTGCCTCCCCTTTCCCGCTTTCTGAAAGATTAGTTGCCCAAAATGCCAGACAGAGTGGGCCGGTGGATTGCTCTATGGTAACATCTCTGTTCCTCCATTTTGGCTTTGAGAGCACAACTTTCACTTATAAAATTCATGCTAAAATGTAAATACAAAGTGTAATTGTTATATTAAAATTCAAAACAAACCCATGGACAACATTTGCAGCACCCCAAAGAGAATGCTTAGCCTTGGCTTTGAACACTGATTTTTTGATTAAAAAGGTTTTTTGCATTTCCAGATCAAATTATTGATTAAATTTGGTGGGAGCGGGAGGGGGAAGTCAAGGGGGAGAGGTCAGTGAGAAGAGGAAGAGAAAGTAGTTTGATGCTATGCCTTGTTTTCATATTTCTGTTCAAATGTTTCCAATAAAATGCAAAATGCCAACCTATCAAGCTTTATTTCTGTTTCATGTTCAGATTCTCCATTTCAAGTTTAATCTAAACAACCCATTCCCAAGCAGAATGCCTTCCTCCTCACGCTGTTTTAATTTCCTCAGAAGAATCCCATAATATACCAGGCAAAGTCATCAACAATAATTAATCCCAACAGTGATTGAAAATCAAATGTTCGGGGCCCTGCAACAAGCCGTAATGAATTCCAGACTCGCATTCACAGACTTGTTCAAACTGGTTGAGCAACACTGCCAAGGCAAATTAAAAATTGACAGTAGTTCACCCTATGCCCAGAAAAAGTACCCTTCTCATGATTCAGGAAATTAAACAGCCGTCTACTGCAAAGACGCCTGTGTGTCTTTGGACGTGCGTTATTCAGACAGACTAATCCAAGATATTTATTTTTCTTGTGTTTATTATCTAATTGCATTTCCCATTAAGTGTGAACTAGCTTTTATTTTTTATTTTTTTTAAACTGTTGCTCTTGGTTCCAGTTCAGGCAATACAAGGCAGACAACTTGTCAGGGCCATTACAGCAGACATACAGTAATATTCGCCTTCCCTTCACACACGGGCATTTAGCACCGTGTTGCCCGTTCAGGAGCAAACAATCAAAAAATATCATCTCATTGTGGCATGTGCATCTTCTCTGCATTGCAGGGCTAGTCATGCAGTTCTCTTCACATATTTAAAAGAGTTTCCAATTTACAGATGACATCTTGTCCTTCCAGCAATGAATGTGCATATCAAACTTAATGTTTTGGAAAAGATCTTTGACAGGTTTCTAAATTCCAAGTGCTTTCAAGCTTTTATTTTTTGTCCCCTCCTTAAATATCCTCTCTGTTGCAGGTTCACTGCCCCTAGTCATTCACAAGTTATGTATGAGAAACTTCTGGGAGAGAAGGGTCTGGTGCAGAATCGGTTTGCTCAGGAACCTTGGTCGCCCATGGTACATGCTCAATTCATGTGGGCTGATGGGGGTAGGGTGGGGTGGTGAAAGCATTTCCCTTATGCTCCTGCACATATTGTCCACAGGCTGAGCTGCAAGGTAGAATAGCTTCTCCAGCTTCCATAAGAGTGGGAAATGGGAGGGGTTCTGATACTGCCTCTACTTTTTCAGGAAAGTAAAAATGAGCTGGGAAGAAGTCTATTTGCACACCTTACACTAGCAGGGAATCAGAGGACATAGTTGACTTGTTCAATTCCCTGCTGCTTCTTACTCAGGTTCATGAGAGGCATAATCTAGCCCTTAGTCAGCAGCAGAACATTGAGGCTCATTGTAGCCCTCAATGAAGGACTGATGTTGAGGTCAAACGGTCTTCCTTGGAGTTTCCTGAGCACTTTGGATTGAGAGCCATTCATTTTGCTACATCCTTGAACAGGGATATGAGGGGTGGGAGGAGGAGAAGAAAGCGACTTTCTCCTCTTCCACAAAGTTGTTGGAATGAGCAGTTCCATAGCAGCCCCTGTACACAGGAGCCGTTTTGCTGGTGGCTCTAGAGCGGGCTGTTTAAGGAAGTCAGGAAGACCCTGTACTCCATCTTTGCTGTTTGGTTGCATAAGCACAACCTAGTTGCTGCTTAAGATCAAGAGCCTATTCTCTTTCCACTTGTGATTATGGAAGAATTCCCATTGACTTCACCTCACTAAATCTTGCTGGCTTTCCATGGGTCTTTATGAAATTAGCTGGACTTAATTGCATGAACTGGACTTGGACCAATGAATGGAGGAACAGAACTTGCAGATGTAGTGTATAACAAAATGCAGTTTTAATCATGCGCTAACTGGCTATATTCAGAGTGTCTGCACACAGTTCCTTAAGGGCCTTGGTTAAAAGTTATGTTGAACTTTATTCTTCAGGGACAGCATTATTATAAAAGCTAGAGAACAGCTTGGGTCTTAATGTACATGGGAAATACGAGTCAAAGACAGTGATTGCTCACTGACCTTCCCTAAGAAAACCTCACTGATATTGTCATAATTTAACAGCCAGCAGAGAAGTCAATCCTAGTCGATCCAGCTACCTCTGAAACTACACCCCACCCCTGCCATGTCACAAGTGATGCTGTCATTCTGAAGTTTCTGCTGGAGATCATTTCAGGCCATGGGATTGTATTATTTGTGATTAGGCAATGGCCCAATGACATCACAGTAATGAAGGCCTTCTGAAGTGTGCTATTCAGTCAGAGGAACCAATGTCATTAGCACCACTCTCATATTGACATGGTTGTCCCAGTGGGACAGCAAAGCTGGAGGGAGGGAGAAGAGACAACACAAATCAGTTAGATATGTGAAACCTTTCCATAGGTTTAAAGGGTCAAGACTTCACCCTTATCATAAGCTCTATTCAAGGCACCCCTAGGAAGACTTGAGGCACCCCTGGATAGATCTGAGGTGTCTTGGAAAAAGTCAGCTCTTAGTTTTTACTCTTTTGGACTACAGAAACATAATGCAGCAGAACAACTGCACCAAAGAGCTCAGAAAGACCACAACTATGGATTTCTATTTGAAATCTCTTTATTTTGCGATTCTAGTTTGTAAACCCAACAGTGCTAGCATTGTGTGGCATCCTGCAGCACCCCTGAAAGGATGTGAAGGCACCCCAGGGTGATGTGGCACCCCAGTTGAGAAGCACTGCACTAGCCACTGGCTTATCCTAGTCCCAGTCTCTGCATTCAGAAGACAGCAGTGTTGTGAGCTCAGGAGTCCTTTTGGCAACATGGGGAGTGGAAAGCTGGGTTATGATGCTAACTCTTCCCTAACCCCTGAAGTTTGGGCTTTCCAAGAAAAGGAACTGAAGAGAAACAATATCTGTGTGACAGCTCTTGCCCTTGGGCTCACTGGTGGTGCAGCTCAACACTGCTCCAGCTGACGGTGCAGTATGGCAGTGACACAGGGGCAGAAAGGTTTTGAGAGCAGGGATTTTGGGTTGGGGCAGGTGAGGTTTTGGTCTGTGGTAGCAGGGGTTGCCTCACACACTAAGAAAAGTCTTCAGGATCTGCTTTCAAGCCATGTAGGAGCAGTTCCTAGATACTAGTACCAGCGCATGCAGCCCAACAGCCTGCTGTGCAGATGGTCAAGCTACGAGGCTCTTGGGGTCTCTGGGCACTTTTGCATGTGCTCCAACGCATTGATTAGAGCGCATTGGAGTAGACTTAATTAATTGATTCATCAAGTCTGCTGGAGCATTCCAATCAGCACGCTCCAGCGGGCCGCAGTGTCTCGTGTATTCAGTGCCCCCACGTTTCAAAATGGCAGCAGGGGTGCTTTAACTAAAGCTTGTCAAACGCCTCCCCTCCACCTGCACCCTGGAGCATGTATATAGGTGCCCTTTCTGCCCTCAGGCTACCAAGGGCCCTTGAGGGAGACTCGAAAGAAAGACAAAACCTCATTCATAATCCTAAAAATGCATCTCATCTCACTTCAAAGCGGAAGGCTTCCTTTCCCAGCCTCCAGTAACATGAAGGCATATTGAACCGAGGCCACAAGAACACCTGTCCCTGGCAACATATTCCCTTTTTTGAAGACTGAATACAGGAATGGTCTGTTTGAAGGCATGTTAGGAGGATATTCAGCTATTTGGACTCACTTGTGACAAAATGGGAAAGTGAAAGAGAATTGGCCCTTCCTGGATAAAAAGATGAGTCCTTCCTAGATTCAGAGGGCTAGAAATCCCGCAGGATCTTCAACAAACACCCAGGGGAGCTTTCTAGAGTGATGCAGATTCTAGCTTAGAATTGTTTCATTTACTGATTTCATAATTAGCTGTGTCAATTAAATGACATGGGAGTAGCTGTCTTGTATTTACATATTTTCCTGTTTTAGCTCATCATAGTGCAACTCTTTTAAAAATTTTCTGTAGATTTTTCTATCTACACTTACTGGAGAGTATGCTATATATGTGATATAAAACATTTGTTTTATAAACTTTCCTTCCTTTGTGTCTGCTATTTATGTTCCCGACCCAAAGCCCATATAAGTCAATTTTATTTGGTTGGCTTCTTGGTTTCGTTTCCTTCGCCCCCACCGCTAATCATGATTTCAGGAAGTTTTGACTCAGGCCCATATCTATGAAGGCCAGAACAGGAGGGAACAAGCCTAATCACACCGTGCACTGAGTTCACTTTATAAGTCATGGAGAGAGACTACTCTGAACCACAGTCCACAGATCCCTTAGCTACAGGCTGCCTCTGCACAGGACAACACACACACACAAGCAAAGAAATGGAACAACACACACAAAGTCATTGTGTTCAAATGTGCAATTCTCCCAATGACTGCAGTTCCCAGGTGTATGAAGTGTTCCTCTCCTCCCACTTCCAGAGGAGAGAAGAAATCACAGTTTTCAAAATATGTAACTGGAGCCTCAGAGAAAAATGAAAGGAACTTTGCAAGCATGCACAAAATGCAGATAATTATGAAATGAATAAGGGAAATATTCCTCCTTGCAGGGGGAAAAAAACCAAAACATGTTTAACTTGATTTTTACTGTGCTAAGGAGCACGATCTAAATTGAACTCTCCCTCTATAGTAAGGCAGCTGGAGGTCAAATAGTTCATAAATAATAACTTTCAGAGGATATGAAGCTTTTCTCCAGCTTTCCCCCCCATGGATATAAGCAGCATGTTTTATCAGGCAAATAGTCCATTGCTGGATAGCTATCCCACTGGAAGGAGGAGGAGGAAGAGAGCTTCTTCTTTTTTTTTTTTTTAAATTTATAAAGATTTTTTTAATTCACAGAGTATCAGTTTAGGTCAGTCTCATTCATGTAAATTTTAGCTGCTGCAGCCCCTGCCAGAGCTAAACAGACACAGAGACCACTCTTTTTCAAGGCTTAGTGGTAGGATTTGAGCACCTACAAATCTGGAATAAGTCACTTAACTGCTTTCATTGGAACGATGCCTTTGTTTCCTTTTCATCCCTAAGAGATGAAATAAATTGCATTGTATGTGGAGCAGAAGCACTTACACTCACATCCTGTATACAGGTAAGTGATCTGCTGTCAAGCTGCAGGAGGAACTAAGTCTAGTCTCAGTTTTGCTTAGTGACTCCCAATTTTAGATACACTTATGCACACACTTGAGAGGGCATTGGGCCAGCACTGTTAAGAAGTGGTGAGACCCAGGGGAGAGAAATAAGCTACCTTGTGTTTCTGCTGCTGCCAGCTCTTGAATGAGCATTTTGGCAGTGGTTAAGAAGAGAGGGGGGAAAGCCACAGAAGATGAAGGGAAATGGGATTTAAAAGAGTGACACAGTAACATAGATGGTCAGTGTATTAAATTAACAGACAGGACAATAAGGCAGGTAGCTTCTCTGACTCCAGTTTCAGACTATTTTAGTTGCAAGGTAGATGAAAGAAACATCGTGTAAGAGAGGATAGCTGGCAGGCTATGTACACTGGAAAATTTCCATGTCTTCACCCAAGAGTGTAAACACATACCTCTATTGGCATTAGCATAAATGATCAAGGTGACACTACCTTCTTCTTAAACACAGATTGTTACTGTAGTTACCTGTTTTGTGTACTTACCAAGATGCAGGCACACAACAGGGAGGAGGGTGGAAAGCAAGCGAGTAAGTGCTAGGGAGGGGAAAGAAAGCAGAACATGTGAATAAAGTTACAGCTCACCTTTTGAATTCCTGGACTCAGATCCATTCCAAGCTTTGCCCTGGTCTTCTCCTCTTCTGTATTTTAAGATGTCAGGTCTTTTAGTCAGGGAAGTTGACTGTAGGAGAATGCTACAGTGTATACTCCTGGCAGCAGTCTGTTAAATGACTTTTGTTTGCAAATTGCATGGGAGGTAGCTCTCAATACTCCAATTCACAACTTGAGTGCTTGTCCACAGCCTGCCTGAACCATGCCCCTTTAACTGGAGTCTACAACTCCCTCTAAAATCCTGCCAGCCAATCCGAGGTGGGACTCCAACTTTTCCACCCAATGAGGGAGTGTGACTGTATCCTCAGGTTCTTTCTTTTGCTTTAACCCTAAAGGGAGTGGGAGGGAGAAGGAAGGAAGAGGAGGAAGCATCCAGTCCCAGCTGTGGAGTTTTTGCTGCACATCTGTCCCACACACACCACAAGCAGGGAAACTGAAATTCCAGTGCTGAATCATATCTCTCCTTTCAGCCTTTTCCTTTAAAGGAAGAAGGAGGAAGCAATGTACTTGGAAAGCCAACTCATTCAGAGCAAAAGAGAGTGTGTGGATGTTTAAAAAGGAGAATCAGAGATATTTTTAGTCCCTTATATCCCAAAATAAATGTTGATGCATTCTTCTTTCCAGTAATTGATCCCTCTCCCCTCAACTCATCTCTTTGTGAAAGAGGGAACCTTACAAAGCCAAGGTGTTGTGGACCCGAATGCTATTTTTTCAAAGCATGCTAACATTAATTGTATTTGAGTCCAGAGGAGGGAAGTGTGTGGATGAGAGAGGGCTGGAAGGGTTACAGGCTCCAAGAGTGTCTTGGGGTGATTTGTTATCTCCTGGAAAGAGGACAGGTCACTAAATTAGTTGGTGGTGAAAAAGCATCCTTCAGATAAAGCCATGTGTGAGCTGCAAATTCACAGTTCTATTTTATGCACTGGCTTCCCATTCAATGCTGGGCAAGAGGGAGTTGTCTTCCCAAGGTTTTAGCACTGATCAGGTGGTAGTGTACTGGCTCCATATCGCAGCCACTAGAGGTAAAATATTTTGGAAGAAGAAGGGTCCAAAGATGTGATTCTCTTTCAGTTTTTATGAATACTGGTGCCTCTGATAGAATAACTGTCCTTTAGCCCCTGGTCCTTTTGACCTGCAGTTTTAGGATCTTTACTACTTTTAACACAGTTCATTGCTGCTCTTGCTTTGACAAAGAGATTTAAAGACAAAGCCCCTTTGTCCAGGTGAAAGTCTAAGTGGAACCCATATGTTTGTGTTTTCAACTTCCTTTCCCAAAGTCTCTCCGCCTCTCCCCCCACCACCCAATGTTTCCTGGGGCTCCCACTTCCTAATCAGTGACTGGATCCAGAAGCCATGAAATGAGTAATTCTACTAGCAGTGGCTCTTAGCTTCTTATGTGAACTATATCAAAATAGCAAAGAGCAGGATCCAGTTTCTTTGTTATGTTCTGAAATCAAAATAGACTTTTCAGCGGTAAAGAAAAACAGCAGCTTTTCTGAACTGAATGGCTTCCCTCTAGATATTTTCTTTAAAAAAAAAAAAGAGTAAACGTAATCAAACCTCTGTCAATGTAGCTTTTAACTTGCCATTGTGTTTTACTTGTATTTCTTCCATGTGTTCTTGTAGCACGGAAACAATTTTGCGGTTTGTTTTTCCAGTTTTAGAATTGAGCCTGTGTTCATTTTGAACTGCTTTGTGCTTCTGAGTGTTGCTTAAAATCAAGGCCATGTCCCTTTTCTCACCTGTTTCTGCACATGATCCCAAGCAGGATTTATTAGCATTTTATTGCCTTTTCTTCTCAGTGTCCAAAGGTGCTTTTGAAACATAAGGTATGTGACATGGGTAAGAAGAGACACAGAGAAGTGAACGTGCTCACGTAAAGTCTTAGGGTGAGCAGATTCTGGACGCCTGGGATACCAATCTTCTTCTCTAACCATTGGAAACATAGTTCACATAAGAAGCTAAGAGCTGCCTGCTAGCAGAATTATCCATTTAGCTCCTGGGGCAGCACCCTATGCTTTTATTGCAGAAAGTCGCAGGAGAAAAACCTTGAAGACTTTGCATTTGCACCATGACTAGCATAATGACTCCCTGAACCTGCTTGGGGTCCTAATAAAAATCTGTCTCTATATATAAAGGGCTTAGTCCATCTGTCTGTGTGTCTGTCTGCCTGTAACGCTCTTGCAGGAAGGGGGGGCATGGCTCCAGCCAGTGCTTCGTCAAAAATGCCCGTCAAGAATGACGGGCGGAGTGAGTCAGGTGGATGCGGAGCTGGGGGAGTGCGGGTGGGTGGCGTGGACCAGCTGGGCCGCAGGTGGAGTGGTGGGGGGAGGGCGGTGGCACGGGGCCGGATGTGTGTGTTGTGGGGGATGGTACGCTGCTGGATGTGGTGCAGCGGCAGCATGGGGTGGTAGGTGGTGGTGGCGGATCCTGTGGGCAAGCTTCCCCTCTTCCCCTGCTCCCGGGAGGTGGCGGCAGTGCGGGTTGGAGATCATTCTTGACAGACAATTTGCTGGTTAATAATACTGATACATCATTAAACTATGAACGCAGACTGTATGAAGTGAGCAGTGGCTCATGGCAGCTTATGCCTTTCTGATTCAGGTATTCTACATGGTGTACCTCTACCTTGCCTTCTACCTGAACTGAGACTAACACTGTTAACTACCTGGCACTGACAGATGCAAGACCAACATCTTCTGGCTTTCCTCTGAAGCCCTCGAGATGTGTGTAGCCTTGGTTCCCAATAGCATCAGTGGTAATTGAGACTTCCTCCTAGTAAATAATTTCATTCATTCATTCATTCATTCATTCATCAGAAATAACCCAAACAATTGATAAAATGTAGGGTGCCACAGTGATGAGGATGATATAAACACTAGACCCAGGCTGGTAGTGTCCATGAAGCCACGAGACATGCTTTTTCTGACACTTTTACCAGATAATTTTAAACATCTTTCATATATATTAGAAAGGGCATGTGAGAAAATCTAGACAGATAAAATATCCCACTGATCAAAGTCTAGCCTACAGTTCATGTAGAAAAAGCCCAATGTAGGAAAGCTGCCTGCTGTATTACCTCTAACCATGGTTGCATTTATTGTAACTAACCATCGTATAATGGAAACTCCCTAATACCCGATATATTGGCTTTTAAATAAATATACTCAGTGTTCAGGTGTCCTTGTTATCGCGTACATTCATCACATGAGAACATGATTTGAAGAAATGCTTCTTATAAAACCTGATCTATTTTGCCTAACACCAAAAGGCACATATCAGATATGCCTTAAAACTCCTGTCTTCCTTTGGCTATGCTCTCATAGTTTTATGCTGGGTTTTATGACTTATTTACTATTTCTTCTTTATTTAGGTTTAAACAGTCATCATGGAGCGCCACATACAAAAAACTCTAGGTGCCCTGACAGTTAAACAGTCTTCCAACAACACACCAATTACTACTCAGAAGCAGCTTGTGGGGTGCTTACACCATCCTCTAGAGCATCTGGTGTTAGCCACTACCAGAGACAGAATCCCAGACTGGGCTCTCGAGTCTAATGCAATAGGGCCATTCATAGGTACATAAACAAACCTAGTCTGCCAGCAATGTTAAACAATCATAAATCGTGTCTGTGTGAGGGTGAGATGTACTCATGATGCAAGAGTCGGAGCTGAGCAGTGACAAATGCAGAAGCAGAAGCATTTTTGGTAAACATCAAAGGAAATTAAAATAAAGTCAGTACTGAAAAACACTCGAATGCTCAAACTGTGTCACGGGAAGGATTCCAAAGTAAGTTCTCACTGACTGCTTCTGAATAATGAGTCTGTGCTGTACTTGGTTGCATACTATAAAGAGACGAATATCTTTCTCTGACTAAACACAGTTAAATCTCTGTAGTAATAGACTCTGGAAATTGATGACAAATTGACGACGGATCAAGATGCTCAATTATGAGAAACGGAGCAGCAAGAAATCCTGGGCTTCCTGTTGATTCACCAGCAGTTTTTTTCCAGAACAAAAGTGTCCCCGCAGAGGTGTCATCAAGCTATTGCTTCCTCAAGTATACTCAGAGGTCAACTGAACTATGAAGACAGAAGCCTGCATCACAGGCAAAAAAATAGTTGCCAGCTGATAAACTGTCAGTAGAAAGTTGAAATTAGCAATAATGTTTTAATTAAACAGAATCCCTTCCTTACTCTGACAAGACACTGAAGCTTTCGGTTAGACTTCCTGACTCTCTTAAGTTCTTTTTTTATTGATTTGAATCAAATTACTTTGAATTTTATTATAATCAGCAAAATTAAGGAGATGGGAAATGCTATATTAGGTTAACTGTGGGGGGCCAGAGAAAGGATTTTTTTCCTTTCTAGTACATGCTCTTTTACAATTTAAAATGCTTTAAGCAATACAAAGATCCTAGGCCTGGCCCTACTCTTTATTAGATGGATAGAACTCAGATGAACTTAATAGCTTAAATGAGGATTACAACTAACTTCCCCAGGTGAAAAGGAGAAGAGAATTGATGTAAATGTGGTTACTGCTTTGGCAGGCAAGGTTCTTTGAGTAGATGTGATATCTTTTATTAGACCAGCTGAGTAGTTGGGGAAAAGTTTTCAGCAAGCTTTCAGGTGCAGTCACCCTTCTTCAGCAATAGGGAGTCTCTGCTGGTCTGATACTCCAAGGAATGAGAGAAGCTAAAAGTGGGGCAGGATATCAGTGAGAGTGTAAAAAGGAAGGAACAGGGTAACATAGGACCCCTAATAAACAAGAAGGAGCAATTAGTGA
>NW_017728997.1:2321068-2322136 GCF_001723915.1 Gavialis gangeticus
GAAGGTGAGAAAGCAGGGAAAGAAAAGGGAGACATTACAGTGACAGAATACAAGGTAGAAAAGAGTCTGTCTGTGAAAAAGGCAATAGTTGGAGATTAGGAAAACAAGAATGAAAGAAGCTAAAAGCGTGACAAGATGGCAGGGAAAATATAAATAGGTAAAAATTAGAAAAAAAACAATAGGTAAAGCAGGGAAGGGAGGGGGTAGAAAGCAGGGGGAAAAAGCCAAAGGGAGACGCACAGAGGCAATAATACAAGGTAAAAAAGAGGCATCAATGAGAGAGGAAATATGGAAATCATGAAGACAAAAGGCAGAAAAGTGGGGGAGGGGAGAATAGGTGGTGGAAAAGAAGAATGTAAGAAGTCAGGTCAGGCGGGTACCTGGTGAATCAGATGTCAGGTAGGTTGTACTGTGTCATAAATTCAATGTCTATATTGAGTCCATGATTTTTTGTATCCAGTAGATTTATGAAGTGGGAGTTCGTAGGCTCATCTGCGAAAGGTGTTTTGTAAGTTCCCTTTGAGGATTAGAACAGAGAGATCGGAGAGGGAGTGATTGTCCTGTGAGAAGTGTGTACCCACCGGTAACTGGGAATTCTTGTCTTTGATAAATCTCCAGTGTGCGTTCATTCTGGTGTGCGGTTGTTGTTTGGTTTCTCCTATGTATTTTCCATCAGGGTATTTGGTACACTGGATGAAACGCATTAACATTTCTGGAGGTGCAGGTGTAAGATCCAGGAAGGGTGATGGTTTTGTCGTGGGATGTAGTTATTGTGCGAGTGGTGGAGATGTATTGGCAGATTTTGCATTTTTTGTCCTGACATGTTCTAGATACATTGGGTGTAGTTTGGGTCATAGGGAGTTTGCTTCTGATGATGAGGTTGGTGAGGTTTTGTGGAGATTTTACTTTTGTATTGTAGCAAATCTTCACGTGGTATCTGGGTGGCTCTTTTAAAAGTGGGATCTATCTTTCTGGAGGAGTGTCCCTGTTGGGTGAAGGCCCTTTTGAGATTTGTAAGGTGGCAATCACAGGTATTATTCTCCTCCTCTTCCCCCCCCCCCCCCCCCT
>NW_017728997.1:2327136-2340829 GCF_001723915.1 Gavialis gangeticus
CCCCCCCCCCGCTTTCTTCCTCCTCCCTTCCCTGCTTTACCTTTTTTTCCTCCCTAATTTCTACCTATTTATATTTTCACTGGCATCTTGTCACAACTTTGGCTTCTCTCATTCCTGTTTTCCTGATCCCCAACTATTTCCTTTTTCACAGACAGCCTCTTTTTTACCTTGTATTCTATCACTGTAATATCACCCTTTTCTTTCCCTGCTTTCTTACCCCTCCCTTCTCTGCTTTACCCTTTGCCTTTCTAATTTCTACCTATTTACATTCTCACTGACATCCTGCCTCATTTTTAGCTTCTCTCATTCCTTGGAGTCTCAGACCAGCAGAGATTCCCTATGCATGACGAAGAGTGAATGCACCTAAAAGCTTGCTAAGAACTTTATTTTCCAGCTAGTCAGTTGGTCTAATAAAAGATATCACAGCTACTCAAAGAATCTTGCCTGCCTGTCTCCTTAGACCAACACAACTACAACCAAAAACCCTGGTTACTGCCTTAGCATTGTCACCTCTGACCCTGAAGAATTAAGGCTCTCTCTTCATTGCAGTCTTGCTCAACCCTAAAAGATCCCAGCTTATATCTAATCAGGAAAACACTACAGTGCTTTGTCCTCCCTTAGTGTTTCCCTCAAGATCTAAAGTAAAGATAGAGAAAGAAAAGAAGACAAGAATTGAGGCAGGGAAGGAAGCAAAGGGAAGTCATGTCTCTTGATTAGGATGCAGACTTCTGTTGTCCAGTAGATTGGCATTTCACCTGGCATACCCTGCCTACTGTACATGAAACAATTATTTAGCTCCAAACACAGGTTTTGACATTTCTCGGCCATGAATGATAGATTTGGGATCCAAGATGGACTAAGGGTCTGGGTCATAGAAACACTGACAAGAAACAGATGCTGTTTAACTTGGTCCCACCTTGCACAACATGGGTGGATGCCAAGTGTTAACACTCGCAGCACAGAAGTAAATATGCACTAGCACTAGTTGCTTCTGTTAAACAATGGTTTTAGATGGCAGTCACAACACCCTTATCTATCTTATGTTTCTGGTAATGATCCAATTAGTCTAATGCGTGGGTCATGCTTAACAATCATTATCTTTGTTAGCTTTGCCTAGAATAATGCCCAGGATTTTTCACTAAGGTTTCTAGTAGGCCATTCTCCTGACTTTCCTCTTGCTCACTCCATCAGCATCCCACCCCTAAATCACTATCCTTGCTGGCGCTTGTACCAGCTACAAGAGTCAAGGGTTATAATCTGACAGTATGTAAGGGCAATCGCTAGTCTGGATTTTCTGGCTATTATAAACAACGTAGGAGAGTGCTTTAAAGAGCAGGGAGAACTTGGTGGTAAAGAAGCTGGTCCATAACAGTTTGGAGCTCTGCTTTGCTCCCTCTCCCTTTACAACTGAAAGGACTAAGCCTGAGCTCATGAGAGAGGCTTGCTGGGATGTAAAGAAGTCCCGGAGTCCAGGGCAATGGGCTAGAAGGAAGTGGCCAATTGCTAACTTGATGCTGGAGGGAAGGGGCATGAAGGCTCTCCTTAGTTAACTTTCAGGCAGGGAGGATCCTGAGTTAAGGGAAAGGATTAGACTTCTATGGAGAACTCTTTTACTGTGATGAGAAGGGAGTAAGATCCTGGGTTTCCACACGCTAGATGCTTACTGGTGTCAGCTGGCAAGGTAAGAAACACTTTGGTCTTTGCTGAGCAGTTGATGGGCTGCTGTCCTTCCAGGTGTGTGTTTGTGCTTATCTAGGTCTTTCTTTTATGTCTGTCTGTGCGGTGTTTCCTCTGTCACACAAAAATGAGAATTTGGCCAGAGACGACAGAAGCACAATGGCTCTACGCATAAGGGTAGGTTGTAACTCAAGGTTTATTATAACACGTAGGTGCAGATCGTTACATTTTTAGTGGTATCCAGTTCTGTTCATAACTTATATAATCCTTTGTTCCATGGAAAAAAATACATTTATGAGCTGCAAATCATAGAGATGACACTGTGGTTAAGGGGATTATTGCTTATGTTTTCAGTAAGAGAACTGTGCTTTACTACAGTCTTGGACACTTTTCAACTTTTTTTTCCCGGCTTTGTATGAACATAAAGGGCTTACTGGAGTAGAAAATACCTCTGCACAGCTGCTTTTGTTTAGGTTTTTTTCCCCTTTCCTCCCTGAACATGGCAGTGACGATATAAATTTTGGTTGAATTACTTTTAAGAAATGTCTCGTCTTGCTGACTCTGAATCGGAGCAAAGCAACCAGATGAAAAAGAGGTTGAAAGCTGGCTGGAAGCAACGAATGTGAAAGAAGAAAACAGTTAAAACCAGGCAGCTCTTCTTATATTGCTTGCCAACGAGATGAAGCAAACCATGGTACTTGTCAATTTTACCTGTGCCTACTTGTGAATGGAAATGTTACTGCAGTGCAAAGGAGGGAGGGAGGAGAGGCTGGAGACACAGCAATTGCCACTCAGAGACAGAAAGGGCATATCCTGCTTTTTTTAATTGCCCACAATCTAGTGAGCCGTACAATTTATGGGCAAAAAATAAAACCCATAATTTGGATACAAAGACAAGAGCAGTAATACGTGTGGTTATGGACGCATCCATTGTGTTACAGGGTTTCCTAATTTGGCTGTTTTTATATATGGGGATCTTTCTTCCCAAGCCTCATGCAAGTCAATTGCATCATCAGAAGACTATTCCTACAAATAAAGATTTCAGAATATTGCATATTTCTTGGCCTGGGGATCCTCTGAAAGTGGTGTTTGTGCTAAAAATATTCATATAGCTGGCAAGCTATACACTTCCTCTTTGGATGGAGATCCAGCTGTGCTGCTCGTGATACCTCCAGACTGCAGGGCTGGCACCTGGGCCAGAAGGATTAGCTGACTCCTGCACAAAGCATCTTACTTTTGGGTAAGGGAAACCGCTGAGAGCACACTGTGCTGGTCTTGTCTTCTCTCTACTGGCTACCTATTCAGTTCTATATCTGCTTCCAGGGTTGAGAGAAGCCCCCAGCAGGTGAGAACTAGGTAATATACCTTCTCTCTCTCTGCTACTGTACCAGACATTAGTTGTTTGTCCTCCTGCTGTGAAACCTTAACAAGTGGGACTGGATGTTCACTATTAAGGACGTTCCTCTGTAAAACTCCCTATCCCGTAAGAACAGAATGAGTCCAAGTGCCACCTTATGAGTGCAGTGAAAGAGTCCTCTCCTATGGTCTTTCAACAGAGAGTGGACCTAACAAAATAGCCTGCCTTGCTTGGACAGCAGCATGATATGAGAAAGTAATAAAGCATCCTAGTTGGCTTTTCTTAGACTGAAACTTCACTAGCATTCAGTATGTATGTGGCAGGGTGAGCTGAGCCTGTTAGAACTGCAAAGAAATAGATATTTGACCTAAAGTTGTCTATCCTGAAGAGTGTAGGTTTAATTGAAAGGAAGGACTCGCCAAAAAAAAAAAATCATTTACTATAGCCTAGGGCTGTCAGTAAAACAGGAGTGAATTAAGCCACTCCTTAAAAACAGCACAGTGTGAAATGTATTTCTCACCATCACTCAATTCTAAGTTTAATGTACATGTGCTTTTTTTTTTTCTCCCACTGATTTTTCTTGTCACTTAGAGATGATAACTTAAGATGCCTCATTTATTGATTACGTATGTAATCGTACATATTGCTAGCATTCTTCCCTTCTGGATGATAAAGTGGTTCTATTTAAATTGTTGTTACAATGCCCCAGTAATTCCTTTTAAAAGGTTGTCACATCACCCCACTTATTCATGTGGAAGAGCCCATTGTCACTTGACAGTGGGTGTCATATTTCTTTCTCTTTTCTTTTATTAATGATACGCTGCATAAGTGCTAGCATTTATTTAAACTGCCAGTTACTGTAGCAGTAAATATTAATCAATTGCTAAAAGAAGAAATGTGCCATTGTTTGAGGTATAAGAAAACGTGTGATACCACAGGCTGTCTTGCTTCTGCAGGGACAAGAGAAAAATGGTATTTACCATTTGGTTTTGTGGTATTTCAGTAGGAAAAAAACCACTGTAAGGCTGCACTAAATCTCTGTAGCTTAACTGCTTGCTCACAAGCTCAAGAAGGCAACTGTGGATTCAGAAGAAAGTATTTGCATCCGTGGATTTAGCAACAGTTTATGAAATATTTTTGCAAGTTTCAACCACGCACCGCTTTAAAAAATGGAAAGCATCTCGAGGCTGCAGGAATGGATTTTCTCCAATGTCAGATAAAATCACAGATGTAACAGCTTCCCCTGTTTGTTGACATGGAAATGAGAGCAGCCGTCCAATTTGGAAGGGTGGGTATTTATGTCGGAGATGCTCTGTGCCAAGTATGTGTTTGAATCAAAATGACAAACCTTGGCAAAATAATGTTTATAATAAGAACATCATGAAGCCAATGTGAAGAAATGTGATGTTAACACCAACACTGGGGAGACTGAAGCACAGAATCGTCTCCAGTGGAGCCGTGATGTATGACAAGGCATCCACCTTTTCAGCCAAACTTGCCCCATTGTGGAGGAAGGTAGACAAGAGAGACGGAGGAAAGAGGTGTGACCCACCATCATAAGGATCTGCTCCTTCCTGCTGGAACTACTTGCCACGTCCACAGTTGAACATGTGGATCTCAGATCAGCTTCCTCAGTCCTGTATTCTGTGAACTCACCGATTTACTTCCCTATTTACGGGAAGACTATCATCCTCATATTGAGGGACTGCCAATGACTTTGAGGCCATTCATTGAAATGGCACTACTATAATCATCTTTACATTGATTTCGGCTCTCGCACAGCTAATGATTGTGTTCATTTCAGAGGTGCAAGCTCCGAAAAGCTTGGTTAATGAGTAGTGTCCTAGAGGACTCGGCACATGTTATCATAGTTTTTGTTCCGCTTTATAGCCCCTTTGAACCCTCATTAACACTTCTCCTTTTAGTGTCCTTCCTGTAGGTGGGGAGGCAAAATTACCCTAAATCTCTTGTGTGACTGAAAAGTAAGGGACTGTGATGTATCAGCAAAATAGTTGTTAGTGGTTCAAAAGGAACAAGTAAAGAGTAGGCACTTTACACAAAGTAATTATATATCCTTTTTGCACATTTGCCTGTGGCTACGGTCAGAAAAACCGTTGCAAAGCCATAGTGTTTTAGCATTTCATATTTATTTCCCACTAATGTATTTCCAATTAATTTTATGAATCAAATGTACAATGAAATGGTATTAATCAATAATACTTAGCAGTTTATTGCCAGTGCAGTTTACAAACTGTGATAATATTCAACCTTACAACACCCTTCTGAGATATCTAATTACCATTTTCTCCATCTTGCTTATGGAGAATTCAAGGAACAGAGGTTAAGGGACTTCATGTCAACAATGAGGGTAGAGCACAGATGTCTCCGCTTCCAGACAAGTGCAGTAGCCAGATGATCATATTCCCCACTTGGAAGATTTTTGTAATTCCTAATATTGCAAGCTCTACTTAGTAACTAATAAATAAAACCTGGTGTGGGTGGTGGGTGTGTGCGCATTTCCTTTTTTTTTTTTTTTCTTTTACTGTTTCATACTTTTCCCAAACAGATGCAATCAAAATCAGAAATGTAAGCAACCAAAATATATAGCTGGTGATCCCAGGAAATAGAATAAACTATTTTCTATGTCTAACTTTATCCCAGCCATGCATGTAGTCTAATAAAAGATGTCACCCCCCAAAAATCCTTGCCCCTTACAATAAACTATTGCCCACTTTTCTTTAACATGGTACCAACCATGAACTTGAGGGTTTATGGGAAATCTAAATGTTTTTTACACAAGGGCCCAATTCTGAGACAGGATCGCAGTGTTGCTTGCTTGTAGACGTAGGTCAGCAGTGAAATAGAGAATACTGAGTCCCAATGTGTGCAGCTGAGGAATGGAAATCAGTACTGTTTTTGTGTATTTTGGTGAGGTGAATCTTTATCGTCCACGTGAACTGGAACCCACTCATCACAAATAGGCATTAGTAGTTTGTGGGCAACGTGCACATTCTCCACCTCCTCCCTTTGTGAAGACCAAGTATGAAAGTTGCTTTTATGATTCTCTGTGGAGATCATTTGAAAGGGGGATCTTTTACAGCATTTTTCAAACTTTTATATATATAAACCAAGGGAGACACCTTGTTGGACCTGGTGAGGGGGCTGAGGGTGCTCGACCAGCAGGTGATGATCACTGTCACCCAGGTGGAATTCACCATCCAGTGCAAGGTGGCAAAGGCCTGCAGCAAGGCGGCAGCCCTAGATTTCAGGAGGGAGGACTTCAATGTGCTAAGGAGAATAGTTGGGGAAGCACTGAGGTCCCGGAGGGGAGGGGAGCCCAGTGTCCAAGAAGAGTGGTTGCTCCTTAAGGAGACGATCCTCCAAGCCCAAAGGGAGGTAATCCTAACACGGATCAAAGGGAGCAGGAGGGCACAGAAGCCCCCATGGCTTGCCAAAAGCATCCGGGAATGTCTTCTAGCTAAAAGGGAGGCGCACACCCAATGGAAGGGAGGGGCTATCACCAGGGAGGACTATACTGCGGTTGCTCGGGGATGCAGGGGGGCAGTCAGGAAGGTCAAGATGGAGATGGGACTGGGACTAGCTTCCCGGATCAAGGACAACAAGAAGTTCTTTTTTAAATACATAGGGGCAAAAAGAAGGTACCGAGTAACGTGGGGCCCCTGCAAGACACGCTAGGAAATTTGGTTGTCACACCAGATGACAAAGCTAACCTGTTTAATGACTTCTTTACCTCCATTTTTCTGAGCAGGGACCATATCAGCCCCCTCACCTGGCCCCCCTCAGGCCCCAGGGGAGGCACACCTAGGCTAAGGGTCAGTGAGGATCTAGTCAGGGAACTTCTGGAGAGACTGGATGTATTTAAATCAGCTGCTCTGGATGATCTCCACCCCTGAGTGCTGAGGGAATTAGCTGAGGTCCTTGCGGGACCCTGGCACGGCTGTACGAGCACTCGTGGTGCTCTGGTGTGATGCCAGAGGACTGGAAGAGGGCCAACATGGTTCCCACCTTCAAAAAAGGGAGGAAGGAGGATCCGGGGAACTATAGGCCAGTTAGTCTTACCTCGATCCTGGGTAAGCTTTCTGAGGGAATTATTCTGTCACATGTCCACGAGGGGCCAGCAGGGGAGGTCATGCTTAGGGGCAACCAACACAGGTTCATTCGAGGCAGGTCCTGTAAGACCAACCTGGTGGCCTTATATGACCAGGTCACAAAATCCTTCACTGCTACCCCTGCATCTGACATAGTGTCGAAGGCCTTCCTCAAGTCCAGAAAGACTGTCTCTCACCTTGTTCTCATGAAAAAGTGGGGGACTGTGGTGTCAACACCTACACAGTGAAATGGGTCGACAACTGGCTGGAGGGCTGCACCCAGAGAGTGGTGGTGGATGGGTCATTTTCAACCTGGAGGGATGTGGGCAGGGGGGTCCCCCGGGGCTCGGTCCTCAGGCCCACACCGTTCAACATCTTCATCAGTGACTTGGACGAGGGGGTAAAAAGCACCCTGTTCAAATTTGCTGATGACACTAAGATGTGGGGGGATGTGGGCACACTAGAAGGATGCAATAGGTTACAATCGGACCTAGACAGGTTACAGGGGTGGGCGGATGAGAATAGGATGGGATTCAACACTGACCAGTGCAAGGTGCTGCACCTGGGGAGGAAGAACCAGCATCATACCTACAGGCTGGGGAACTCCCTTCTCATCAGTGCAGAGGCAGAAAAGGATCTTGGAGTCATCATTGACGCCAAAATGAACATGGGCCGGCAGTGTGGGGGTGTAGTCAGGAAGGCCAACCGCACCTTGTCATGCATCCACAGATGCATCTCGAGCAGGTCCAGGGAGGTGATACTCCCCCTCTATAAGGCACTGATCAGACCGCAGTTGGAGTACTGCGTCCAGTTCTGGGCGCTGCACTTCAAGAGGGACGTGGACAACATGGAGAGGGTCCAGAGGAGGCCACTCGCATGGTCGGGGGCAGCAGGGCAGGCCCTACGAGGAGAGGCGACGGGACCTGAACCTGTTCAGCCTCCACAAGAGAAGGCTGAGGGGAGATCTAGTGGCAGTTCACAAACTAGTCAGAGGGGACCAGCAGGCATTGGGGGAGTCCCTGTTCCCCCGAGCACTACCAGGAGTGATTAGAAATACCGGTCACAAGCTGGCAGAGGGTAGATTCAGACTAGACATCAGGAGGTGCTACTTCACTTTCAGGGAGGCTAGGATCTGGAACCAACTTCCAAGCGAAGTGGTGCTGGCTCCTACCCTGGGGGTCTTTAAGACAGGGCTAGACAGTCACCTTGCTGGGGTCGTTTGACCCCAGTACTCTTTCCTGCCATGGCAGGGGGTCGGACTTGATGATTGGCTCAGGTCCCTTCCGACCCTACTAACTATGAAACTATGTATGTATGTATAGGCCCTTCTGCATCCCGTTAACTGCCTTTGAATCTTTAGCACTGAACTTACTCTCTTTAGTAAGGGCCAGTTTTTTTAAAGGTATCTAACAGCCTAGATGTTAATCTGTGATGCTGAGTTTTCCTGCTTTTGTTAGTGCAAGGGAGATTATTTATATTCTTTTAATATAGCATCAGATTTTTGTTAGTGATTTAGTAAGTATGAAAGACCTAGTCCTGTACCAAATTCTGCCAAAGTTCTGGCATACAACACCACCCCCCCAGCATTGCATTGACATTGTGTATTTATCTCTCTTCATCCATTTAGTTTCATGTTAATCTTGTGTATTAGCTCCTTATTACTTTTTTTAAAATGCCAGCTCATTCATCTAACAGAGGCTCCCACTCAGATGTTGTCTACTAATTTGATTTAGGGCGCTGTAACTCTTTAGCTTCGTCACTTGAAAAATATGCCCTCTCTTGGCTAAGGGCTGCTTTGAGAAGCTCCTAGTTTGAATCAGCAACAAGACAGATGGATTATTAAACTACATCCCTGTCAAAAGAGTCAGAAGGGGAGGAAAGCATATTTAAAAATGACACTTTCTAAAGCAAAAGCCTTAATGCTCTGTTTTTTTTTGTTCTTTTTAAATCATGTTCACTCATTGCAGTACTACAGCAGGTTCTGAGGGTTGTTTTTTTCCTCCCTAGTCTGATACATGTACTCAGAAGAGGTGAGAATCTTGCTTGAAGGCTTAATTAGAGCATGCTCGAAATATGTACTGAAATGGAACATTCTCACAAAAAGTACAAGGATCTTATAAAAGCACTACTCCCTTAGACACTCAGCTCTGTTTCCCACATATTAACTGTCCTATGGTGAATTGTTTGCGTAATTATTTCTCAGTAACCATATAGGGCAGGCTCCTGTTTCACTTTGTGTTGGTATGGAAGTTACCCAGTGGTTTGTAATCCTATGCTGTACGCAGAATGCGTGCACATGCGTTCACTTGGCTTAAGTCTGCAGCTCCTTGGGCCTATAGTTTAGGTGAATGTAAGCCACAAAATTTGACCTGGTAAAAACCCATGGCTGGTGGGTGAGGGAGGAGGTGTGTACCATGTTATAGTTCCCTAGCTTAGTGACTAAGACACTCACCCAGGAATCGGGAGACCTGGGCTTTACGCTCCCCACTTCTTGAAGCTGGCCCCCTGGAAGGTCAAGCAAAGAGGTTATATGGGACCAGGAGGAAAGTGAACCAACTAAGTCCCTGACTGGAAGAGAGGGGATTCAGGGCTGTAGCCTGGACCCCTTCTCTCCCCAATGATCTACATCTATTCTGTCTGCTAAATGCAAGGTGCAGTGGTTCATCTTTGAAAGGAGGATTGGATAATGCCTGATCTGTGGCTAGAACATCGTGCAAAATAAGAAATTACAACAAGCAGGGAGGAGATACTGACAAAATTAGCATTAGAGGCAAGATAGCATAGCGGTTAGGACGTGAAGACCCCTTGCTGGCATTTGGAGCAAAGCAATCGATAGCATTTGAATTTACAGTTGCCAATAAATTGAGAATGGAGATGATGATTCATAATAACGAACTTAAGATAACTTGTTTTTTGATGGGGGCTTTGGAATCAATTTCTTCCAGGAAATGGTCAATATCTCATAAATAGGAAATGTGCCGGGCGGCTTCCAGTTGCTTTCACGCTGGTTGACTGTGATCCTGGTCAAATAACTGCAAGTGCATCTGTTGTTTTTTTTTTTTTCCCCTGCCCCCTTGAGCTAGTGCCTGGGGCAACTGCCCCAATCACTCCAACCTAGCTATGCCACTATACTGATATATTTAAAAATTATTCAGTGAAATACACATTTCAGGAACATGACCCTCATCACATGCACGAAGACTAGAATATTTGTTACTTGCCGTCATTTGTCTTGCAGCCATTTAAATTTAACTTGTATGGCTTCTTCCAAACTGTCCGTGTCGGTATTTTTTATCTATATATTCAAGAATGGTGCTGAAGTAGCTTACAGTGGGCAAAATCAGATTTATCACAGCAAAATATGAAAGTGAAAAGAGTATAGTATAGGCTGCAGCAAATCAAGATCCTGAGGAAACAATTTTCATCTAGGCATTTGTTTTGTGATGTAGAGAATACCCATTGGTTTTTGGATTGACATATAAAGAACTGGGAATATGTGGGAAAGAGAGAAAGTGAATACACTAATAAGGAGGCTTTTGTACATGGTTTGATGTGCTCCAGTCATCCTGACTTGATTTGCATACATATTAGGAGCATGGCTTTGGATTGCAGCGGCTGATATAAATTGCAAACAAACTAGATGTATAGTTTTCAGGTCCATAGTGACATACAGAAATCAAAATTGGGCAAAAGAAAAGTGAAGCTGTCAGGCTTGGGATTAACACTGATAAATAAAATGTAATGTAACATGAGGTTGGATGATTAGTGTGATAGAGATTACTGTAGAAAGGAGATTAAAATGTAGGTTACTGGTATGCAGCAATCTCTAGGATGCTAAATCACATTGCTCTATAGTTGATAAACTGCAAAGAAAAATATGCGTGAATTTAGAAATACCAGTATTTTAAAAAAATACACTGGAATTGCTGGAGTAAAAAATTTAGCACACAAATCAATGTCTTAACTTTTGTGAAACCGAGGAGCCATATGTGAGCTTTGCTCAATCTCAAAGTCCGTGGGGCCTCCCCCCTCCCTCTTTCATAATAACTTTGCAATTGCAGGGCAGGCAGTGGAGACTTAGTCTATCTAAAATTGAAATAAATGTTTGTATGAGCCTCTGCAAATTAACCCTATGCAGTTTTGCACCATTTTATGATAGCGATAACATGCACATTTTTACATCATGCTTTTTGTTGCCAAAGATCTTAGTATTTTACAGATGGAGGACCTGAGACGCAGAAAAGGCGAAGCGACTTGTCCATAGCAGTGGCATGGTCAGTGGGAGATCTGGGAAGAATATTTAGGTCTCCTGGTCCCTTGTTTAGTACTCTGTCGACAAGATAAAGTTTCATCTCGATGTCCTAAAACAGTCAGCTTGCTTATTCTCATTGAACTACATCCTGAGGTGTTTCTTCATATTCGAAGTTCTGTGGGGAAAGCTCCCACTGAGTTCAGTGAGAATTAGAGATGAAGCAGGATGCATGGGGATCTCAGGACTTCTCTGAAAAAAAAGAATATCTGTAGTAAATAGAAAGGGGGAGCATTTCCCCTTGCCTCTGAGCATTGCCATAATGGGTCATTGAGATGCATTATATTTGTAATTGCTGTTTTATGAGGGCTAGAAAACTAAGCAGGCTAGAGGAAAAAATGTGTAACTTACAGCTGCCTAGGGATTTTTCTAACTCATTTTCTGGCCTGGTGTACAGTTTTATGTGACTATTTCCTGTAAGCAGTCAATAAAAACAGTGCTTGCTATGGCAACTACCCCCTTCATCACTTGGACAGGAATAATGCACTATTCTAAGGACACTCATGCCAATTAATTCTATGAACATTTACAGACGCAGTATTTAAAATGGGTTGCTCTGTTAAAATTACCTATGTTTCCCTTCAACACCCTTCTCTTTCCTTACTTGAAAATGTATATTAATGGTCTGATCCTTCTAACCCTCCTTGAGTACAATGGATGCTGGACATTTTTTCAGAGATGGTCCTTCCTGGGATGATATCACTTAGGTGGCAACTTCCTGGACTTTGACGTACACTCAGATACAATCAATAATCACTCATGTCCGGAAGTCCTGATGGAGCATAATCCTGAATCAAAAGACAAGAATGCTTCCTTTTCTCAGTTGTGACATGGAACATACTGTATCTGCTCTACAGAGCTCAGCATGTCTGCATGACTCATTACTGTGGAGGGAGTCATCGGGATGATGTATTGAAATGCAGCCATCTCTATTACGGTATGCCATGCATGTTTTTAGAAAGCTATTTTTAAAATTAATAGTACTGTGTAATGCTGATAAAGTAGAAGGTATTTATAATTTGCTGCACTCTCACCCTCTTTCTAAATCCACATTAGTCTGCATTCCATTCGATTAAAATACATTTGTTAGGAAAAGAGACAATGTTTGGAAAAGTATTAATAGTGTATTAACACTACAACCCTTCCTCATTGAAAATGTACATCATTTAAAGCACTATACAAAGGCTATTGCTTCTCCTCCCTCCCCTCCCCCCATTCCACAGTGTTAATACTTCTACTGCTACCACACGATGAGTGCTGTGGTTTGTCTCTTGGTGGTGGCCTTAGTAGAGGAGGTGACCTACTGGTGTAAGCATCTAGTTTAGAATACCTAGATTTTTCTGAACAATGGGTTCAGACTGCAGCAGGAATGACCCGGTCCTTTATTTTGTGAGAAGCAAATAGAGATCCAGGCGTTACTCTGTGGAGGTTATCCAGGAAATGTCTGAAAAGCAAATCCCCGTCTACTGTTTATGGACATTAAGAACCAAGCATTAAATAACAGCATCTGCAATTAGACTCATTTTAAACGTTCTAAATTCAGTTATGCATGCCAATAGTATTTGCATATGTAAATCTAGGAGCTAGCTGGTTATCCAAGAATGATTTCTGTAAGTAAATATTCTATAGTAAATACAAAATTTACCAACAGTTTTGATAAATGCAAATTTGAGCACCCACGGTATGATCCTAGGTGTGTAATAGGGCTGTGTGAAGCTTCAGTCCCTGATTCGATTCAGCCCAATTCAGTGGCTGAATCTCTGAATCCGAACCAAATCAGAGGACCCCTGAATCTCTCCAAATCAAATAGGAACTCTCCGAATCGATTCGGACAGAGACACAGCTTTAAATATTTTTTCAACATACCTCAAGGTAGCAGGGGCTAGCGCATGCTGTGGTGCTGGGACTCATGGAGCATCCCATAGAAGTGTGCGGAGCTCCCCAGCATGCTCAGCAGCAGACCCAGAAGTGGCCCAGAAGCACTTGTGGTCCACTTCTGGGTTTGCCAGGGAGTGTGCTGGGAGGCCCCCTGGTGCCCTTCCCAGCTCAGCAACTGGTGCCTCCTGGGTCTGGGTGGTGCACCTGGGGTCTCCCCCGACAGCCCATCACCAAGCCAGGGGGCTGCAAGGGCATTCCCCTGTGTGCTCCCCAGTGGACCTGGAAGTGGACCAGAAGTATTTCTGTTCCACTTCTGGGTTTGCTGCAGAATGTGGAGCCCCCCCCCCCCCCCCCCCCCCCCCC